>NC_054884.1:5226903-5566903 GCF_018320785.1 Cheilinus undulatus | reverse complement strand
CAATGAAACTATGAATGTCTCATGCATGGCATACCGAGATACAACCAAGAGCTAGCTAAAAGCCTCAGTCATCCTCCATGTTTTATCTTCTAAAGTCACATTTGATCACGAGTGTCTGGAACCCTAAAATTCACTTATGTTGCATTGACTGCACAGCACTTCCTTCTAATCGACGGTGAGAGACCTCACCCCCTAGGAGCTGAGCAGAGCACCAATGGAAGACCTGAGCAGCTTGAGACTCGAGATCACTGTAAAACTATAAGTTAATGCAAGAAGAGTATAACAGCAGATCTTTTTACCTTTCTGGGACTATTTCCACTCATTTGGCATGATTCCATGATTTTATTGATTCTGCCGTGGGTGCATGAGTGCATTAGTAAGTGAAAAGGCGCTGTCTCATGTAAAACTCTGCATTTTTTTCGACTCAAAAGTTAACTTATCCTTGATGACCTTTAGCTTGTGCAGCAGACATGTTATTATTTGTACAGTGATAATTTATTATCAGGAGTTTATAGACTGTGTTGTGCTTTGAAGCTGCTCAAAATAGACAAGGCGTGATATCTTGCTGCAGATCACAGAGCAGTTGGAGTATGTGGAAATTAGAGGTTAGAAGTTTGACTTCAGACAGTGACAGAGGGGTTTACTGTTCTTCCACTATGTTGAGGGGAAAATGTTTGGATGCCACAGTGCTAGATCAATTAAACAGCAAAGCTTGTGATTCAGAAAACAACAATGCTACAGCAAAGCTACTGAAAATGCAGTTAAACTAGTGTGTATTTGTTGAGCTGTGACTGCCTAACACTGTAAGTGCAGAGAGGAGGTAGAATGTCAGGGATCCTTGTAGCTCTGATGTAATGTTTATTACAGTTTTAGAAGCAATGCCATTCACATCCTGGATCCTCAGGACTGTGAGGGAGGCAGGAGTTAGAGATGGCTCACAATACTTTTAGTCTCTTTTTATGTGTGAGTGTCTGGGTGTAATCCCTGGTGAGAGGAGTCTCTGTAGCAGCCTAACCGTTTGTAATCTACCTGTCTGGCGGTGCTCCCATCTGATAACTTCCATTATCCACCCGGGGAAGGTAGGCCGCAGACGCACTGCTGAGCTCAGCAAGTCTCAAACACACACACAAATACGTGCACATGTTCGCTCCAAACACAGTAACGGCACATCTGAGGGCTCTAACGGACTGTGTAATCAGGCTGAGATGTTCGGGGCGTTTTTGGCTGCAGAAGGAGGGCTTGGTTGGCTAGATTAGTTTCTCAGAGCATCCTCCCTCACACACACAGACACACACGTACTGTACAGCTCAGAACTGTTTCCGTGGTGACGGAGGAGGAAGTACGGGCTGCTTGTGTATGATAATGTTCATGTAATTATTTCCTCTTCCTGCCTGACTGCTCACACAGCGTGGATGGCGGAGGCATGGTGACCACAGAGAGAGAAAGAACGAAGGGCAGAGGCGGGTTTTAGCTCTGTGACTGAAGCAGAAGAGGGCTTACAGCCTTAAAGCCATTCCATTCCATACCGTGCTAAGCTTAATGAAAGACTTCAGCCACCGGATGGAGGAACTGAGCGGAACAGGGAGCCGACTTATTCTACGGAGGGATTTGTGATGCATTGGCTATTCTAAATAAGATTACTGTACATAGGCTACTGTGAAATGGACTCACCATGTAAATGGCACCGTAATGTGAATAATCCATATATCTTTATTCATAAAACACTGCTTTTCAAAGGGCTGTGGACTGTTTGAACATAGAACACTCTTATTGAAGTAGGAACAAAAAAATGTTCAGGCTTTTTGGAGTCATTTTGCCATTTTGGCTGACTATTTCAGTTGTAGAAGGCCGTACTTCTCAGGACCACTGCTAACATTCAACATCAGCACATTAGAAGCTCAGAATCTTCAAGAATCTACCTAGAACAACTTGAAGAAATAATTTTAAAATCATAATAAGGTGCCTATAAAGTATTCACCCCCGTGATGTTTTACCTTTTTATTAATTTTACGAATCAACCATGGTCAGTATAATTTGGTCCAGCCAATTGCTAGTAGCCTCGCAATTATTGAAATAGGGGTCATCAGAGTGCAGTGAATGTGTCTCAAGTGATTGTAGTATAAAGACACCTGTGTCTAGAAGGTCCAGTCACTGGTTAATCAGTATTCCTGGCTACCATTGCACCTTGAAGACAAAATAAGACCCCAAGATTATCAGAGTTTTCCTCACAACTCAAAGCTTTATGGGAGAGTGGCAAAGGGGAAGCCACTGTTGAAGAAAACTCAGATGAAATCTGGACTAGAGTTCACCAAAAGCATGTGGGAGACTCCATGGTCAAGTGGAGAAACACTCTTTGGTCTGCACATCGCCACAAAGACACCATCCCCACTGTGAAGCATGGTGTTGGCAGCATGATGCTGTGGGGATGCTTCTAAGCAGCCAGCCCTGGAAGGCTTGTTTACATGAAGGGTAAATTGAGTAATGTAAAAACATAGGAAAATCCTGGAGGATGTTTTATTCAATCTGCAAGAGAACTACGGCATGGGAGAATATTTATTATCCAGCAAGACAATGACCTGAAAAATACAGAGAAAGCTACACAGAAATGGTTTAAAGACAACAAGGTGAATGTTCTGGAGTGGCTTGACCAGACCTCAATCCAATTTATGGCTGGACTTGAAGAGGGCTGTCCACGCCTGATCGCTGTGCAACTTGACAGAGCTTGAGCAGTTTTTGCAAAGAAAAATGGAGTAAAATTTCAGCGTCCAGATGTGCAAGCCTGACTGAGACCTATCCACACAGACTCAGTGCTGTGATTACAGAGGTGACTCTACTAAATACTGAATTGAAAGGGGGTGAATATTTATGCAATCATTTACTACTGCTACTGCTTATTACATTACAGATTTTTTATTTGATTGACATTACTTTGTGGAAATCTGTTTTCACTTTGACTTTCAAGAGGCTTTTGATAAATGTTTTCTTGTCATAAAAGCCAATTATATTGACCATGATTGATTTATTAAATCAATACAAGGGTAAAACATTTAAACGGTTGAATACATTTTTTATAGGCACTGTAGATGTTGGAAATGTCACATCAAATGATGATAATCCCAACTCTATAAACTAGAAACTTTGCAAAATCCCTAGCAGTCAAACAAGCTAAGAGTAGAGCTGATGGGTTTTGAGTTTACTGAAGGAAAATGTCCCAGAATTTAGGCATGTATTACTTCGTAATTCTTTATAAAAGAAATCTCTATGACTATATTAAAGCAGTCAGTGGACAGGTGTTGAATGTCTGACGGCTCCTTCTGAATGAGACTAAATCATTGTTCTTATTAGATGAACTGTGTTTACCTGCAGACGGATGGCCCATTTTTACTCGTTCCGCCTACCTGACGTGCACTGACTGAAAGTCTTCAGGTTATACCGCTTTAGCATTTTGATGTAATTACCCCCCCACCTCTGCTCCTCTGCTCAGGCAGATGTGGCTCGATTAACATGCAATTAACACAAATTAAAAGGCCAAACGGAACCGAAGCAGCTCCCTGTGGAAGACTGCTTAGCTCTGGGCAGGAGGGAGGTGATGAGAGGAGAGAACAAGGTGATAAAGAGGGAAACTCACTCTGAAGATGAGAGAAATGCTGATTGGACAGCGTGTGGTGACTTTATATGCACGGACATGAATCAGTGCTTCTTTACATTTTACAGGAAAACTACAAGACTTTTTCTAAACTTTAGTTTACTTTTTGATGCTTTTATGTCTGTCCTCTATAAAGCTGCTTAGTAATTTTCATTCTTTCCAGGAACAAATTATTTTTGGATACACTTTTAGATTTTAATTTTTTTTAATCAGTCTTCATTCAGAGGGTTATGCCTCATCATTTTTTTGTTTCCTAACAGCTCATTTGCATTGGCAAACACATTTCGCAGGAAATGTAATTTCACCTGGATTATGTCGTCTTGTCAGCAATGATGAGAAAACTTTATATTGAGTCTTTGTATCTGCAAACACTCCTCACAGTGAACATATTTTAATTGTTTTCTACAAACTTGGGTTAGTAAATGAGCACAACATTGGCACAAGGTGCCTTAAACTGGGGTCGAGTTCACTGTGTTAATGCGAAGAGACCGTATGAATGATCCTTTTTTATGGTATTCAGGTGCAAGCTTCTGGTTCGTACGTTTTTGCCCATGGACTTTAGTCTTTAGCCACATAAGGGTCCAACGGCGTCTTGTCTTGTCTCTTGCTAGCATTTCTATACAGAGAGTCAGGAGAACAAGTGATCCCCTGGGATTCATGTTGCCATTGGCTGGAATCTTTGTTTTCATCCAGCTACCACTTTAATTGTTTGGTGAGGGTGAATGCAAGTGTACCATATTTAGGCATGGTGCACAAGTCTGGTTGAAGAAGTGGTCTTGGGCACAATTCATGTGAAGTTGAGTACTGGTCTGAGTTGTAATGTCAAGTCTAAACATCAATCACAGTCCATATATTTGGCTTTTTTATATTAAAAAAACTCTCTTTTTACAAATTCATGTCAATTAAACAAAGATACTTCATGCACTCACAGCACTGAGTCTGTGTGGATAGGTCCCAATCAGGCTTACCATCTGGACACTACAATTTTACTTCATTCATAATGGCAAAAATGCTCAAGATCTGTCAGGTTGCACAGAGATCAGGCATGAACAGAACTTTTAAAGTCCAACCACAAATTCTCTGTTGGATTGAGGTCTGGGCTTTGACTCAGCCACTCCCAGAACACTCCCCTTGTTGTCTTTAAATCATTTCTGTGTAGCTTTCTCTGTATGCTTCAGGTCATTGTCTTGCTGTAAAAATAAAAATACCTCCCATGCCGTAGATTTCTTGCAGACTAAATGAGCCCTCCAGAACTTTCCTTTATTTTGCATCACTCATTTTACCCTCCATTTTTAAAGCCTTTCAGGGTCAGCTGCTGAGAAGCATCCCGACAGCATCATGCTGCCACCACCGTGCTTCACAGTGGGGATGGTGTGTTTGTGGTGATATGCATATTCCAGTTGACCATGGAGTCTCCCACATGCCTTTTTCTAAACTGAATCTGAGTTTTCTTCAATAGTGTCTTTCTCTTTGCTACTCTCCCATAAAGCTTTGACTGGTGAAGAACCCGACCAACAGTTGTTGTCTACAGAGTCCCTACTACCTCAGCTGCTGAAGCTTGTAACTCCTTCAGAGTAGTCATAGGTGTCTTGGTGTCCTCTCTCATTAGTCTCCTTCTTGCACGCTCACTCAGTTTGTGAGGACGGCCTGATCTAGGCAGATTTACACATGTGACATATTCCTTCTGTCTTCATGATGGATTTTACTTAATTCTGGGGATGTTCAGTTCCTTGGATTTTTTTTGTATCCATCCCCTGACCTTTACTTTTCAATCACCTTTTCTCTGAGTTTCTTGGAGTGTTCTTTTGACTTCATGGTGTAATGGCAGCCATGAATACTGATTAACAAGTGACTGGACCTTCTAGACACAGGTGTATTTACACTACAGTCACTTGCGACACATTCACTGCTCCCATGTGATTGCACCAATTGGCTGGACCTCTGTAGAATCAGGGGGTGAATATTCACATGGTCATTAATATTACCTGACTTATTTTTATTTAATTAACGTTACTTTGAGCAGGATAGAGGGGAATAGGGAGCAGCTGTGCCTGCATGGGCCCAAAACCACCCTGAGGTGCTGTTTTTGACATGTTGATGGTGCAAACATGTTGGCTACCAGGCCAGAAACCCCGCTGCCTGTGTTATACTCATTGTTGCCAGTGAGTAAAATATAGGCAGCAATTACACTTCTGCCAAAAAGTATTTACACTTCGTCCCACAGGAGTTGAATTGAGCGAGGTGAAAAAGTTGTAAACGGTCGTATGTCAGAGTGTTGTGTGTCACAAAAGTTCAGTGGATGTTGACATGTCGAGGGACTGCAGGAGGACCGAGGGGATAATTACAGCGCCGTCCACACCATCCATCTGACCTGCAACACCCGGCCCCACGGCCACTCTCTGGATGTGTGGGTGACTGTGTGTGCGTGTAGACAAGGGACTAAGTGCCTGGGAGAGTGTGCTTTATCATCACGGGGCCCCAGTGTCTGCCACCGGCCAAGGATTGATATGAGCTCTTTGCTATTAAACTCTGCTTGTGTGTCTCTCTCTCTCAGTCGCTCCTTGCCTATTCAGCTCTGTGTGTGTGTTTAGGTGTGTTTGTGTTTTCGTGTGTTTGTGTGAGTGGGTTTTTGTGTGATGTAATGCCATTATCCTCACTTGCCTGTCTCTCCCTTTTTACTGTTCTCCCTTCAATCAGCACTTATCCTGCATGCGTCTCTGAACTCTCTCTCCTCCATTCTTCTCTACCTCTCTCTCCCCCTCACTATCTTCTCCTCCCTCCCTCCCTCCCTCTCTCTCTCTCTCCCTCTCTGTCTCGCTCTCTCGGTATGAATGCCGCTACCTTCAGCACTTCTCTCTCATTGATCGGGCAGGTTTAGCTGACATCATCGTTCCGTCTCCATCTCTGTCTTTCTCGTTCCTTCTCTTTTCATCCCTCCATCCCCGCGTTGCTCTGATTCATTATGAACATCAACTCCTTCTGCTCTATCTCCCTTTTTTTGCTTCTCACTGCAAACAACAGACTTGCACAGCTGAAAGCATTTAGGAGCAGACAGATGGTTACACTATCCAGAAATGCTTTATTGTAAAGAGGTCAACAGCGTTTCACTGAGCCGAGCAGCAGCAGTAAAACTGTTTTTTCTTTGAGTGTGAGTCCGACCATGATGGATTACAACAGAAAAGAGAACATCACATGTCAGTCTGCTTGTTAAAAGAAAGGGATGCCAAAAGTAGTAAAACAAGCACATTCTATCACCCGGCTCATCAAAACTATGGCGTGGTCAGTCGCCATAATGCTTCTACTCTCCATCTGACGTCACTAGTGGATGCCGTGATCCTGATTTGCATCTATGCAAGGCCATCTATAAGGGGGGATAAAGGGGAGAGCTTTCTGAGCCCAGCTAAACAGGGGGCCATGGAGGCCAGCAGAATCATGGTCCATTATAAAGTTAAGCTGTAATAATATGTATTTAACCTGAATAATAACCACTCTTACCAATGCAACTAAAACATTTTTTACTTATGCTGCAGCACAATATAGCTTATTCTTAATGTGAACTTCTTTTTATAAAACACATTACCTTTCATTAGTGATGTTAGCAATGTGAATGGGCACATTAAACTGAATGATTAGTACTGTCAGACTTCATAGCTCAGGATGCCAGAAATTCAAGTATAAGAAACTGAGACGACTTTTTTTTGGAAAAGTGGCTAGAATGGACAAGAATTGTAAAAACAAAAACTCAATGGGTTTAAAGTTGCAACAAAGAATTAAGAAGCGGCAAAAATGAATCAAAAGTGGCTCAAATGGATCAAAAGTGCCAGAAACTGGTGAAAGGGGCAAAAAGGTCAAAACTGCAAAAAGGTTTCCAAAAAGTTTCCAAAGTGGGTGAAAAGTTGCGAAAGAGTGTGCAATGGGCCAAAAAATCAGCAAAAAGTGAAAAACTGCATAAATGGGTTAAAAGCAGCAAAAATGGGCAAAAAGTTTCACAAATGGGCAAAATTAGGCAAGTTACAAAAAGTGTTTAAATAGTTTAGTAGTTTAAAAGTACCACAATTAAATAATTTCACCATCAGAACACAATAATAGTTGACACTTTTCAGCTCTTCCATAAAGTGAGTGTTAGCCAGAATGCTAGCACCAATGCTACTGATCCAACACTGATCCATTATACTGTAACCTTGCAAAGCAGATGGATTCGCCCGTTTCCTTGTTTCTCACAGGTGAATCCATCTTGCAAAGCTCCCATCTGAACTGTTCGGGGCCCGTTTAGAAAGTGACAGGACCAATCAGTGATGAGGGGCAGTACTTTCAGGTGCAGCAGAGTCGTGATGGAAGCAAGCAGCAACAAGAAGCCGGTGCAATTATGGCAGAAGAGCTTAGCGTGGATGCTGCTAAAGATTTATCAGAACTTGACAACATGTCTTCATCAAAAGAAGAACAAAGAACAGCAGTGAGTTGTTTTCTTTTCAAAAACAACAAAAGTCGAGTACTGACATGTCTATAGTCGCCATGGTTTGCATTATTCCTTGGCAGCTGCACACACGCACCTTGGTCGCGGCTACATCCCGTATTTTGTTGCTCTGATTTGTCTGTAAAGATGTGACGGACAGAACGTTCATCCAATCCCACTCTGAGTTTTTACAAATCCTCTGCCCTTTCCCAAACACTAAGTGCTAAAGGTTTTCCATCCATCTGGTGTGTCAGGTTATTGATACTGTCAATAAATCACAGCTGGGGATGGGCCCATTCTCTGTTTTTATCAGGGACCCAGCTAATTCTGTGGGCGAGCCTGCATTTTTGCACCACTACTAATTTTTTAGAGAACCAAATGTTCAGTTGAATCGCTTACAAAGGTTTTGTTTTTCAGTGTGGACTTGTATAAAGTTACTTCAGAGTAGATCCACTAAGACTTTTTGTGCCGTGCTCATAGCACCACGAAATTCACACCCCCCTTTAGCTCCTCTTTTGCAACTAAAGATTCCACTTTTTCCACTAATGAATTTGATATGCAAGCACTAAAACACCCACAGTTAAACACACTAAGGGTGTGTACAGGCCAGGTGGCACATCAGTGGCTTTGCACTTAAACCACCAACACCACAATGACAGGGTGAGAGGAAAGAAAAAAAAAACATTTTCAGAGAGAGAACTCATTCATGCTGAGACATGCAGCATAAGGAGCTGTGTCAGCACATAAGGGCAGTGGTTCCCAACCTGGGGTCCTGGTCATCCTTGGGAGGGGGTACCAGAGATCTCAGGGAGGGCATGAGGCTCTGTCTGCTCTTACAATGTCAAAATAAGATGTGCATACATTTTTAAAAATGCTCTTTGGAAACATTATGTTGGATGGTGTAGAAGAGCCACCATGGATGACAAAAAATAAAGAAGATTCTTACATTTTTTTCCTAAACAGTTTAAGTTTTAGGTGAAAAAAAAAACATTTTTGAGATTACAAATATGTACATTTACAAGTAAACAAACTTAGAATTTCAGAGATTAAAAAATCTTAAACTTTGACTTTAGAAATGGGAAAATTTTCAAGTTTGTAGCATCATAAAGCAGCTCATATTGTAAAAATACATGTGCATCTATTTTCCTTTTAATAAAAATTATGATGCAATGTAGGATGATGTATCAGGGCCACCATAGATGATAAAAAAAAAAAAAAGTTGAAATTTTGGGGGGGGAAATCAAAATTTTTGAGATTGTATGGTTGTATAAGAAGTGGAAAAGAAACTCTGAATCTCAGAGTTTTGAAAGTTGAACATTTAAAAGATATATGTTTAAAAAGTCTTACATTTTAAAATTTGAAACTTAAAAAAGTTTTGGGCATCATGAATTTGCATCAGTTTAACTTAGCTTCATTTTCAGTCTGGGCCTTCAGATTGGCTGTGAACCTCACCTCACGCTCTGAGAATCTGGAGAATAGAGGGTTCTCCTATTTTTAGAATTATGGAGGCCACTGTGCTCCTGGGAACCTTCAGTGTAGCAGAATTATTATGTAGCCTTCCCACATCTGTGCATGTCAACAATCCTGTCTCTGAGTTCTGCAGGCAGTTCCTTTGACCGTTGCTCTGATATCACTGTCAGCCGTGAAGCTTTCTATAGAGAGGTGTGTCTTTCCAAATCATGTCAAATCAGTTTAATTTACCACAGGTGGACTCCAATCAAGGTGTAGAAACATCTCAGCAAAGATCAGAGAAATGGAGGAACCTGAGCTGTCTTTTAAAAGGGTTTGAATTCTTCTAAATTTGCAGACATTTTAAATTCTGTTGTCACGATGAGAGAGTTTTTTGATCCGGATTCTCTGCTCTTGGTCGCTGGCTCTACAGGGAGGAAGATGGGCTGCAAAACTGTTTGCTTCAAGTCTGGATTTTTTGATAAACGGAGGAAAAAAGAGCCAGCTCAGACACCCTATTTTCTTCACATAGGGCAATCTGCTTCCTGCAGTGATACACCAACATAAATCATAAGCATCCAACTCAGACAGATTGTGCTCTGAAATGGTGCTCCATGTGTTGTGGGTGAGCTGAGTTAAAGCAAAGACACATCAGTTTGTTTCTTTAGTTCTCTGAGGCCTTTAGGATGCCATGTTGTTGGCTTTTAGACAGTTTTCTTCAATCTCAAAGCATCATGGGAGCCGAGTAGGGATACAACAAAAAAACTGACCTAAACATTTAGGGTAACACAGGAAGAGAGCAGGTTCAAAAAGCTCTCTTTGACACCCCCACTTCTGCCTTTCACACACTTCTCCACGTTATGAATATTTTACCTGGATGTTCTGTCAATCCTCATCTATTGTAGAGCTTCTCTTTTATTCATGTCACTCCAGCGCTGTGCCTCTCACCTAGATATTTTATAGCTCTCAGGGTATTTTTTGCACCACAATAGGAGCTTATCTGTTGCACCATGTGTGTTTCCCTGCAGCAGGCAGAGGAGGTTGCACAGACGGAGGGCTCCCAGCAGCTCCACCTGCAGCCCAGTGATTCGTCGGAGAAGCAGCAGCCCAAGAGGTTACACGTCTCCAACATCCCCTTCCGCTTCCGAGACCCTGACCTCCGGCAAATGTTCGGGGTGAGTTGACAACTGCATCGTACGCACACATGCATGCACTTCTTTCTACTTTGATATCTGACACTGCAGGGCGAACAAGAGCTGTATTCAGGTCACTCCTTTAAACACTGTATACTGATACGTCTGCCTTAGTCAGGAGCACAAATAGAGCTAAAACAACAGAAAACAGGGAATTCCAACATGAGCACTGTTAAAGTAAAGTGCAACTCCAATTTCAAAAAAAGTTGGGATGCTTTGTAAATAAGAAAAGAATGCAATGATTTGCAAATTTCCTACACCCATATTATTCACAGTAGAACATCAATTTGATTTCATGAACCTGATGTCAGGAACACATCTAAAAAGTAGGGACAGTGCAACAAAAGGCTGGGAAGTAATGGTGCAGATGAAAAAAATCTGGAGGAGCATGTTGCAACTAATTACATTAATTGGCAACACATTAGTAACATGGATAGGTATAAAAGGAGCGTTCTAGAGCTAGGCAGAGGTTGAACAATCTGTGACAAACCACATAAAAAATTGTGGAACAATTTCAGCGATATATTCTTTGATGTAAAAGTTGTAAAGACTTTGAATATCCCACCGTCTACAGTCCATAACATCATCAAAAGATTCAGACAATCAGGAGAATACAGCACAAGAGCCAAGGCTGAAGGCAGTGTTAATTTTGTCGACTAAAACTATGACTAAAAATGTTCATCAACAGCCTTTTTTCCATGACAAAAACTAGACTTAGACTAACAAAAATAGATCTTTTATGACTAAAACTCACAAAAACCTAAGTTGAGTTTTTCTCAAGATGACTAAAACTAGACTACAATGTAATTTAGTTTTCATCAGACATCTCCACTGTGGGTAAATCTGTCAACAAACAATGCAGCTGTATCTCTTCTGCCTCTCAGCTGTAAAGGCAGGGACCCCAGGTTTGGCAGAGTGCAGAGAACACACTACCATGATTTGGTACCAGATTCAGGCAAGAAAATAGATGCTTGGTCTAAAAGTAAAGACTAAAATGTGAGGACGTTTTATGGACTAAAACCAGACTAAAATGTTTTGAGTTTTCGTCAACTAAAACTGGACTAAAACTGAAAAGGATCAAAATGACTAAAATGTGGCTAAAACTAAAATGCATTCCATTTAAAGACTAAAAATAAGACTAGAATTAAAGATAGCTGCCAAAATTAACACTGGCTGAAGGTAAATATTGGATGCCTGTGATCTTATGAAAACAGACGTGATTCTGTTCTGGAAATCACTGCATCAGCTCAGGAACACTTCCAGAAATCATTGTCTGTTACCACAGTTCACCAAGCCATCCACAAATGCAGGTTAAAGCTGCATCAACCAAAGAAGAAGCCATAAGTGAACAAAATCAAGAAATTCTGCCATCTTCACTTTTCCAAGGCTCATTTAAAAAGGGCTAAAGCAAAATGGAAAACTGTTCTGTGGTCAGACAAATCAAAATTTGGAATTCTTTTTGAGAACCACAGACACCATACTCGGCAGAGCAGCTAGAATCCTAGGTCAGACAGGATTGGGAAAACATTCCTCTCCCAGCATGCTCTCCTCACTACCCTGATGTTGTCAGACTGTTGTTAAAGAAGAGGACATGCTACATAATAGCGGGCATTTTTTTTACCTCTGCCAAGGAGGTTATGTGATCAGGTGGGTTTGTTTGTTTGTTTGTTCGTTTGTTTGTTTGTTAGCAACATAACTCAAAAGGTTGTTGACAGATTTTGATGAAATTTTCAAGAAATGTCAGAAATGGCATAAGGAAGAACTAATTAGATTTTGGGAGTGATCCGGATCACCGTCTGGATTCAGGAATTTTTTAAAGGATTCTGTATTACTGGGAGATAAGGCTAATGGCGGAGATCTGCGCTGTTACCACTTACACCAGGAGATGGCGGACATGAGTAACTTCAATCCCAGCAGCATTTTGGGTGTGTTTCTATTCAAAGTTTTGGAGTTTATAGAGTTTTAAAGATGCACGCCCGGTCGAGGAGACGAGTCGGTGCGTAACAGAGAGAAAGACAACGAATTTTAGCGAGAATACTCACAATGCTAGGAGGAATAGAGGAATATCCACCCTCTGCCATGACTTCCAGTCATCCAGTGAGACCATGGGTCAGACTGTCAGTGCATCTGTTGGCACTAGCAGGCAATGCTTCCGCCGTGACAGTCCACCTGTAGTGAAGCCAATGCTTTGCCTCACTGTGTTTCCACCCTACCAGGGAGGGAGTAATCGGCGAGTGCCGTGGTGGGGGGCACATGGGGACAATCCAGGGATTTTTTCAATGATACTTCACTATTGAGAGATAGGGCTAATGGAGGAGGTCTGCGCTCTCTGAGTGCTTTTCTAGTTTGAAATGTGTTGCTGCTGTCAAATTCAAAATGAGCTGAGATTTTCATGAAATGGTAAAATGTCTGATATGTTGTTTATGTCCTATTGTGAATGAAACATGGGGGTGTGAGATTTGACAATCATCGCATTCTGTTATTATATGAAACACTACACAGCGCCCCAAGTTTTTTTGGAAATGAGGCTGTAGGTCGATGTGCTTCACCTTTCATGACCCCAGAAGCTTAACCCTTGAAAAGACGATTTAGATTGGTTGCTCTTCCATCATTATCAAAAGTGCAGTGAGGGAGAAGTAGCATTAAAGCACTAAAAAAGCTGGTCTTTGTACTGACAGTGACGCCGCCTGTGGGAAAAGGCCCTAACTTCTCTTAAGTGTTGGACATGCAACTTGAAAAGCAATGTGCAAAATGAAACTGATGCTCCAGTTTGTTTCACTCATGTTGTCCCTAAAAGGTGGTGCAGTAGTTGGTGCTATTGCAAGAGCTTTCTTTGCATTGAATTGTGCTTGGACAGGGCCTTTCTGTGTGGAGTTTGCATGTTCTCTGCATGCATGGTTTCTCTCTGGGTGTCCCGGCTTCCTCTGTCTTCCCTGTAGAGAATTCAATGGATGGGTGTTGTTCCTAGGAACATGTGGATTATGCATCTTGCACCTTACTTTAGCTGTTCATATGACAAAGGGAAAAGGCAGGATGGGCATGCAATAAATGCATCTCTCATGCACTTACGACCATGCCCTATATGATTGCCCTGGATGTGGGGCTATTGTCCTAAAAAAAAACTTTTTGCAGGTGTCAGTCTTTGGTCTTTGAATGTAGAGATACAAAGTGATCCAGAAAGCAGACTCACAAATAAGATAATGTATGATGGGTTTCCACTCAGAATGAAGGCTTAGATGGCTCTGGTTAAGACTGAATATAATAATAAGACCACTGTTTATCTGACAAAACATTATATGGCACCATCCAAAAGCCCAGAAATCACGACCACTCACTCACAAACCAAACCACGAGGGTTTTGTTTAGTGAGTAACTCCTCCGCGCCGCTGCTTGTACCGCTGTCACCATGTTGACTTTATCAAGTGAAAAGTTTAAATTCTATTGAATAATGGATGCAGTTTGTCTGGAAGTTAGGATCCCATATGAACACGACGCTGTGTTCTCAGTGGATCGTCTCACTGTGAACACCCCACAAGCAGTTCAGTGTGGTGATAATCAAAGAGGCAGAGAATGAAAACAGACAGCCAGAACCATGCTAGTGCAGGAAACACCTCTCAAACTGCTCAGAGGAAACATGGAAATCAGGGGGGATTTGGGAGAGTGTGCAACTGGTTTGCTACTCCTGACTAAATGGCAGCTTGGGAGGCCTTACACTTTGTAAGTATCTAGGTACCTCTCTGTGTCAAATCTGTGATTTTAAGTTAAAAAGAATGTAGTTATGCTTTGAAATAAAGTTGTCAAGTAAGATTATCTAATGAGCCTTCAAACTAAAGTTTGCTGTGAGACATTTTATGTTTTTGTGGGTGTTACAGATAAATAAATCCGTTGTGCCACTTAGTCATTGTGAAGTCTTAACTGTGGTTTACTGGAGGAACTGAAATTCCCTGTAAAGTGACAAAATCACAGTTTGAGTTTAAAAAAGCACTGACAGTTGCTAATGAATCCTATGTTGATTATATTAGCGGTGAAAAAACACCTTTATTTTGAAATTCCATTAGTGCTATTGGTGTGTGAATGGGTGCTAATGGGGTAACACTGTATTTCACCTCATGTCCAGAGATTTCATGCACATTATGCAAACATTCAAGTGTCAATTTTTTTATAATGGTTTAAAAAAAATTCCTCCTTTTTCTGTTTTGTGTACTCTATGTTTTTCTTAATCAAAATGATTGCTAAAGCCCTTAAACAAAGTAAATGACATCACATTTGCAATACGAGCAAAATTATTTAGCTCATTCTATCTAATACTGATGAAGCCTAGTGTTCCTTCACAGAAGTCATACCCCAGCTGGTAGCCAGCCTCACCTCCCCCACCCCAGCCGCCTCCTTGATCTCGTAAAGCTTGTTGTGCCCCCATATTCAGATTCGGCTAATATGGATTAATTGCTTCCAAAATAATTTCATTGTTTTCAATACACATGGTCTTTTTTATAAAATTATTTATTTATGAATTTGTCAAAAATACACAATATGAACCCAAGAATAATCACATATTAAATCGCAATCGTAATATTTTGTGAAAAAAATTGCAATTAGATTAGTTTTGCAAATCATTCAGCCCTATTACCTGTTGTAGTTATCTAATAATGCCTTTTAACTTTGCCCAATGGGCATGAAGAAGGATTGACACAACCCCGGCTGGCTCCCCACGTTCTCGTTAGAGGCTGGTTAATATTATTATTGTTATTTTCTTTTCGTTGATTTTTTTGGGGACCAATATCAATAGCGATTATTAGTTGCTCATGAAACCAATATTCATTTTTGAGCAAAGAAGGAAAAATTTTTCAGTGAAAATTCTGAATTTGAATTTTTACAACAGTATTGAAGGTGATGAAGCTGAAGGCAAAGGTTTGCAGCAAAACAAATACTATTCAGGCAATGCTGGTGGTGTCATAGTGAAACTGGGCAGACTTGTTACTATGGAAACTGCGTGCAGGACTGTGGTGTTTTTAAAACCTCAGTGTGGAGGATCGTCATGTTTTTTATTTCAGAAATAACTGCTGTATTTCCATGTCAGAGAGACTCGGCTTAGTGCTCGTGCCTGTATCACACTGGGCTGCTGTGTTAATTGGCTAGAACTCATGTGACAGCCAATCAAATAGTTTTGTGGGCCAGAGGGAAAGAAACGCATGCAGAGGAGCCAAAGTTGCAGACTTTTTAATAAATCATATCAGTGATCGGTAGAATAAAACGCCAATAAGGATGATCATAAAAATGCCAAATATGGGTAACTATCCTTTCATATTACCAGGGGCATGAGGAAATAATCTGTGAAAAAAATAACAAGTCAACCTTTAAGGTGGAGTAAGGGGTGGAAGTGGTGAGAAAGCACAGCCTAGGGGGCTGCACGGGAATTAGTGTTGCCACGAGTTTCTGGTTGTGCTGTGGATGTCCCAATGGCTGGCCGTCTCTGGACATATCACCAGGGGGGAAAAGGCCCAGACTATATGTTACAATTAATCTATAATGGGCATTAAAGTTACTGAAACAGTACAAAACATCATGATGAGGTATATCACACCTTTAGCTTCACCTGTGCAATGATGGGCATCAAGGTAACAGTCACACTCCATCCTTTTGCCCCATCCCACCTGCAGGAAATGTCTTTTTGAGTGTGCATAAATACACCTTTATGTGTTTGGGGCTTGGAAGTATATTCGTCTGACAGGAAAGTTTGGGAATTTAGCACTGGTTTAACTAAAATGGGCACCCGTATGCAGGGGCTGCAGTTCTAGACTAATGCAGGGCAATTAATCCAAATTTAGATTAAATCACCATATGGCCCGCTGCAAAATTAAATTTAAAATAATAGAAAATGTGGTATTTCTCTGCTCATGCAAACATCCAAGTGTCACATTTTTCAGGAATAGTTTGCAAAGTGTCCTATTTTTCTTATTTTTCTTATTTATTTTTTTTTGTCTTATTAAAAATGAAAGACATTAAAACATCACTCATTTCAGTGCAGCAGTACACAGAATTTCCAATGACCCAAAATGATCGCAATTTATTTATGTTTTTATTGTTATTATTATTTATTTTTATTTTTTATCTTTTTGAAAATTGTTCTGCCTTGATTTAATTTACAGAATCTTGTTTTGGTTATAATATAAAATGTTTTATTGCTTGTTTGCTGAGAAATACACAAGACAAAGAACTTGGACAGTAATTGTATATTAAATTGCAATTGCAGTTTTGGGGGAAAAGTTGCAATTAGTCTATTTCCCCAGACTGGTTCAGTCCCCAACCCTGGTTCATGCTTGGTGCAAGTCTTCCCTTCTCTCTCCCTCTGTATAACCTGTTAGTTCTTCAGTTTAACAAAGGAAACAGCCCCCAAGAATAATCTTTAAAAAAGTTTTTTTTTACTGATGTCTCATGTTGAATTTAGCATGTAGAAATAAACTGTTCAGAGTAAAAAAAACAGCTATGAATCTACACTATATTGCCAAAAGTATTCACTCACCCATCCAAATAATTGAAAACAGGTGTTTCAATCACTTCCATGGCCACAGGTGTATAAAATCAATCACCTAGGCATGCAGACTGTTTCTACAAACATTTGTGAAAGAATGGGTCGCTCTCAGGAGGTCAGTGAATTCCAGCGTGGTACTGTGATAGGATGCCACCTGTGCAACAAGTCCAGTGGTGAAATTTCCTCGCTCCTAAATATTCCACAGTCAACTGTCAGTGGTATTATAACAAAGTGGAAGGCATTGGGAATGACAGCAACTCAGCCACCAAGTGGTAGGCCACGTAAAATGATGGAGTGGGGTCAGCGGATGCTGAGGCGCATAGTGTGCAGAGGCCGCCAACTTTCTGCAGAGTCAATCCCTACAGACCAAACTTCATGTGACCTTCAGATTAGCTCAAGAACAGTGCATAGAGCGCTTCATGGAATGGGTTTCCATGGCCGAGCAGCTGCATCCAAACCATACATCACCAAGTTCAATGCAAAGCGTTGGATGCAGTGGTGTAAAGCATGCCGCCACTGGACTCTAGAGCAGTGGGGACGCGTTCTCTGGAGTGGAAAATCATGCATCTCCATCTAGCAATCTGATGGACCAGTCTGGGTTTGGTGCTTGCCAGGAGAACAGTACTTGTCTGACTGCATTGTGCCAAGTGTGAAGTTTGGTGGAGGGGGGATTATGGTGTGGGCTTGTTCTTCAGGAGCTGGGCTTGGCCCCTTAGTTCAAGTGAAAGGAACTCTGAATGCTTCAGCATACCAAGAGATTTTGGACAATTCCATGCTCCCAGCTTTGTGGGAACAGTTTGGGGATGGCCCCTTCCTGTTCCAACATGACTGTGCACCAGTGCACAAAGCAAGGTCCATAAAGACATGGATGAGAGAGTTTGGTGTGGATCAACTTGACTGGCCTGCACAGAGTCCTGAACTCAACCTGACAGAACACCTTTGGGATGAATTAGAACAGAGACTGAGAGCCAGGCGCTTCTGGAAGAATGGTCAAAAATTCCCATAAACACACTCCTAAACCTTGTGGAAAGCCTTCCCTGAAGAGTTGAAGCTGTTATTGCAGGAAAGGGTGAACCGACGTCATATTAAACCCTATGGATTTAGAATGGGATGTCACTTAAGTTCATATGCGAGTCAAGGCAGGTGAGCGAATACTTTTGGCAATATAGGGTAGATTACCCATACAAAATGGCTTTAACATTGACAGTAGAACTGCCAATGGATATGCCAATTCTTTAATGGTATCTTACTTTATGTGTTTACAATTTTAAAGACTGTCAGTATTTGAATTTTCCTAAAAGCTCGTTAAATTAGACTGGTGTCATAAAAGTAAATCTTGGCCTAAACCCAAATTTTTTGTCATGGACATTTATATATATCTATATATATATCACAATGCCAATAAATAGATGGTGGAATGGAAATACCTTCTCTCTACTGCAGCAACACCTAATCAGTAGTCACAGATCAACTTTCAACATGGATGCAACAGGGAGAAAAGACATTTACCACTGTTAAATGTCAAAAAGTAATCTCAGTGCTTTTAATGAAGAAGGATCCAGTGATGAGGAAGTTTTGGGATTAGCAATCAGTCCAAAGACAATTTTCTATGTGACGGATCATCTTCCAACAGTGATCTAGTTTGCTATCTGTAGTTAATAAGCTGTTCAATGTTACTGGTTAACAAACAGCTCTTGATCCGTGCCATTTACGGTTTGATTTGACCCATTGGCTGTTTTAGGTATATACAGATCCACAGTGGTTCCAGTGTTAAACATAATAGGAGGATGGAGGCCGCTTCCTCCCAACATCACTTCCACCACCTTCCTGTTCCTCCAGTGGAGAGGAACATCTGCTCCTGCTGGCTTTTTGTTCCAGAAGACAGGGAGCCATCCTGCTCATCTTCCCCAGCCTCAGAGCTCCGATTTTGGGAAGAGAGTTGAGGATAGAGGGGCGTGTGGAGACACGACTAATGGTAATCCACAGCAGGGTTAAAAGTGAGTTTATCCTCATTAGGTGTATAGAGCCTGACAGCTCCAGTCACGAGAGTGCAGTATGTGTTTGCGAGTCCGTTTAGATTTGTGTTTTCTTGAAAGGGAGAGGGACTCTGCAACTTTCTCCCAACAGACGAGGAGTCACTTAGTGAAGTCTCCGAGGCACCGAGCACTGCACCACAATTAAACGGTGACATCATCAGGTAAAGGCCGCGGACAGACCGAGAGAAACAAAAGAAAGAGAAAAAGGAGAGGGGGAATTAGAACAGACAGACAATCTGGTAGCTCTCAGTACAATTAGCGATGCTCAGAGGCCATCCAGCTCTGTTAAGAGAGTGATCACAAAGACTGAAGATCCACAGCACTGGGCCTCGGGAGAACATGAGCAGAAAAACTTTTTTCAACACACAAAGTGCAGATTTTTCCTTCAAGTGTTCTCCATTCAAAGACAAAAGTGACATTCGAAGGAAACTGGTATTCAGAGTCTTATGATAGAGAATACATATATAACACAGAATCAAACCTATCGGGACGTTTGCCATCTTTGTATCAGCATCGTTTTTTTCCTCTAAAATGAACAAAAGTTGTTTTATCACTCATGTCAGCAGGCAGGAAACAGGCTGCAATATTATCCTCAGAGACGGATCAGCGCCATGAAAGCTAGTCTGCTCCTTTTTAACAAGAAACACAAGCCTCATTCTTACAGAGAAGATCTGCTCTCAAGTCTTGGGGTGAGATGAGTTTTTGCAGAGATGATGAGGGAAATATAAATTAGAATTGGAGAAACCTGTCAGTGGCAAAACAAGCTTTTTTGTTACTTAAACTCCAAATTTCATTTGAATGTGGTCACTTTTAAATGTTCAAGAATGGTATTTTAGCATTATTGTAAGGGTTTTGATCCAGTGAGGAAAATTACAGCTCTTTTGTAATGATCCAGACAGCTGTCTTTTATCTCTCAGACACTTTGAAAACAGTTTGGCTTTTTTAAATCCACTTATGTGTGCAAAAGTGTGCATGCATTTAATTCAAATTGTAAAATCAGGATTCATAGTCTCCCTCCAGAGGGAAAAAAACAGTTTTCACTGTTTACTGTGCAACTGCCTTTTCATTCAGCAAGTCCAAATTGTACAGTTTCTGCTGTGTTACTCATATAGCAGCATTTTTTTTTTTTAACTCTGTGGCGTTTGCACATCTACTAGCTATAATACGGTAGTTTCACTGCTCACCTCTGTCGCTTACTTACAGTCTTGCAATGAAGAGTCTTTTCCATGAGAACAGCACTCCACACGGTTTATCTACTCAACAGTAATTTCTTTAATTGTAGACTTATGACTTAGTGAGGAAGAAATCAAGCGTATGATGTTGGTTCAGGCAGGCCACCGAATCAAACGCCGCCATATAACTGAGATCAGCTGATCTGACGGCCAGCTGATTTGCTTCTGAGCACTCAATTGGCTAATCCCACTCAGGTTGCCTTATTTAAACTGCTCTAGCCTTGCTTCTCTCTGCTGCTTCCTCTGTAAATCACTTTTTGCAACCCTCCTCCACCCCAGCTCCTCCTTTATTCTGCTACCGGTTAAACCAGTGCAATTCTGTCGTCATTGATGCCTGCGTTTTTTGCCCTGCCTCAGGATTTCCTTGTATGAGCAGGAAAAGCAGGAACTGATTAATAACTGCTAACAAAGAAACAGATTTATGACCGTGAATCATGTGTTTCTTGACAAGTGAATGGTATAAGAAATGGCACTTACTTCCACTGGTTTGGTCATCACTGTGCATCCCAGTAGGTTGTCTGCTGTGAAGCAGCCATTCGCAGTACTGGGAGAAAGTTTCAGACCTATTGTTATGTAAAATGCAGCCAATTTTTAAAAATGAAATATAGATGTTAAAAGCACATTTTAAACACTGGATTTTAAGGTAATTTTTCTCTCCTGAAAACGTCATGCAGAGTGGAGGAAGTCTGCTCTGTGGCCTGGCCGTGAAGCATTGATGTTATGACATCTCTGCATGCATGGTGCAGTTTAATGGATACATGTGCACACAGTTGTTTTTAAAATATTGTCATGGGATTACAGAAAACTGTAATTAAAAATGCCTTTTTCAGTAGATTGTTTTTGTATTGATGCGTTTCAATAGTAGTAAAGATAAACACAGTATGAAAACACTTCTGGATTGCTCTTTTAAAAGTAAAAGTCCACTTTAGTGTTTCTTTGGAGAAACTCCCTACATTTGTACAGAATGCTTTCATTTTGAAAAGCTCCTGGAGCGGTTCCACTGTGCACTGAATCCAGTCACTTGTAGGGGGGAGACAAAGCCAACATGCAGCAAACTCATGCCTGGTATCAAAGCTATTATGGTGCTGTGTTGCCATAGCAGCACGTGCAGCAGCTGCAAGCAGCAAAGCATGCTGCCAGTCTGAAACGGTCGGACCAAGTGACATCACACAACCAGTGCAGATGGTGCCCTCCTGGAAATTTATAAGCTGAAGTTTACTCAAAATGCAGATATCTAGTGAGTTTTTTTGGTCAATATACAAGGGATACATATATCTGTCCAATAAGGTGAATAAGACTAATCATGCAGGTTCCTTTAGAGGCATTTAAATTGTATTTCTTCTCTACAAATCCAAAAAAAAAAAAAGTTTAAAAACATGTTGATTTTCTCCCGACTTCCCAAACTGCTGTTTTTGTTGTTTCAGCAGAAGAGTTTAGTTTCTGCGGCTCTCCCTCACACAGACACATGCTGTATACACTCACTCACACACACCTTCCTCTCCCTCCTCCCCGTTAATAGTCCGGCTTTAAGGATTAATGGTTGTGGGCAGGGCAGTGCCATTGCAGTCCAGGTTGTGTCTGGGCTCAGCCGTCTCCACAATGAGCTCCAGTGGCACTCTCCTCTGTTCACTTAAAATGGGACTTGTGAGCAACTGGCTCAATCTCTCATTACGGTTCTGCTAGACTACCAGCACAATGCAAACAAAGGCAATAGCCAAGGCATTACAGCAAATGGAATTCTGTGTCATTTCAGCAAAAGCTGTTATAGAAAAGCAATAGGAAAGCATTAAACAAAGCCATATAAACAAGTTCAATCAAAGGTGATGAAGCCACAAGCTGAGGTCTATTTCTGGGAATTACACAACAACACGCCATAATGCTCCCTGAAACACCTCTGGAAGTCCGACTCAGGATGCTGGATAGTCATGTAAAGGAGGACACACATGAAGGAAAAGGTACGGTCCAGGAAAAGAATCAAAGCTGGTTCATTACCCAAGCTTATTTGAGTTTAATTCATAATTAGAACAACACATTCAGAGGGAGATTAGCAGGCCGAGTAAAAGGGTTTTAATGGTACAATGATAATTGGCATTCACAGCAGCACTTCACTGATTCAGTTCTCTCATTCTCAAGGTGTGGCTGAGATCTGTAATCTAGAACTGCAGCTCACATAACTCTTAGTGATGGTTTGTTAATGGATGAGCTGGTTCTGACAAAGTGAAGACAGAGATTTAGGAGAATTCTACAAACGTATTAAAATAAAAAAAAAATAGAATATTACATTGACGTAAGTTTTTAGACCCTTTACTTACGACTAAGTTGAAGCAGTTTTGGCAGCATTACAGACTCCTGACTTTTTTTAATATGACACAACAATAGGGTTCAAGTCAGGGCTCCGGCTGGGCCACTCTAGAACATTCCCAAAGTTGGCCCTAAGCCTCTCCGGTGTTGTCTTGGCTGTGTGCTTAGGGCCATTGTCATGTTGAAAGGTGAACCTTCAGACCAATCTGAGGTCCTGAGCACTATTGAACAGGTTTTCATCAACCCTGACCAGTCTCCTGGTCACTGCTGCTGAAAACCACCCCTACAGCATGATGCTGCCACCACCATGCCTCACTGTTGGGATGGTGTCGGGCAGGTGATGAGCGGTGCCTGGTTTCCTCCTGTCTTGGTTTCATCAGACCAGAGAATCTTGTCAGTCACAGTCTCAGAGTCCTTCAGGTCTTCATGTGCTTCACACTGAGGAGAGGCTTCCATCTAGCCACTCTGCCATAAGGTCCAGATCAGTGGAGGGCTGCAGTGATGGTTGTCCTTCTGGAACTGTGTCCCATCTCCACACAGGATCTCTGGAGTTCAGTCAGAGTGACCACCAGGTTCTTGGTCCCCTCTCTTACTAAGGTCCTTCTCCCCTGATTGCCTAGTTTAGGCCAGGTGACCAGCTCTTGGAAGAGTCCTGGTTATGCCAAAGTTTTCTTTATCTGAGAATTATGGAGGTCACTGTGCTCTGACCTCCATCTTTCGTAGCCTTCCTCAGATCTGTGCCTTGAAACAATCCTGTTCCTTTGATCGTATGGCTTGTTTTTGCTCTGATAGGCATTGGCAGCTGTGAGGATTTCTAAAGAGAGGTGTGTGCCTTTCCAATTATGTCCAACCAATGTAGTTTACCACAGGTGGACTCCAATCAAGGAGTAGAAACATCTCAGTAACAATCAAGAAATAATGCCAAATGTTTTTGTTAATGGTATGAATACTATTCAATCTGATTATTCAGTTTTTAATTCTAGATAAATTTGCAAACATTTCTAAAATCTGTTTTCACTTTTTTACTATCTGCCATGAGTATAGATAAATAAAAATATATTTTTTCAACTGCATCAGGCTGCATCATAACAAAACTGACAAAAGTGAAGGGGGTCTAAGTACTTTCTGAATGCACCATGTCAGTTTTGTTTTAAATTAAAAGATAGTAAAGTAAAAACATCAAACTGAATGAATGAATGAATGAGCTTTACTGTCATTATACACAAGTACAATGAAATTCTGTGCGACTTAGATTTAAAAAAGGTAGACAGGAATAAATAAAATTAAATCAGAACATCGCAAAATATATATATATATATATTTAAAGATAAGTACATTTAAAATAGCTATAAGCAGCACCCTTCGCATGCATGTTAGAGCAGCATTGTCAGGCAGATATAGTGACTGAAGTGGAAATAAAGTGACTGAGGCATATGAGCATATATTATAATTTCTGAGTCCTAGTGCAATGTTATTATTTTAGTTCTAGTTTTGTTTTGAATTGCAAAACAGTAAAATAAAACAGCAAACCGTGATTTGCAAATAATCCCAATATAAAACTCGAGTACTTTGACAGCCTGTTGTGAAATGATGCACCTCAGCTAAAATTCTGGGGCTTTGTGACTCTATCAGTGTTGCCAACTCCTCAGTAAGAAAAGTAGCCATTGGCTGTGCTAACAGTCGCTAACAGTTGCTTAATGACACCATCCCCTAATTTGCATAATTGACCATATGCCTTTAATCGTATTGGATGCCATAGGATAGGTATAATGTAGTGGGAAAGAAAAATGGAATAAAAAATATCCGTAATATGTTTAGAACTACAAATGAACTTTCATCTTTACTCAGGCGTGAGACACGCAAAAGTGACCATAAAGACACGCTGTGGCTGAGTTAGTTGCTTAGAGTGAGTTTGTTTGTATTTTTGTTTTGTTTTATTTTTATTTGTATTTTACTTTATTTATCTTATTTTATTTTATTTTATTTTGATTTGTCTTGTTTTGTTTTGTTGTGTCTTATTTTATTTTATTTTATTTTATATTTATTCATTTATTTATCTATTTATTTATTTATTTATTTATTTATTTATTCATTGGTCTTTTAGTCTACGTTTCTTAAGTGTGGTTTGGCTTCAAACCTTAGGGTTTACCTAAGAGTCTACAAAGTCCCAGTCCCAGTAAAACATGAACATTTTTAACCAGTTTTAACATTTTCTACATATACATTGTACATTAAAAAAATCTCAGTACACCAAAAATAGACAATAGAAAAAACTGTTAAAGCGACTTTGAGTGGCAATTCATTTGCAGTCTGGATGTGGAGGGGTGAAGATCTGCTCTGACTGCAGCTGAGAGGGACTGCTGCGGGACCGGGCCACCTTTGAATGCTTTGGGACAGGGGAGGGTCCCACGGCAGCACCCACTGCTCATTGAGAAGAGTACAGAACGATAGGTGCTTTCACATCAGCTAAAAATGTCCTCAATAACACCAGAAAAAGTTTCTAGATTTGTCCTTGGTGTCTTTTTTGAAAAAGAGTTGCTAGAGGGGTCTGAAAGTTGCTAAGCTGGTAACACTGGACTCTGAAAGCAAACTAGGGGTAAAATACATGAGCATGCTATGTATGAGCTTTAAGTCAAACCATTGCTATTGAAGATTTGTTTGAATTTATAAAAGAAATGAAGAGCAATTATGGGGCTGATAAAGTCAGCTATCACTACTGAGCTGAGCTAAACGATCCGAATCACCAAACTGAGATGAAATTCCCACTGCTTCCAACTCTCTGCATGCATTGCACACTTAACCACACACCTGGGGTTATTTGGGTTTCTACATCCCTCAAACAGCAGGGAGGCAATCCACATCTGACCACACATCAGCGTCGCTGGGCTTTGTTATGGCCTCCCATAATATTTTCGTGTAATTACTCCTGATGCATGGAACAAACATGTCTGCTCCTGGATCCAGCTGGGCCGCACTCGCAGGAGGAGCCTTTTCATTTAGCCCCACACAGAGTGAAACTTGACAAGCTGATATGCAGGACCGCTGCCATCCCCTGAGCTTCAGCTGTGTTTAATTAATAAGCAGGCACTTAGTGAGCCAGCCGCAAGAGGGTCCTTACTGTCACATTCCCAGAGGTGGGGGTCCTAAATGAGTCATTAGATACTCACACACACCAAACACACACACTTAGAGTTGAGTGTGTTTTCTGAGAGCACCGGGGGTTGGGTTTTGTGCTAATGGAGTTTTAATGACACCTACTCCTGCCTAATCACCTGTTCTGGAGGCTTCCAGCATTCCAGGTAGCCCGGCGTTCCCAGCAAGGGAATTCTTTTTAATGTCTCCTGTTCACGGATACACTCTCATTTGCCTCCCCAATTATTCCATAAGGCCCCACTCTAACCGGCTCTGCCTCCGAGGAGACGAGGTGTAATTATAGTCTAAAAATCTGCTAATTTACATCAACATATCAGTGTAGCGATGGAGCCATTCTGCTCTGAGTGGGTAGTTAGAAAGCCCGGGCTTCGCCATTGTTGTGTCCCTCAAGAGATGCCGGGATGTTTGTGTTGATGGAGACAATTAGGAGTGTTTGGAATAAGAGGGGACAGTGTTAGAGGTTATTGCTCTGTTTACCATTAAGGTGAGGCTCTGCAGGTGAGGCTGAGCGTTTATGGTGACCACAGGAGTTCATCAAATATGTAAACAATCATCAGAGTTGAACGGTCTAATTTGCTCCCCCTGGTTTAAAAGCTCACACGATGTGTTCAGACAAAATTAGCTGCTTTCAGGAACATTTTCCCTCTCTTTTAGGGACTTTTCACAGCATTTAATTTTGCAGAGAAGTAAAAATAACTCAGCTGCATTTACAATATTATTCCAGCATTTTTGAAATTGCTTGCTTTCTTTTGTAAGTGTTTGGATTTAGATATGCAAGACAGTACAAATGTTTTAGCATGCTTTTGTAGATTGCATAACTCGTGCACTGAAAAATTGGTGGTGATTAAAAAAGTTGGGTAAATGCACCTGACGAGTACATCCAAAAAAGTGTAGTACCACTTTCTGGTGCTGCAAAATTCATCTAATCTCAGCCACAATTGCAATGTCAGGCTGTGCAATTACATATCCACACAACTGGCAGCAATTATTTTTGTATTAAGTAGTACTTGAAAGTCTACTTCTGGGCCTTGCCTGCCACCCGGTCCCAACTGCCCCTGACCCTGAGATTGACAGGCTGATTGGTGCAGCGTCATCAGTTTTGCAGGTGCTGTACCGTACCATTGTGGTGAAGAGGGAGCTGAGACAAAGGGCCGGTCAGTCTATGTATGGTCATGAACTCTGGGTAATGACTGAAAGAATAAGATCTTGGCTACAAGCAGTTGAAATGAGATTCCTTAGGAGGTTGGCTTGGCTCAGTCTTAGAGATCTCGAAGTAGAGCAGCTGCTCCTTCATGTCAAAAGGAGCCAGCTGAGGCAGTTCGGGAATCTGATCAGGATGCCTCCTCGGCGCCTTCCTGCAGAGGTCTTCTGGGCTCGTCCAACTAGGAGGTGACAAAGAAGCAGCCTCTTAACTTGCTGGAGGGATTATATGTGTCCTCTGCCCCGAGAGCATGTTGGAATCCCTCAGGAGGAACTGGAAAATGTTGCCGGGGAGAGGGACGTCTGGGGATGGATGGATGGATGGATGGATGGATGGATGGATGCATGCGCGGATGGATGCATGGATGGATGGATGCATGCATGCACAGATGGATGGATGGATGTATGGATTGATGGATGGATGGATGGACCCATGTGACTTTTAAGGCTGGTGATTGTGGATTAGACGTTTTATTCCATTGAGGCCGATTTGCATAAAAAGTGACTCTCTCTTTCCTAGAATAACTTCATAATGGCTCACTGCACTTTTACAGTGTTTGCTCTGCAACACAGTGAAATGAGCATTTGACTGTTGTGAACAAGCTGATGTATTTGACTAAAACAGACACAAGCTGAGGGGGTACAGAGCTGTGCAATCCTTTTGTGAACAGACCACAGTGTAAAAATATTAAAGTGTGCATCCTTGAGGTCATTTAGGAGCATAAATTGATTTTTCCCCATAGCCAGTTTAACCCGAAGTTCTACCTCTATCTTAAAGGGCAAGCACTAATTTTAATATTCACCTTTGTTGGTGCACTGCAGCACATTTTGGCACATTAACACCACCTGTAGAACAGAGGAGTAGTGTTTCATTTTTGGCAGGAATATGCAGCCCCTCCATGACTTTGCAGGCACTTTTCAACCCCCCACACATTTCCAGTGTGAGAAAGAGAAAATACCTTCAGCTGTGAGGGAGCATCGTCTGTGGCTCTCTGATTTACACGAGGTCTCTGTCTTCTGTGGAAAACAGGAAGTCAGCTCTAATGTGGACTAATGGAGACGATTGCCAATGCAGACCAAACGCTGTGAGAGAGATAGATGGAGGAGAGGAGAGAAAGTAGAAAAACATGAAGTCCTGGTGTAATGAAACTAAACCAGCTAGGAACTGTGAAAGAAAATCTACTAAAAATGTGTTTATTCTGTGTGTTGCTTCATGTCCATCGCTGTCTAACCACTCATTTTTATAAATCTGTTTCCCAACCTTACACTCCATTACCAAGAGAGACTCTATAGCAGCCATACAACCACTTAGAATGCTTGACCTTCATATCTGTGTTCGAATGAAGCACTGGAGCTTTAAGCACTATTAGAGACAATAACAATAAAGTGGTTCTCAAGCAGTCTTTGCCCTATCACACATCATCATACATGATGATTCTCGCCCTTATTCCTACATTTAGAGCTGATAACTATGCAAATACAAACACTGTTTGTGGCCTTGATGGTTTCCTGGTGTAGATTATGTGCAGTTCACTCACCTCTCAGATTTTCAAACAGATTTCTATGAAGTAATGCCATTAATTAAAAATATGTAATGTAAAATAAGTCAGTATTGAGTAGAGTCACCTTTGGCTGCAATCACAGCTCTGAGTCTGTGTAGATATGTCTCAATCAGGTTTGCACATCTAGACAATGTAATTTTACTCCTTTCTTCTTGGCAAAAATGCTCAAGCTCTGTCAGAATGTACAGGGATCAGGCATGGATAGTGCTTTTCAAGTCCAGTCACAAATTCTCAATCAGATTAAAGTCTGGGCTTTGACTCTGCCTCTCCAGAACACTCGCTTATAGTCTGAAAAAGATTGTCCTCCAGGATTTTCCTACATTTTGCTTTTACAAGCCTCCCAGGGCCGGCTGGATCATGCAGGATTTCAAAGGAGTGACAGAGACACAGGCTCGCAGTACAAAACAATGTGCCACATTCTATGAATTTTCGCAGTGAGGGCAAATAAACGCGCATCGGGTCCAGTGTGCAAGATCCGCGTATGTGACGTTTTTTCGGATAATGGATCTGAAAAAAACTCATCTGAAAATAATAGACCCAGTGTGTAAAGTCCTTAAATCAGAGTTTTCTTCAACAGTCCCATAAAGCTTTGACTGGTGAAGAACCCAGCCAACAGTTGTTGTCTGCAGAGTCTCTCCCATCTCAGCTGCTGAAGCTTGGAACTCCTTCAGAGTAGTCATAGGTGTCTTGGTGTCCTCTCTCACTAGTCTCCTTCTTGCATGCTCACTCAGTTTGTGAGGATGGCCTGGCAGATTTACACATGTGCCATATTTCTTCCATTTCTTGATGATGGATTAACTGAACTCTGAGTGATGTTCAGTGCTTTTGATTTTTTTGTATCCATCCCCTTACTTTCCTTTCAGTAACCTTTTCTCCGAGTTGCTTGGAGTGTTCTTTGTCTTCATGGTGTAATGGTAGCCATAAAATGTTGCTTCCTTGTTATAAAGTATTTGACTCTGAAATGTGTCTATATGTCCAGTTTTAGACCCATCCCCCTATTTTAATTACCAACAAAAACATGTCACATTTACGTCCATGTTAAACCCACATATGATCTGACGTGTTTTTGCCTCGTCTTCAGGGTTGGTGCTGGCACTGTGACCTTGCCGTTGCACCGCTGCCTGCTCCATGTTTATTTATTTATTGAAATAAAGTACTTGATTCAAGGTCTAGTTATGGAGAGCACAAGGCTGAGCATTATCATGCTGCCTGGCAAGGTTAGTGCTGCTTCACATTGCCATGAGTTCATCCAGCTGCTCTCAGACAGCTCAGGCTCAGACCCAGCTTCCACTGATCCAGGATTTATATCTGCATGGTCGTTTATACTGGAGCTGAACAAGATTGTGGTATTAATTGATTCAGCTTTTTGTAGAGTGATCGCTGATGATGAAGAAGCTGGGCTGAGACTCTTGGCTTAGTGACAGATAAAGGAGCCTGGGTGGTCATCAAATCAAAATATGTTGTACAGCACGGGTGTCAAACTCAAGGCGCAGGGGCCAAATGCGGCCCGCAGTGCAGTTTTACTCGGCCCGCAAGATCATATCACATCTTAATTAGAGCTGGCTCACCGGAATAAAGTCTGCAGATTTCCTCCAGTATAGAAATGTAAATTTAACCTTGAAGATTTAAAAAAATCCTTGTTAATTTATAAAAATCTGAAAAAGTAGAGAGTAAAAGTAATCAGATAAAGAGTCAGGAATGAGGGAAAGAAATCAGTTTGTGTCTTCATTTCATATTTCTATGACTAAAACTTAGGATTTTGACTTTTTAATTTCATGTCTTGACATTTTAAATTCATAATTTTGACCTTTTCTCTCATATTGTGACCTTTTAGAATCACATTTTTTTTATTTTAATCAAATCTTGACCTTTAAAGCTCCCAACTTTGTCTTTTAATCCCATATTGTCACTTTTTAAACTCCTGATCGAGAATTTTATCTCCTTTTTTGACATTTAAGAGTCACAATTTTGAATTTTATCTTCTATTTTGACCTTTTGAACTCTTGATTTTGTATTTTATCTCATATCTTGACCTTTAAACTCATTATTTTAACTCTATCTCATATATTTGCCTTAAAAAAAAAAACCTTATTCTGACTTTTAATTTTGTATTTTGACCCTTTGGACTTATAAAGTCGGCTTTTTATCTCAGAATTTGAACCTTTAAACTCATTTATTTATCTAGCATGTATTTGACATGGACACAGTAACACTGATGCTGTGACATTTGATCATTTTGATGTTATTTTTAGAAATCTTAAAATCATTTATCATCACTGTTTAATTTCCTCCCATAATTCATCACCTGTGAAAACAGGATTGACAGTTTTCAGTAAAATCCTGAACCCAAAATGGTCAAAAAGCAGCAAAAAGGGGTGAAAGTGACAAAAAGAATGAGTTACAAGCAGAAAAAATGGTCAGAAAGTGGCAAAATCGTGGCAAAAAATGAGTAAAAAGTAACTAAAATTGGCAAAAAGCAGTCAAGAGTGGCAAAATAGGAAACAAGCAGTATGTAATGGCAAAAGGTGGCTTGAATGGACAAAAAGTTGCAAAAAAGTGGTGAAAAAGGGCAAAAATGGAAAAAAAAAGTGCCAAAATGAAGATGGAAAAATTTGTGAAAAAGGGAAACAAGTGGTATTTAATGGCAAAAGGTAGTTTATTTGGACAAAAAGTGGCAAAAAATGGGCAAAAAGTGGCAAAAAGAAGGTGAAGCTATGGGCAAGAAAAACAGGACAAAGGGGGCATTTAATGGCAAAGAGTATAAATGTTTAACCAGCCTTATTTTGAAAATCAGACCCAGTGTTTCATGTTTATTTATTACAGCTGACAGAACAGAGCTTTCTGTTTGCAAAAATGATGCTAGGGAGGCACCTGGATCCTCATTTTGAAACAGAGGACTGTTTGAAATGATGTCATGTCGTCCCCTCAGTAGATTAGTCTGAGCTGTTTTCATCAGTGAGAAATTAAAAACCCTCATCTCACAGTCTGACCTCAGACTAATATGGCAGAGAGTATTTTATCAGTAATAATCATACCCTTATATTCAAATCAGAGCTGCATGAACACTAAGAGGTTTTGAAAGAACCTGTTATTAAACTCTTTCATTATTTATAGCACTATTGATGTTCATAATGCAGGATGAAACTGGTATCAGTACACAGATGTATTTAAATGGGCTGACATCATGTGCTTTATCTGCATCAGTCCATCAGTGTAGAATAGAGAAAGCTATGAATACCTCAGGAGTGCTGCACATCATCAGGACGATTCAGTAGAGATACGCTGTCAGAGTCTTAATTAATTAGGAGATATAATTTGGTTTTATCATTTCATATTTGGGCCTCGGTTTTAACAGAATCAAACTATTATATTTCTTTGGGTGGTTTTCTTTCCCACATTCTTGTTGTGATTTAAAAAGCCAAGCTGATATTAAACAAAGAACCACAAACAACCAGCTCTGCTGAGTTAAGCCAAATGATCCACATCTCTGAGAGGATACAGACTTCCTGTCATAATGAGTGAGACTGAATGGACATCAGCTGAGGAAACATGGCATTTTGGTAGCGTTTCTCTGTGCAGAAATAGCTTCTTACCCCCCATCTGGAGTCCTCAGCTGTGTCATTTACACACAAATACTCTTGTGCAACACAAAGGTGAATTTACTACTCTGCAAAGTAAGTGAAGGATCTTGGACTAGCTCATCCAATGCAGGACGGCTTATAGTAACAGAGCTTTAGCAGAACACTTAGATACACACTTGTAGCAGCAGTTCTGTACCTCTGCACATCTGTGTAAAGCCTTTAAAATGCATCAGCATAGCTAATGTCTTTGACCCTCTCTGCTTTCACATCCAGAGGCTTTTTAGAAACAGCACAAAGAAGTTTAGGAGAGGGATAAGAAGCCCGTGGATCTCATAGCTATCACTGCTTAAGCAAACTTTTCTTCTCTTCTTCGTCAGTTGTTCTGTAACGGTTAGCAAACTTCAGAGCATTACTGCCACCTAGACTGGCAGGTATTACTGACATCTGAACTTGGAGGAATTTTGTGTTTGGTAGATTATTTCCTTGTTGAAACAATGGAAATAAATCTTATGCTGTTGTAAAGTCTGTCTTTTGAATGATACCACATTTGTAAGGAACATGCATTTCTGGGATGAGCAGTAGAGCTGAGTGATTGCACCCATGAAAAATGTGCCAAACCTTCTCTGCCAATGCCAAATAGCTTATCTGGCATTGCTATGCTCTTGTTTTGAGGTTCTGGTACCCTGCTCCTTACATATGTGGTTCCATTTAAAAGTGAAATAAACAGGCTTTCAAATGGTGTAAAATTTAGTGACATGATGCATCGCTACAACAACGATTTAATCTACCAAATGTCCTTACTTTTTTGCAAGGTTTATGATTGCCTTATATTCTCCATTCAGACATACTGTAGACCAGTGGTTCAAAAATTATGTGGTGAGGCATGTTTGAGTAAAGTCTAAGTGTGCCTTGGAAATTTGTGCAAACATGCGTGATTACTGTGACTATACAACAAATTAAGATACTTTTACATGTGTTTGCACATGTATGTTTTGATCCTATCACTGTTTAAGGTTACCACTGTTATGATTATATTGTTTCAAAATTCACAATATCATAAAGTATAGAAAAACTTGTGCACTTAGAAAGGTGACATTTTTCTGTGGTATTTCTTGACGTTTTCTAGCTCTGCCAGCATTTCATTTGTACATATTTTGGATAATTAGGTGTAAAAATGCATAATAACAGGTGCAAGAAGTTTTGGATGTGCAACAGCAGATCGCTTTAACCAACAACTGTGAATAAGGCAGATATAGCTGAAAAGTACGCTGCAAAAACATATTTTTGATTGCATTTGTGTACTCCAGTTACAACCAATTGGTAAAGGCCAGGTGTGTGATGTGGATTTGAATTACCACACATTTTTACAGCAACTATACATCAACTAAAGATACAATAAATGAAGACATGGTAAAGAGAAGATTTTGCATGAACATGGAGATAGTGTACCTTGAGATTTTGGCTCGCTCTGTGCCTTGGGCAAAAAAAAAGCTTGAAAATCAGTGTTGTAGACATCATGGTACTTACACCAAACCATGACATTCTGGGAAGTATAGAAAAACTGTTACACCCCTAGGCGCAGGATGAACTGCCACCTGGATTGGGATATGGATAGTCATGTATAATTCCCCTTTTCCTTGTTCAGCCATGTTTGTTGACTGTGTGTACCAAATCGGGAGGTTTAAGCCGTAACAGTTTGGTACGATGTACAAATACCATTACATCCTCAGAGATCATTGGCTGCATGCTTTACACCAGTGGTTCTCAAACTTGTTTTGCCCAAGGCACACCTAAAGTTAAGTCAAAATCTCAAGGCACGCCATATTCAAATCAACACAAAATAGACTTTTTGAATAATATAACAGTCAAGGTGGCCCATAAGGGGGGATAAAGTGTTTTTTTTCTGGGGCCCAGCCAAATGGGGGTGGCAAAAGTGGGCAAAAGGTGGCAGAAAGGTGGCACAAAACTGGTTAAAAGTGATGAAAAAAAACCTGGCAAAATTGGGGAAAAAAAGTGGCAAGACAGAGTCAAAAATGGGTAACTTTTGGCATAGGGGGCCAAAAAATGGGTTAAAAGTGGCCAGAGACAATTAAATGTTGTAAAAAGGTGGTGAAATGGGTTAAAAGTGAACTAAAAATGGGCAAACAAAGGCAAAGTGAGTGAAAAATAGCAAGAAGGTGGTAAAATAGGTTACAAGTGGCAAAAAGGGTTAAAGTTGCTTAAAAGTGGTAAAAAGGGGTTCAAAGGGATGAAAAAAGTGGCAAAAATTGTCTAAATAATAGCAAAAGTAGGCAAAATGGGTAAAATGTGGCAAAAAGTTCCAAAAAAGTTGCTAAAATTGGTCTAAAGAATTACAAAAAAGTTGCAAAATTGCAAAAAAGCAGCAAAAAATGGTTTAAGTTGTCAAAATAAGTGGCAAAATGAGTAGAAAATTTGGCTAATTTGGTTAGAAGTAGCATGAATTGATCATTTCAACACCAATTTTAACAATAATAGCTTGCCAAATGAGGTAACTGTTAACAAGGATGCTAGCACCGATGCTACAGATCCAACACACACTGATATCATCAATAAATCACAGCTGGGGAGGGCCCTTCCTCTGGGGGTTTCCTTTCAGCGGCCCTGCCAGATCCCTATGGCATGCCTTGACCTGCCTCAAGGCATGCCACACCATTTGAGAACCACTGCTTTACACCATCAAAATTATTGATTTCTCTTTAAATATACTAATAGTTTCCTGATATGATGGGATTCAAACATGTTAGTGAAATCCTGAGTCTTAAATTAAAGGTTAACAGTGGGTTAAGATAACTCCTGGGTCAAATATCTCCCATAAAAATCACACAAACACGCAGTAAAGAGATGTTATTAGAGAGAAACCTTGATGATGTCAGAGCAGACCATGCTGACAGGCCCTGTGTGATAAATCAGCCTGATATACATTACAGATACAATCCTATTATGTTGAATTCCCATGTCTCTACTATACATTAAAGCCCATGATAAGGCTGGAAACAAAGGGACCTACATCAATGGGCTCTCACTCTACAGTAATGTACAGTAATTAGCCAATTAAAATGACGCATGGAGCCAATCAAGACCATTAAGAGCTGGATCAGAGGAGAACCTATAGGAACCAAATCTTCATGCTTAGACTATTGAGAGAGGGTCTTGGCAGGTAATTACTATGATGGTCTTCATTGTGAGCGAATAAACAAATGTATTATCATTAACACCCCACCATCACCACCACACAAACACAGTCTAAGTCATTTCCAGTTGAAAGTGAGCAGGCCTTTGCCTCCACTAAAATACTCCAGCTCTGCTCTCTCTTTTTTTTTTTCTTGGAGAAGGGCGAGGAAAAGCGAGATGATGGGCATCATTAAGATCAGTGGTGCGTGCTGAGGCGTTACGCTGATATAGCGTCCGTATGCACCGCTGTAATGTTCATTAACACTGCACAGCCCTATCCCCCAACACACACACACACACACCTCTTTATTACCACAACAGAGCAAACACAGCATTAAACAGCATTAGGAGTAAATGGATATTTTATTAATCTCATTGTCGGGTGAAGAGGAGTCTGTTAATTCGGAGCATTGACTGCTTGACCTTTTTTACTAGTGAGGAGGAGAGGGGTGGGCTTTTTTCAAGTTTGGGTTTTTTTTACTGAGGTTTTAATTTTAGGGACATGACACTGTTTTTTCTAATCATTTCTCTGCTTTTCTTCCTCTCCCTCCCCTCCCCCTGCCCTCCCCTCCTTGTCTTCCACAGCAATTTGGCAAGATTTTAGACGTGGAGATTATTTTTAACGAGCGAGGCTCCAAGGTAAGTGCTCAGTAACCTTACATTCATGAACAGTCCCTGGAATACCACATCTCCTCTGCCCTCCTTTTCTCCAGCAGCCTTCACTCCTCTCAGTCTTCACACTTAATTATGGACATATCAGTGACACATGCCTGCAGGCAGCTTACACTCCCTAGCAGGCTTCCATACATTGTGACAAACAATAAATGGTCTCACTTACAATAATTCTGACAGTCAGATTCACATGGTCTGGTTAGCTGATCGACCTATAGAATAAACAGTATGGGAATATACTTCACCCAGCTGGAAGCAAGCACGGTATCAAGTCTCAGAACACAAAAACAACACATATGAAACTGAATTTAGTCTCTATTCAAATGCAAAGTGCATCATATTTCATGAACTGGTCTCAAGAAAAAAGGTGTCTCCCAAAAGCTTCATTTGAGATTAAAAAAAAATTATCTTTGAAATATAGAACATTCTTCTAACTTTATTTCTTTCCAAATTTGGTCCAGATTGTTATAAAAATCCCATATCTATTTCTGCTGCTTTCAACGTATCCACAAAAGACTTTGCTCTTATTGAATTCCGGCACTAATGTGCACCAAACGTTTGCCAGCCAAGCGCACCTGGCCCATGCTGTGCCACAGGCCAAGTGGCACATCAGCGTCATTCTACAGCCTAATTTGTGGCCCATGTCACAGTTTAGCTTGACGACATCACCAACACCTTTAAAAACATTTGCAGCTCTATGATATGCTCACAACCAGACAACAAAATATTCAGTGTGATAAATTATAACCAACAGACTGTGCGTAATACGGCAGTCCAACTCAAATGGCCACAGAGCTGTTTCAGTGATAATGCTACAACATGGACTTTAGAACTCAAGTTACCCCATGATGTTCTTCATGTCTCTTTGATACAAAAATGTTACATAAAGGGAATGATTTGAAGGGTCTGGTTGCAGACGGTACATTTCTGATGGCCACTCTTTCAGTCCCAGCCTCAGATGAAGGAGTTCAAGTATCTTGGGGTCTTCTTTATGAGTGAGGGTAAAAGGATGTGTGAGATTGGCAGGCATCAGCAATTCTGCAGGCCTTGTGCCGGTCCATTGTGGTTAAGAGGGAAGTGAGCTGGAGGGCGAAGCTTTTGATTTACCGGTCAATCTTCCCCCCCAACCCTCACCTAAGGTCAGGAACTCAGGACAATGACTGAAGGAATGAGACTGCGAATACAAGCCGCCAAAGTTTCCTTTGGAGGTTGGCTGGGCTCAGACTTAGAGCCAGTGTAGATAAACTAGCTTGATCAAAGTGAGCTTTAGCTAACATCGCTAAAGCTAACATAGCTACATAGATAAAGTTGCTACGTACATATCTTACATAGCCTCTTTGTGAGCTTTGCTTTAGCTGTGTGAGCTCTGTTATCTATGGCCAAGTTAACTTTGAAAAAAACATAGCTAAAGCTATTTTAGCTACACAGATAACATGGATAAGCTAACTTAGCTATACAGATAACTAAGATATGTAGTTTACGTAGCTGCTTTGTGAGCTTCGCTTTAGCTATGTTAGCTAGATTAGCTCTCTTATCTATAGCCAAGCTAGCTTTAGCTAAGGCTTATTAGCTACACTCATTACATTGATAAGCTAACTTAGCAACGCAGAAAACGTAAATACGTAGTTTACATAGCTGCTTTGTGAGCTTTGCTTTAGCTATGTTAGTGTGTTTGCTCTATTATCTATAGCTAAGTTAGGTTTAGCTAACAAAGCTAAGGCTAATTTAGCCACACAATAACATTGATAAGCCAACTCACTGTAGCTATGCAGATAATGTAAATACATAGTTTAAATAGCTGCTTTGTTAGCTTTGCTTTAGCTATGTTAGCTATGTAACCTCTGTTATCTATTGCCAAGTTAGCTTAAGCAAACATTGCCAAGGCTAATTTAGCTACACCGATAACACAGATAAGCTACTTTAGCTTTGCAGATAAGGTAGGTATGTAGCTCAGGTAGCTGCTTTGTGAGCTTCACTTTAGCTACGTTAGCTCTATTATCTATAATTAAGTTAGCTTTAGCAAGGCGAGCCTGAGCAACATGAGCCTGAGCAAATATAGCTTACTTAGCTTTTCAGATAGCATGGATACTTAGCTTGCATAGCTACTTTGTTAGCTTCGCATTAGCTACATAGCTCCATTGTCTACATAGCTTATGCAGAGGGAGCTATGCAAGGTGTGCTAGTTAGAATGTTAAAAGGAGGGTGAGCTTTTTTCCTTTTAGCATACTCTTTATTTGGCTTATTTTTTGTAATTAGGTTCTGTAGGTCAGGTTTTCACCTTTTGGATTCCTCACCCTTACCCAAACCCTAAACAGAAGTTTAATCTGATTTTATTTCAAAAGTCTTATCGTGTATTTCTGTTCTGACATACAGAGTTCCCAGATGAACAGTCTGTGAGAGTGGCTGTCAGAAATGAACGGCCTCCAGTCAGACTGTCTTGATCCTTTCTGCTATCTCACTAGCTAAATAAGCTAGCAACATGTCTGCACTGACACAGCCATGCTTACTCTCCTCTAGTATTCAGCTACGTGCCAGGAAGGAGAGAAACAGAAACAGTGGCCACAAAAGAGAAAGGAGCTAGGGCATATTTTTTCAGTAAAAGATTACCAATATCAGATTACATGATTTTAAAACCAACTTGTTACATATTACTAGTTACAACAAGGCTTAAACCAGAAGCCAAACAACACACCTGCAAGGAGGCCTGTGGAGCTATGTCTTTATTTATTTATCATTCTTTAAGCCAATGATGAGAGTGTAACAGCAGCTTCAAGGTTTGTAAGGTAGCTATCTGGTGATTAAGTATGATCATTTAAAGCATACACAGAAGGGTTTATAGCCACCACGATAGCATTTAGCTTCCTGTGAAGGAAATCCACCCTCTGTTTCTACCCTAAGTACTCTGTCAGGTCTTTTTTACATTCAGTCCTGGTCCGGTCATTCCCAACAACACTAATTATTCACATATGATAAAGGAAGGAGAGTAGACTGCATGCATTTGGAAGAGGAGCAGTGAACGTACTCATACATGGCAACAAAATGTCAGAAGTATTAATTTCACTCCCACTTTTAAATGTATTTTTTATCTGCTCCCCCTCTCAAGGGCAGCTCTATGTGTTATTTATGCCCAGAGGAAGGCAGTGAATCCTGTATATGCATACAAGATCACGGCGCAGGCTGCCGTTCGCACATATTATCTGGCAAAGCAATTACAGGGCGACGACTTGCACAGGATACATAAGCTAAAGGGACAGGCAGCTCGTCCAAAAGGCGGGTCTGCCAGGCATATCAAATGGAGTGCACTCCATGCCTTCACAACATAACTCAGATATGGGGGAGCAGGGCAGGGGCAGCTGGGGTAAAGGGGCCGCACGGCACTACAAGCCAAAGGGGAATGACTAAACATGAACATTTAGAGGAGTTTACGTAGATAATAGAGCTGTTAGTGAATGAAGATGATTATGACTAGCTTATCTTTTTTGTCTTCATGGTGTAATGGTTGCCATGAATACTAATGAACCAGTGACTGGACCTTTCCAGATCACTTGGGACTCATTCACTGCACTCAGGTGCTCCCCATTTCACGAGCTGTGAGACTACTAGCACTGACTGGCTGGACCTGTGTTGAATTGGGTTAGCCACATTAAAGGGCTGAATATTTATACTGTCACTTATTGACACCTAATGTCTCTTTGAAACTTCCTTTATCTTAAAATTCTTAAAATAAAGTTTATTTCGATACTTACTACCTTAACCCTGGACGAAGCCCCGGACACTAAAGAGTTCTATAAATATTTAATATAATCTTTAAACTTCAATACTTAAAGGTACAGTGTTTAGAATTTGGCTGCATTTCGGCAAACATAAACAGTGTAAATGGGATATAATGTTTATATATGTATGTGAAGTATGTTAAAATAAGTGCACATTCATCTCCTTTAAACTTTCGTTTTCTTTTTACAAAATTAGAAAAAAGCTTTTTACATTTACATTATCGCGGGTCGCCCTCATGGAGGCTGACATAATGAACCGCCATGTTGTCTATGGCAACGTTTTGAGGACAGAAAGTGCGAAACGCGATTTTTAAATACGAGCCTGCCCGCCAGTCCTGAAAGCTACCTGGAAGGCAGGTGGAGAAGAAGACTGACCTATAATCTATAAAAATAATGGTTACAAAAATGAATGAATAAACCCTCACCTGTAAATGATGTCCGGCTCACGATCCATTTTGGTCTTCACAGGCTCTCGTCGCTTAGTGATGTGATGTTTTGGTAACAGATCGGCTCATTCTAAAATCTGAATGCTAGATGTCGCTAAAATTCTACACAATGCACCTTTAATACAGATGCCATTTTTAAAGATATTCTACATGACCATCATAATAAAAACTGTGCTTAACTAAAATAGAATTATGATGCACACCTCAAACTTAATTTGTGCATATGTTTGTGTGTCTGAGTCTACTAATTTGGTGCGTTAAGGTGCTGCAGGCATCATTTAATGGAAATTTAAAAGTTCCCGCAGAAACTATTTCACCACATGTTCAAATTCAAAGTGAAAATATTTGATATAATACAAATGCTGCTTTTTATGTTAATACAATTAAAAAGCCTGTGAATCTGACATATGTTATAAAAAGTTCATAGAGTGAGACTCCTGATTTAGATCACGTTTAGTCCAACAACACTGAAACATTTAACACAGAGCCTTTTCACACAGGCGCTGATCAATGATGGCAGAGAGGATTCTTCAGCTTTTACTCTCCGCCTGCTTTAAGCTCATCGACACAGACAGATGAGGCTCTGCAGCGGAGGGTTTGCAGGCATGTTTTACTGCATATGGGCTATTTGAGCGAGCTTGCCTTTCCAGGCCCTGGTCTGAAACTCAGACAGGGTCTCATGAGCGAGCTGCGTCCTGGGGCCTTCGCAGAGTCACGGCTGACTGATGCCATGGAGATTGTAATTGTATGGCACTTATCTGCTCTCCCACAGGGGACGGGACGTACCGGCAGAGCGACTGCATCCCACAGCACATACACATACGTACATGCAGCAGACTGCACTCTGCATGTGGAGGATTTTATTCCATACACTGATTTATTCAGGGGCAGTTGTTTGTCCTGAGACAGTTTTAGCAAAGAAGCTCAGTTCTTCTTACACAATTTATCTACTTCCTGTCTAATTGGCGACCACAAAGACAAAGGCTGTTGAGAATAAGGAGGGCCAATGATGTGTTCAGTTATATGAGTGTACATGCAAATGAATAACTACTGTATATAATAATGATATTCATTTAGGGTACGAATACTCTGTTGGTGCTCTGTAAGTGTATTGCTTTGTGTCTTTTGCTGTCTGCACCGTCGTATATTCTGTATTTCTTCAAATCTCTGCCCGTTTTACCTTTTAAGAAATTGCTTTATTATTTATTTATTCTGATATCAGGATTTATTTTTTATTGAAACATTTGATTATTAACCCAACCTTTTTTCCTTGGAGCTCTCCTACTTTTACCTGAGAAAAGCTGAGCCCCCCAGTGTCCAAGACACACAACAAGAAGTGAAAATACAACAGAATTCCAAAAAAGTTGGGACACTGTTAAAACTGTAAATAAAACAGAATGCAATGATTTTCAATTCTCGTAAGCCCATATTTCATCTGGGATTCGAGGAGACCAGTTGCTGGGATTTTAGGAGAGGAATGTCTCTCCAAATGTTTTTTAAGGACACATTCACACCAGAGCTGTGTGGTCCACTTTAAACAAACTCTGGTCTGTTTTCCCAGATGGCCCGGTTTGTTTGGAGTGGTACGAAAGCTCACACGAACTCTGGTGCAGACCATACAAGCACACACTGGTCGGCTTATAAAAACCGGGGTCTTGGTCCGCTTCCAAATGAACCCTGGTGTGTTTCATTTGAGGTGTGAAAACATGCTACAGATGTGATTTTTGCAGACACCGCCCCCTAGCTTTTGGGCTAATATTGGTTTGAAGAAAGCTGGCGCTGGGTATAAATGCACCAGACGTTTCGGCATCATGATACCCCGTCAGTTGATATCTGTGCCATCCAGGCAGAAAGCATAACTGAGCCTGGACATGGAACCATACCATCAGAGATGCAGGCTTTTAAACTGTGTGGCACTTCATCTGACCACAGAACAGTTTTCCATTTTAAATGAGCTTTGGTCTTCTGATGACATTTTGTACTACAGATGGTATATTCAAAGTCATTTCACATTAATTTTTGGATGCAATATTTGAGGACCAGTGAACCTCTGCCCGTCTTAACTTCTGAGAGACTCTGTCTCCCTAAAGTGCTCCTTTTATACCCGGTCATGTTATTGATTTGTTGCAAAATAATCTAATTGGTTGCAAAAATGCTCCTCAAGCTGTTTTTCATAAGTACCACTTACTTTTCTTGCCTTTTGTTGCCCGTCCCTGCTTTTTTGAGATACATAGCTGCCATTGAATTCAAAGATTGAACCACTATTATTCACAAAATGTTAATTCTTCTCAGTTTAGTTTTGGAATCATTGCATTTTTTTCTTTAATTTACATTTTACACAGTGCCCCAGCTTTTTTGGAATCAGCATTGTAATTAGCAACACCTGGAAAACAGAAGTGCAGCATTATCACAGCCTCCTACGATGCACACGATGTCAAGAAAACAGTTTGAATGTGTTGCTTACGGCTCAAAAGCACCACAGAAGCATCATATCAGAGCCACGAGCTGGAGTTTCTTCTAATCTGTGTTCTTGTCTGTTGTTTGTTGTTCTGTGTTCCCAGCTTTCGTTACTTTAACTCCGGCTCTGTTTCTCATGTTTGTCTAACCAGTCTCTCTGGCTTCTGCTTCTAGATCTAGACTTGCAGCTGTTTCTCATCAGAGCTTTGTGTCTTTCTCTCTCCTTCTCCTCTGTTTGTTTCATTACTGCATTTCTGGACGTCCCTCCCCTCCTCCTGTCACTTTATTTCCAACCCCCGCCCCCGTCCCGGTCCCCCCCGGCCACTGCAGGGTTTTGGGTTTGTAACATTTGAAACGAGTGCAGATGCTGACCGTGCACGGGAGAAACTAAATGGTACAATCGTAGAGGGACGCAAAATAGAGGTGCCTTCCTTTTCCTGTCCCTCCTCACCTCACCTCTGTCCCTCCCCCTTATCCTCCTCCCTGACTCTCTCTCCTTTCTCTGCCTGCCAGACATCCTGCACACCCCTCCCCTCCCTCCCCGCTCTATTCCCTCTCTCCCACCTGCCTGCTGCACCTTGAACGCTGCATGCTGAAACCCTGATCCGTAAGTGTGTGTGACAAAGAGACAGACCTTTAGAGTGTGTGAGCGTGTTGCAGTCTTTTCTTTTGAACAAATCCTGATTGGTACTTTGCCTGCGATGGATTGATACATGTATGTTTGTGTTTTTGGATTGTGCATGAGATTACTGCAATTATTCCTTTTATGAAACAGTGTTGACTTGCTTTTCCCAGAATTTATCTCATAAACGATCGTCTGTTTGACACATATAACACATAACCAAACCTTGGAAATGCCAGTGGGAAGCCATTCTTTTTTGTCTTTGTGTGTGTTGTCTACACCAGTGGTTCTCAACATGGGGGTCAGGACCCCCTTGGGGGTCGTGAGACAGTGAGAGGGGGTCTTCAGATGCCTTAAATAAACTAAGAATATTTTTTTAAATTACTCATGTACCACATCGCACCAATTTAGCCAAATTTTAACCAGTTTTCATCATTTTTCCCACCAATATCAACACATTTTTGCCCATATCTGTCCATTTTAAACCCTCCCCACCACTTTTTTCTGCCTGTTTTTGCCACTTCTAAACCGATTATTGTCAACTTCCACCTAGCATTGCCTCTGTTGACCCATTTTTGCCACTATTAACCACTTTTTTCACCCATATTTGCCAGTCTAATCATCTTTTGCCTATTGTTGCTTATTTTTCTGCCTCAAACCAAGTTTTCATGCCATTTCACCAAATTTTCCTTCTAGTTTTGCCACTTTAAACCCATTTACAGCCACTTTATATTCCCCTTTAGCAATTGTCATGCCCATTTATGCCACTTTAAACCATTTTTGCATTTTTCAAATTATTTTTTGCCACTTTTATCTAATTTTTGCCACTTCTTACCCATTTCTGCTACTTTCAAAATTCCATTTCACTAACTTTTCCACCAATTTTAGCCATTTTGACGCATTTTATTTCAGTTTTTAAGAAAAGTGATTTATGTATTTAAGAAGGCTATTTACTTAGGCAGAAAAGAATACAAAAAAATATTTGTTTATTTGGCAAGAGTTATTATTCTGGTTAAATATAAAATATTAATATTGTTAACTTTACAACTGACCATAGTTTTGCTGACCTCCATGGTCCCCCTGTTCAGCTCAGCCCCAGAAAGCTCGCCCCTTTATCCCCCCTAGTGGGCAGCCTTGTCTGAATATGACTTTTCTTTAACGTGCATGGCTGTGTTCAATCACCTTCAGGCACAGTGGGGGGCACCGGTCTCCGGCACCTTTATTTTGGGGGGGTCACAGGCCGAAAAGGTTGAGAACCACTGGTTTAAACAAACATATTGAAAATTCTGAGTTTGTCCTTATACAAATGCAGTGCCTACATTTATCGTATTAACAACAGCATTTAGCATCACGTTAGCACCTAGACACCACCTTAGAACTCCACATTACTACTGAAAGTTGAGTAGCACCATTCATTTTCCCATATAAGTTCACATAAACTGATGATCTCAACTGTAACCTCCACTAAAATGGTAAAAATCCAACCACCATTGTTTTGTGGAATAGTTGCTTTAGATAACATCTGAGAATTACTCACATGTGGATTTCCCCATTTTTTTTTTTAAAGTCCAATTCAACTCTCTGCTCCAGGCCCGTCTTCATCTCAGCCACTGCACCAGTGTTTATATCGCTCAGCTATCTGCAGGGATGAATAACTCAAAATTGTTGTTCAAATTTAGGTTAGCAACGGTAACTTTGTGTCAAAGTTAAAAAGTTCAACTGGTTCCATTATATCCATCCCATATCTACCCAAAATCAACCACTGAAAATAGAATCATTTTTTTCAACACGCTCAGGAAACCCTCATATTTGAGGCTTTGCTAATGAAGAAGATCACTTTAACCACCTGTAGCTTAGCCATCTACGCTGTTAGAAGTCATGATCACCACTAGTTGTAGCCCTATCTCTGGTCTGGATCAGTTCGAGAAGCAAAGAGGCTCTTATTGTAGAATTCTTGATAATTCGTTCGACTACACAGGTGCTGTGTGCACTTATCGGCTTTTATTTTGTGTTGACATCTCACTTGTTCTCTTTGATGCTGTTGAATGTGTTGGACATCAGACCTTTGACTAACTGCATGTCACCTCTTCGCTGAAATGATCAAATGGCAGCATGGCATGAAGAACAGGTGTTATATGGTTCCTCAAAATATGCTTGGTTGATGTTTTTGTGAATTGTTGTGTGTACACCACTTAAACATTTCATAATCTGCCCTTCTCTGCTGCCAGGTCAACAATGCCACAGCCAGAGTAATGACCAACAAAAAGGTGGCAAACCCTTACACAAACGGTAAGAAATCTGGACTATTTTTATCTCCTCAAAACTGTGAGATAAAGACCCTCTACATTACAGACCAACAGTCCTGATATGGATGCTTATGTATGAGAATAAGTGTTCCTACTAGGGCGATCAGAAATAGAATATTTATCATGATGAAATTAAAGTATGAAATTATGCAATATCTAATCGACATTTTGTAAGGCAGAAGCTGTAAACTGCTTACCTTAGCATCTTCCTGCTCTCACAGTGATGGGAGATTAAGTCTACTACTGCTTTTTTGAATGTCTCATTTTACTTTAAAATGCAAAGAGAGCTCAGCAGATATCAGACATTTAACTTTTTATTTGTCCTTCTAGTCGTCACTACACTCTAAAAAGTGTATTTTTATTGAAATAATTTTATATTTTGTATGAACTGATTCCAGTTTAGTGCTTTAGTAGCGGAAGTGTACTTTTGTGGGCTGTTTCAACTTGTGAGTTGTTCCTTTAATGTAGAACTATGAGTTAAGTTGAAGTGCATCAGTAAGGGGACAGCGTTGCCTGGGTATTTGCTTCATCTGCAGAATTTTCCCAGAATGCATTTGAACATTAGACACTTTTGCACCATGAGTGAAGTTATTGACTGAGTTAAATTAGCCCACCTGTGGTAACCAACTACAACACTAAAATAAAGATGTACTTCTCAAAAGTATATGAATGTTACTTTGATTTTTTTTTGTTCTGGAGCTAACACAAATTCGTAGTTTTTTCCAAAGGTTATCTGGAATGTACAGAAAATTTATGGGCCAAGCTGCCTAGGTTTTTCAAAGTAGATCAGACTGGATTTATTAGTGTATTTGACAATTACTTCTAAATCTCCAGAATTTTTCCAGAATGCCTTTGGGCATTAGACACTTTCACACCATGAGTGAAGTTACTGCCTGAGTTAGAGAAATCCTGAACATGAGGAGCAACAACAATACACAAAGGATGATACATAGAACATGATGGAAGAAGACTTCCTCATTCATTGTGTGTGACCTTCATCTCATCTCTTTAGTTGTCCCGCCTTGAGAGGTGGTGATGTTGAAGATTAGAGTCTGTCATAGAAATAAGGGGAAATGCAGTGGATGAAAAACATCTATCTTTATAAAAAAAAAAAAAAGTACTTAAAATGTTGTTTTGAGTTGGATTAAAATATTTTTTTTAGATTTACTTTTGGGCTGTTTATACCTTTATTGACAGAGGAGGACAGCGGACTGAATGGGACACAGGGATTAGAGGGAAGGGGAGAAACATGCGCGAAAGTGCCACAGGCTGGAATCAAACCTGGTCCAACCATGTACATGGGATGCGCCTAAAACCACTTGGCCACCTGCGCTCCTTAAATAGAATTTTTAAGTATGGGAAAGTTTCCTTAGTGTAGTTTCACTTTAAAAAGTTAAGTTACCCCAACATAGATACACAAGTAAAATTAAGTTGATATAATTTAAAGACATTTAACTCATAGGAACTGTGCTGATAAAATTTGCTAATATGAGTTGGAAAAACTTACTCCAAAGGCGTAATACCACTTTAAGTATTTTTTCAAGTTCATCCGGCTATTTTCTTTTTTCAGTGCATATCAACAAAACGTTTGATTAGTCCTATTAAAGAGGAAAAATAGAGCTTTATTACAGTTTATGTAGTTTTTGGCTGAGGACATTTTTGACACTAGATGTAACAAATTGGATCTTTTATTTGATTTAGACACTGTTAAAAAAAAAAAAAAGTCAAAATCAGTGTCGCTGTCCACAAAGACATGTCCAACACTGTGTCCAGCAATTAAAAGAAATATTATGTTGGATAAAGTTTAGGGGAATCAAGCCCTTTTTTGGGGGGTGTACAAAATAAAACTGCTGAATCTTGCATGTAAACTGGCCTTTAAAGGGTTAAATCATAGTTGATATAAATAAACAGGGCTGAAGCTGACAAAACACTATGAGTCTCTTAAAGTAGAGAAAAAAAATATTTGTACTATTAATGGAGGTTTTGAATGAGGACATTTTTGTCTCTACTAGTCATGGGCGTAGTCCAGAGGGGGGCAAAGGGTGCTGATTACCGGGCCCTTGAGAAGTCTGCAATGAAAGAGTGTTTTTACTTCTTTTTTCTTAGTAACTAGTTTCATTGTTGAATCTAAAGTGACACAAAAAAATGCATATTTGTAAAACTTATGCATTTGTAAAACTTATGGGGCTGTAAAATATTCTTTCTGGGGGCCCAAAATCCCTAGCTACACCCCTGCTAATAGTCCACAGGAAACTTTTCGTTAATGAGGCCTTAGGGTTAAATAAATTAAATGCATTTTATGGTGATTTCTGCATTATTCAGCCACTATACTTGTCAATATCTGTACATTTAACAAAAAATTAAACCATTAAAAAAAGATTTTTTTACCATTAATGAAGGCTGTACACACATGGACCCCTACCCATTCCAGGGAATGAGTTTCTTCAGGCCTCAATCATCCAGTCCACCAACAATATCACACAAGAGTCAACAGCAGAATCAGCTGTTTGGCATTGGCAAGGAAGTTTTGGAACATTTTTCATGAGTGCAACCCACATACTCAGCTCTGCTGCTCATCCCTCAAATGCATGCTCCTTACAAATGTGGCACCACTTTAAAGGAAATAAACATTGTTTCCAACAGTGTATTATTACAAAAAAAGCATTGTTACAACAAAGAAATAATCCACCAAACACAGATATCCTCACTGTGTGCTGAGTTTAAATGCAGCATTAGTATGCATTGATTATTTTCTGGAATGCATTGATGCAGAGTCGTCCGTGAAGACAACATGATGCAATATAGAAACTATTATTTTCTACACCTCGATTAAGTAACGTCTTTCTGCTCTGTGAAGACAGATAAATAAGAAGTTTATAAAATGAGATAAATCCCAATGGGTTCAGTGATTAATTGTGATTAATTGTGATTAAAATGATGTTTGACAGTCCTGATATCTCCATACAGAGCTGTGTGAGCGTTGTGGAATAAGAACAGTGAGAAAAGCAAAAGGTACGCATGGAAACCAAGCAGAAGACTGTGAAATAACAGGAGAAATGGTTGTTCACATTTGGTTATTGAAACTAATATTTGTGGAAGAAGCTGCTGCTTGGGTTTGAAATATCATGCAAATAGCAAAGTGAAGTGTTTTCTTACTCTGCATGGAGCAGCGTTAAAAGGGTAAAAAGGGAAAAGGGCGGCAAAGAGAGGAAGATTGGAGATGAAGGGGGGATTTAAAGGAGGAGGAGGAGAGGTAGATGGACGAGAGAGTGAATGGGTAAATGAATAGAGCCAATAAAAAGAGCCAGGAGTCAGAGAGAGAGAGAGGGAGAGAGAGAGAGAGAGAGACGGGCCTTTAGGGTGCGTTTGAACGACAGAGACGCTTAAAAGTAAAAGAAGGAAAGAGAGGTAAGGGATGGATGAACAAGGGAGGGAATTAAATGGCCAGACCTGGTCAGCACCTCTCCTCCACACAAACACACACACTTCCATCCTGGCTGAGGGTGCAGAGAAAGAGAGAATGAGCCCTGAAGGGTTTTCCATTTGTCACTGTCATCAGGCCCAAACACACCCCACACGCACAAAAATACACACACATACACACACACATGAATTTCCCCATCTCTCTCTCCTTCTCAGCTCGGTTCAATCTGCTTTATTGGCCTCAGCATCGGCTGAGCAAACTGTTGCCAAACACCAAAAATACAGCGGAATAAAAATAGAAAGGAAACAAGAGGAGTGCACGAGCATTAACATGAGCAATGACTCTGCTTTTCTACAGACATGACCCATAATTACAGTGAAGAAGAGGAGGAGAGCCTCATGAGACACAAAAACAAAAATAGCCTCAAACAAGATAACACTATTCTAGGACTGAACAATGTTATCATTACAGCCAATTTAATGAGAATAAAAGCATCACAGTTTAGGTAGACAGAGGCATCCTGGAGGAATGTTGTCCCATTCTTGTCTCGTGTGGGATTCTAGCTGCTCAACAGTCCTAGGTCTTCTTTTATGATGCTTCAAATGTTTTCTATTGGTTAAAGGTCTGGACTGCAAGCAGGGACTCAAACTCTTACTGTGTCTTGCTGAAAGGCCTTCCCGTTGTCTGGATGGGAGCATAAGTTGCTCTAAAACCTCAGTCTACTTTCCAGGTGTGTAAGCAGCCCACGCCATAAGCACTAATGCAACCCCATACCATCAGAGAGGCAGGCTTTAGAACTGTGCTCTGATTAAGGATGTTTCTAATTTCCTCATTCGGCTAAACGCCCATTTAAACTTAATTTATCCAACTAGTCTAAAGAGGAGAAAATCTCTAGAAAACAGTCAGATTCCTCACAGGGTCATAGTGTCAGCAGGTGTTAGCCTGATCTCTACAGCATGGCTAACATTAGCAGCTAGCGCCGCCAGCCTTATTCCTTGCAGATTTGATATGTAGCCTCTTTCCCTTCAGGTGAGTAGTTACACATGAGTTAAATCCTCGACAGCCTACATACCACTTTATTTCTATGTACTACCTTAAAAACAGTCATACCGCGCTTTCTGCTACACGCTAACCGCTAAGTCACTGCTAAGCTTCTCATATTTATATACGCTGAAGTGCTAGACAGGAAGACAGTGGCAGTTAACTGAAGCTACAGCGGCCTCTGGTGGCGGGAGGTTTATTATAGTTTAAAATAGCATTATAGACCGGGATTCAAGCCTGTTTATAAAAAATGAAAGGTTATTAGTTTAACCGACTCGTAAATCCCACGCCGGCTAATTTGCTAACCATATTTAACCATTTTACCGATTAACCGTGCGCATCCCTAGCTCTGATATCAAGCAGGATGGTTCCTCTCCATTTTAATCCGCAGGACAAGATGTCTGTGGTTTACAAAAGAAAATTCAAATGTTAATTCATGTGACCACAGAACGGTTTTCCATTTTAAATAGAGGATGGTTTGTGCTCCCTTATGGCTGCTTCTTTGCGTGATGCAGATTTAAGTTGCATTTGTGGCCATGCAGGGATTTCCAGTACAGAACCATTGCTCTGCACTGACTGTTGGTCTTGTTTCTTGCACAGAGATTTCTCCACATTCTTTAAATCTTTTGATGATAATACAGACTGTAGATGGTGGGATTTTCAGTCTTTGCAATTTTAGGTAAAGCAGCATTTCTCTGAAATTGTTTCACAAATTTTAGGTGCTGTTTTTTTGTCAACCTCTTTTCATCTTTACTTCTGCCTCTCTAAACAGCTGACCTGTCTAAACAGACTTTGATTGTCCTGTTTCTACTTTTTGAGACGTGTCACTGAAAACTTGAACATGAGTTGATATTTTTCATAAAATTTTAAATTTCTCAATTTCAACATCTGATATGTTTGTATGTCCTATTTTGAACAAGGTAAGGGTTTATGAGATTTTCCTATTTACACAGTCCTTAAACTTTTTGGGAATTTGCTTTGCACGTTTTCAAGTCTTAACTGCATCATTTTTAAATTATCGGGTCACAGTACATCCTCATAAAGGTGGGAGTGGGTGCTGAGGCTTACCAGTTAGAAATCACTGCTCCAGTTTAATATTTGATGTGCTGTTAAAGTCATGTGACTGAAAGAGAAATTCCCATGTGATCATGAAAAGACTGACCAGAAGCAGTTTATTTATTTATTTACTCATTATTTGTGTATTTATCTATTTATTTATTTGTTTATTGATTTATTTATCTATTTATTTATTTATTTATTCATTTCATTATTTGTTTGTTTCTTTATTTATTTGTTCATTTATTCATTTATCTATTTATTGATATGTTTATTCATTTATTTGTTTATTTATCCATTTGTTTGTTTGCCTTTTTATTTATTCATTCTTTTATTTATCTCTTTATTTTGTTTTAATTGTGTGACATTTACATTATTGAACATAAATATGTGAATTAGAGGACTATTAAACACTTGTGTTTCAACAAGAATCCATCACTGAACATTCATGGTTAATTACAGCTGATCTCATGGTTAATCACACGTTTTAAATTCAGTTATTTAGCATTTTTGAAAAACACTTTCAGAGTGCTGCACTTGTGTGGTCTTAAACCATGACAGCAGCTTCATGGAGCTTGTTCTTTCAGAGATATACGAGAGTGCATGTACAAAATGACTCACTAACACCCAGTTATAACCAGTTAATGTGACAGTACTTGCGCTTTTAAAGAGTTACAGTTTAATTACTGGTTCTGTGTATGTAATCCAGTTAAATTTTACTATTAAACAAAGAGGAACTCTTTGTTTTGCTTTTACTTTGTCATTTTGACTACCAAAAGCCAAGGATGCCTGACTTCCAGTTCAAATAAAAACCTGCTTTTATTTCAGAATTAATTGAGGAACTTCTGGTAGTTTAGAAGTATTACAATGAGCTCAAATAGAAATAAAAAAGTTTCAATGAACAGAAAAATAGATGATGATAGTTACAGAAAATAATAATAATTACAAAAAAGTGAAATATCACACGGTGCAGATTACTTGTGACTCGTCCACTGAGCTGTCTGTGAGTTTTATTGTTGTTTTATGAAGTGAAATGAGACTTTTAGATGAGCAGCAGTGTTTTCTTTCACTGTAAGAGCGCTACGATTATGAATTTCTTATGGGGGCTAATAATTTTGTCCTCCTCTGTATATCTCAGTATTAAGCATGTTCTCATGCATACGTTTATGTACATTCAGAAAGTTTTATTCCGGCATTAAAGGATGCTGAACATTTGTTAAGGTGCTTTTACACTAGGGGCTGAGATCTGAGTGCACTTGAGCCCAAAGTCCGGTTTGTTTTGATCAGTGTGAATCCAAATGAACCATGCCCGGGCACCAGGCCTGGGCCTTCTTGGGGAGGTGGTCTCAGGTGCTGTTCAAGTGAACTCTGGCACAGTTCAGATGAGATGTGAATGCAGCGGCGCCCAGATACAGGACAGAGAGTCATATCAGCTTTATCACGTCATAGTAAAAACTAAACTTAATCCCCCGGCGCGGCAGTTTGTTCACATTTTTTCTCAATAAAAGGTGGAAATCATCAGAATCACACTCAGCTATGACTCACCTTACTTAAAGTCTCCTGTCACCACATAAACCGCTGTATTCACGCAGTGCGGGAGCCGTAGTAGATGTGTAGATACCAAGAGCGACGTTGCTGGCATCTTAAAAGAGATTTTAAAAACTCCCATGTTGGCAGAATGGTCGTTTTGCTGGGTTCAAACAAATTCAGTCTTCGCTCACTCATGACCCCAGTGGCTGCCACAGTAGATTTCTTCTTCTTTCTCCTCCTTGGCGGGTTTGTAAACCAGCTACATGCATACCGCCACCGTCTGTATCAGACTGAGTACAGACGCAGGAGTATATCAATGTTGCTTGAGTGAAATCAAGCTAGCAGGGAAAAGGGGGAGGGGAGGAATCGTGCTGTAGCGCGGTTCGAAACAACTGGATGCAGTGTGAAAGCGCCCTAATAATTAACCACTTCATTGAAGCTCTGCTGGAGATTACATATCAGCTGTTGCATTCTTGTTGAGCCCTGCATGTGAAAATCTGACACAAACAGTGTGCTCAGATCATCATATTTGAAAAGAAAGGGCTGCTGACTAAAGTGGGGTATTTTACAGGCTGGGAATGAGAGGACTTGTCATGCATTAGTGCTATTTTTAGAAACAGAATAGATGTTTTTGTAATCAGTATTTAATCAATAGTCGTTATTGGTGATGAAGCTGAGGCACACAAGGACTCTTTTTAACTCATTTCAAACCTGCGCTTTTGCTTTTAACAGCTGCATATAAAATAATAACAATTATATTCGTATGCTCTCTTCAAAATCTGTAACTATGTTTGAGTTTTCACTGAACATCATGACCAAAAGTGTGCAAAGATGCAATGTTTGCATCTAATATGTAGATCTAATTTCATTGTAAACTGGATAATATTGCAATATGAAATCAGTTAGATTCTGAGGAAAAAGTTTTATTTTAAAAGTCCAGATAAATAGCGGCTCAGTCAGCGATGCTCAATGCATCTTTGTTTACATGCATGTTTTTGTGTTTGTCCTGTGCAGGCTGGAAGCTGAATCCAGTGGTTGGAGCCGTATACGGTCCTGAATTTTATGCAGGTAAAGAATCACACAGTTACATTTATAATTTTAATGTTTGCCAGTTGATTTCATATGTGTCTGAGCTCTGGAGAAACCTGCAGGCAGATGCAGATATCTGGTATACATTTGTGGGTGGGGGAGGGGCTATTGTGCGTGTGCAGTGAAGTTGAAGTGGCAGCTTGGTTTCATTTGCTAGAAGTGCTGAGACTGTCCGCTCTCCTTAACTGCTCTCCTTTTTGCTCATTAGTCTGAAATCTGTTCATTCGCCGACAGCTTTACAGCACTCCTCTAAATAACCGTCCTGACACACAGAGGCCATCCATCTCTTTTATTTCTCCCTCCCTCTCGTCCTGCTTTTCCGCCTCTGTCCCTCCGTCCCGCCATCCATCCCTCAATCCACCAACCACACAGCTGCCTCGGATGACCCGCCGCAAACGCGGTGTCACAGATTTCCCTGCTCCACTGCCTGTCGATCCATCCTCTGTCTGAATGTGTGTGTGTTACTTAAACGTGGCGTACGCTTCGCTGAGGTACACTCACATATGGACATTAAGGCGTTTATGGCATATATGTAAACAACAACCACTGCATATTCATTTCAACAGACTCATTCCTACCCACATGTCTGTGGTTTTATATGATTCTACAGTTTTAACAAACATGGAGCAGTACTCAAAGTAGCAGAAGGAAATTAACTGCTCTGACATGAAAACCTACGAGGTTAGATCATACTTTTCTGCTCAACTTACATTTTTAACATCATGTTACCAGTGGTCATGCCGTTATGTAGGCAACAATTTAAGACGATCCAGTCACAGAAAATCTCAGTTTACAAAGTTCAAATTAAAACCATAGTTATGGAATGGAAGTTAAGAAAGCTCACACAACCTTTAATTTAGACTCAGGTAAATTACTGTGCATCACAATGCATAAAGTTACCAATGTAGGTCTTTGCAAATTCAACCCTTTTGCACCAAGACCCCTGAAACATCAATTTCTGCATCATTATTAACAGATATAAACAGAGGTTTGGGGACCAGAGATAGTCCACTCTACGTAGATTTGCTTTGAGGCTATGCAAAATGAAAACAAAGCCACTTTCTTAAACCAAAACTTCATAACAGATTAGTTCATTATTACTATTTTTATTTAGTTGTAGTGTGGATACCTATCTGCTCTGTATGTATTGTTAAATGTATACAGTACATATAATATCGACTAAACAAAGTCAGACTACACTTCTATTAAACTCAAGTAGAAGGTTAAAGGTCAAATATTATGCCAAAATCACTGTTTCAGTCTTGTCTAACAAAATATGTGCCCCTGGTCTGTCCACAATCCCCCCAAGAATCAGGAAAATCAACCCCCACCTCTCTTTCTCTATCTTTCAGAAAATGTGTGCTAAAACAAGCCTGTGGTTCGGTTGGCCCAGTTAACTCTTTACAGACTTGAACTAACACTGGTGGATCGACACTGTCAATGACTCCAGCACTGACGACCATTTCACTCAGAATGGAGTTAAAATTACACTGAGAGTTAAAATCAGCTTTGAAATATTCAACCCTGAGATACCAACACTCCAGGTTTTTCTGTTTTAGGATGTGGTGTGGAATCGATCTCCCTCTATGTGCTACTACATATGAAGCAGTTCTAATTTCGATGACTAGAATTTTCAATGACTACCTTTTTCCATGAGACAGATTACACTAAAACCATCCAAAAATAGATCTTTGATGACTAAAACTGACTAAGAGAAAGTTTAGTTTTCATCAAGATGACTGAAACGAGACTAAAATGTGATTCAGGCAAGAAAATAAATGCTTGGACTAAAACAGTGTTAATTTCATCATCTAAAACTATGACTACAAATGTTCGTCAACAGCCTTTTTTTCGAGGACAAAAACAAGACGAAGACTAACAAAAATAGATCCGTGAAGACGTAAACTGACGAAAACTATGTTTAGTTTTTGTTTAGTTTTTGTCAAGATGACCAAAACTAGACTAAAATGTAATTTAGTGTTCCTCGGACATTCAAAACTCGTGATATTTCTCCACTGTGGGTAAATCTGTCAAAAAAACAATGCAGCTGTAGAAAGCAGGGACCTCAGGTCTGGCAGGGTGTATAGAATACACTAACATGATTTGGTACCAAATTTAGGCAAGAAAATAAATGCTTGGAATAAAAGTAAAGAATAAATGTGATGACTTTCCTGGACTAAAACTAGACTAAAATGTTTTGAGTATTAGTCGACTAAAACTAGACTAAAACTAAAAAGGATTGAAACGACTGAAATGTGACTAAAACTTAAAATGCATTACATTTAAAGACTAAAACTAAGACTAAAATTAAAAATAGCTGCCAAAATTAACACCGGACTAAAAGTAAAGAGTAAAATGTGAGGACTTTTCATGAACTAAAACTAGACTAAAACTGTAAAGAACAGAATTTCCTAAATTTGATTAAAAGGCTTTTAATCTGAAGACCAAGACTGAGAGTGAAATTAAAAATAGCTGTCAAAATTAACACTACTGTGTGGTCAACAGAGCTGGAAAAAAGTAGAAGAGTATAGTACTCAAGTAAAATCACAGTTTCTCTGGTTAAAACTTACTGTAGTAGAAGTAAATTTTGATTTTAAAATATACTCAAAAATACTTAATTACTGTAATTTGAGTAAATGTGATTATTTACTCCCCACCCCTGAAGAAGTGTTTTCTTGAACATAAATATATGCTACTGTAAAATTTTAATTTTAAGCCTCGGCTTTACACTGTAAAAAAAAGGTGGGTTTCATATAAGATAAAGGAAAAAAGTCTACACGCACATCCAAACCAAGGTGAGCAGGTGCTGACCCGAAAAAGAGACTAACAAAGAACAGAAAGACTCTTGCTCTTCATCAGGAGCTGAAGATGATGAAGAGCAACTTTGCTCGAAACGTCACGTTGGTACGATAAATAATCATATTTTTGGAGCCCTGCAGTGTGCGAGACGTCTTTCTGTTCTTTAATTTAAGATAAAAACACTAAATCTGAGAAGAAAGGTACTCAAAACTAGTGAAATTGTCTATGACAATAGTTTATAACATGACCCTGCCTTTATCTGGGACAGGCGCTAATACGAGAAAGACTTTTAAGTCTTTTCAGGCTAAACCTGTGCACAGCAAAGTTGAGAAAGTAAACCGTAAATTTACATAAGACCAACTAGAGTGTAACAGGACTGAAATATTAAGAAACCAATTAAATTTAAAACTTTCAGGATGGTCTGATACCAGATCAACTTTGGTATGATTTTAGACAAAATCAAATTTTATTGATAGCTGTTTGATACTATGGCATCAAAAAAAGAAGTATCAGACTCCCATGTTGGGTCATTTCTGTCATATGGGGAGCTAGCCCCGCCCCCAACTGCAATTCTGCAGTTAAGAAATGCAGGTAACTTCTTGCACAGTCTTGATTGCACAAAAATAAAGTTGCAAAAAGTTGCAGTTTTGTGCAAATGATAGATTTCTATCTTTGGAAGAATGTAGGTGAAGATTTGGGTTTATTTTAAACTGTTTTGCTTTACTGCTGATGGTTAAAAGAACAGATTGCATGAATGACTTCTGTTTGCACTCATGTGAACCTTTGTTATAGATTGCAGTTTAACCATTTTACCTTACTTAGTCCCTTCAGAAGTTCAACCTCGTTTATCCCTCCTCATCCGTAAAAGTCAAGATAAGTTATCTTTCTTTCTTTCCTTATTCCTCCGTTCCTTCCTGCCTCCCTGTTTTTCATTCTGACAGTCTAAACAGAAGTGAATGAGCGGTGAAAAGCTTTCACTCAGCAACAAAGTTACACTTTCACAACTAAGGGGGGTTAATAATCTGCTTTATTTTGCTCTAACTACAGCTGCAGAGAGCAAATACACTAACTCAGGCTATGCTAATGCACTATGCATGCACCAAACAGAAGTTTGCAAAGTCAAGACAAACTTATATCCGTCCCATCTGGATGCATGGTTGGAAAAGAGGGGTATTAGCCATGCCTGTTTTTATCTTTTATCTATTTTTACATTTTTTCTCCCATATTTCCTCTCATGATAAAAATGCTTCTTGTCTCTCAGGTCATCTGACATTTACTCACACACAGATACACTCTCTAGCTGCACAGGTGTCCCCTCATCCTTTCTCTCCACGCTCGTTTTACCTGCGCTGCATGAAAAATGAAGAGTTCCCACCTGTGAGCGAAAGTGTGTGGGATTGGGATTTGTTCTGGAATAATTATGAGTGCATTTAATCTCATTTGAGGTGGGAGTAAAGCAGGATGTAAAGCGAGATGTAAGGGCGATTAATCACTCTTTATCAGACCGGCTTTCCCAGCACCCATCAGCTGAATCGGCCTCCATAAATCCTGACCGGCTGACAGTGCACTCCATCTCCATTGCCGGGCTCGGCTACAGGTTTATTGTGCGCAAATCCCATTCAGAAGAATGACGGATGACCTCGGCGTGCATACACACCCATGTTCACACACACTCATGAATAGCTGTGTGTAAGGACACATGGAAGAATGTAAGCATTCAGGTACAGACCAAAACAATCAGAGGCTCAAAGCTAAACAGCCACAGATAGTTCCCTAACACAATCATGGGATCTGTTAAACTGTGCTTGACTGTGACTGTTTCCTGAAGGTTCTCATCCCTTAAAGAGACTAACAGTCAGGTTTTAGTTGGTTTGATTTGCACCATGCTGCAGGTACACATAGGTAAGCGATGGTTAAAGACAGACTTCAGGAAAAAGCGAGGTAATGTCTGGGTTAAGCTCAGTTAATTTCCCAGTCCTCCAGAGACTGTGTATTAACTTAACTGCACTCTCAGGCTACTTGAGGTTGACCATCGCCCTGTCAGTTAGGTCAGGCTCAGCTCTGTATCAGGTTTCTTGGACTGACACCAACCGAATAATTCCTCTTCAGCCAGGAGCACCTATCTGTCTTTAGTGAGTTTCACTGTCTCTGCTCAGCTGCAGTATGGCTCATCACTGAAGGTATGAAGCCAAATACACAGAGCTCAATTTAGATGTAACTATTTTATTTATATACAGTACTGTGCAGAAGTTTTAGGCATGTTTGGGCTGAAATTTGAGGCTGAAGTAAGGCGTGTAATGGCGAGTACGCCCACCTGAGGGCCCCATCGGGCGGGAAGGAGGATCGACACAACCCAGATCATGCTCTGGATGTCTCTGATGAAAACAACACAAAAACCACAGCTTTAGGGTGGAGTTATGGGTTGATGTGGCACTTAAACATAGCCTAGGGTACTTTTAGGGCTGGTAGGAGGGTTGCCACACCCCCCGGTTGCTGTGTGTATGTTCTAAGCACCTGAAAACTGTTGGTGGTTACTGGGCGTATTACCAGGGAGCAAAGGCCCGGACAAAAGAAACGCTGTTAAGCTCGACCTTGGCTGCTGAGCGACACACGTACATGTCAAATGAGTCAACACTGACTCTGGTCACCCTCCCTCCTCTCTTCAGCCCGTGGTTGTGGAACATCAGGACCTGTGAAGAACCATTAGCGCTCTACATACCTAAAACTTCTGCACAGTACTGTATATATTTTCATTTTACAAGGGAAAATCCCACTGAGATGCACAAATGAGTCCTGGTGAAGACAACTGCAAAGAACACAGAAAACCAACAGCAGAATATAATAAGCATCCTTGGGAATTTTATAAGGGCTGTACATTAACTTTTTTGCCCATAGCACTGGTGCTACAGAGGTTGAAAGTCTTTTAGCATATTAAAAACCTTATTAGTAGAGTCAGCTTTGGCTGCAATCACAGAATGAGTCTACGTGGATAGGTCTCAATCAGTCTTGCACATCTGGACACTTTAATTTTACTCCATTCTTCTTTGCAAAACTGCTCAAGCTCTGTGAGGTTGCACAGGGATCGGGCGTGAACAGCCCTTTTCAATTCCAGCCAAAAATTCCGTATTGGATTGAGGTCTGGGCTTTGACTCGGCCACTCCAGAACATTCACCTTATAGTCTTTAAACCATTCGGTGAAGCTTTTGCTGTATGCTTTGACTCATTGTCTTGCTGGGAAAATATATCTTCTCCCAAGCCATAGTTCTCTTGCAGACTGGATAAGATTTCCCTATATTCTGGCGGGCTTTTATCCTCTACCTTTACAAGCCTTCCAGAGCCAGCTGCTGAGAAGCATCCCCACAGCATGATGCTGCCACCACCGTGCTTCACAGTGGGGATGGTGTGTCATTTTGGTCTCATCAGACTAAATAACTTTCTTTCACTTGACCACTGAATCTCCTACATTATTTTTGGTCAACTCTAGTCCAGATTTAATCAGAGTTTTCTTCTACAGTGGCTTTTTTTCTCCCATAAAGCTTTGACCGTGTTTGTTGTTGTATGCAGAGTCTCTCCCATCTCTGCTACTGAAGCTTGTAACCCCTCAGTCACTCAGTTTGTGAGGATGGCCTGATCTAGGCAGGTTTACACGTGAGCCGTATTCCTTCCATTCCTTGATGATGGATATGGGTCGTTATCATGTTGGAAGAAAGTTTTTTGTTTCTGTGTCAAAATAAGATTATGTAAGCATCTCAGAAAAAATAGGATAATGGAAATTTGTGCAAAAAATCCTTTGCTCTGTTTATTAGCACTTGGGAAATGGAAAAAAACTGACATTTTCATAGGGGTGCTATTAGAGTTGTGCTTCTGAGGCATGCTTGAGAAGGACCACAGCATGAGTTGTAGAATTGTAAAGACTGACTAGAGCAGGGTTTCTCAACCTTTTCAGCCCGCGACCCCCAAAATAAAGGTGCCAGAGACCGGGGACCCCCACTATACCTGAGGGTGGTTGAACACAGCCATGAACATTCAAGAATAGTCATGTGGAGACAAGGCTGTCCATTGGGGGGGGGGCTTTCTGGGGCCCAGCCAAACTTGGGGCCAGCAAAATCATGGTCCATTGTAAAGTTAAGCTGTGGTATTTTATATTTAACCTGAATAATAACCACCCTTACCAAAGAAAAAAATTTTGATTCATTTGTGTAGTAAGTAGACCTCTTAAAAATGTAAATCCTTTTGGTAAAAACAGAATTAAAGATGTTAAAAATAGCTAAAATGGGTTAATAATAGCAAAAAGGTGAAATTAAATTTAAAAAGTAGCAGAAATGGGTTAGAAATGCCAAAAATTGGATAAAAGTGGTATAAAATAACCAAAGAAATGGCAAAAATGGGTTAAAGTGGTTAAAATGGGCATATTAAGTGGTGAACAGGGAATCAAAAAATGGCTGAAATGGCATTAAAGTGGCAAAAATAGGTGAAAATTTGGTAAAATGGGATGAAATTTGACAAAAACTGACAAATAAGGGTTAGCTGAGGCAGAAATAGTGAGAAACTAGCAAAAAAAGGCTTTTAAAATTGTGAAATGTGGCTAAGTGGTTAAAGAGCTTAATAGTGGCAATAATGTGTCAGTAGAGCCAACGATAGGCAGAGAGTTGCAAGATTTGGTTTAGAAGTGGCAAAAACAGGCAGGAAAAAGTGGTGGAAAGGGTTTAAAATTGACAAAAAATTGGGCTTTAAGTAGCAGAAATGTGTTAAAATTGGCAAAATTGGTGGGAAAAGTGATAAAAATGGGTTAAAATTAGGCAAAGTTGGTGTTAAGTAGCAACAGTGTGATTCAAAAATGTTTTTTTAAGGCATCTGGAGACCCCCTCTCAGTGACTCGCAACCCCCAGTGGGGTCCCGATCCCAAGGTTGAGAACCCCTGGACTAGAGTACAACGTATATGCAAATGGCAGCAAAAATGGGTTATTTGGAATTTGAGAGTAAATCAAACAGCAACCTTTAGCACCAGAAGTCACAGTTACACCTCATGTTAAAATACCCATATTTGCAGCCTGCTTCACAGGATTAGTTTAGTTGTAGAATTCATGTCTGTATGTCCTTGTCTTTACTAGGAGACCTTAACCCTTAGAACCCCAAGCCAGTTTTTGCTATTTTTGGTCCGCCTGTTTTTTATGCTAAAATGTCTGTAGAATCTAAACAAGATTAAGTTACAAGCGTCTGTGCTTAGTAAAAGTTTTATGACCAGAGAGACCAAACAAAAGAACAAAATGGAAATTAGTATTTCCAGGAGTATTATACTGATAATATTTCACATCAACCATTAACACCAATTTCTCAGTTGAAATAAATCAAATCACAGAAATAATCAGCAGGCATGAATGTGAACGACTTTTATTGTGTCTTCTCACTTCGTTGCATTGACTCGTCTCTGCACACTGTAAGGAAAGGGTTAACTTTGATGTTTTCTGATCAGTTTTCATGATAGCCCGAGCTCATGTTTAGTGTGTTTGCATCACACAGTAACACACAGTGTGTATGTGCGGATGCATGCGTGCACGTGTCTGTGTGTTTGGGTGAGTAAAATCGGCTGCATGGGCATGAAGGACAATGAGGGAAATGTAATACTGATTGATTGACTGTGTCCTAGACTGAGTATATGCAAAGCAGGACAAATGTGTGTGTGAGAGTGAGTGTGTGTCTGTGTTTGCATCTAATGTGAGTTAGTATATGCAGAGCTTGGCAGAGCGGCTCTCCAGAACACAACAAATAAGATTAAAATGCAAAATGCCGGCAGGAAAGTAACAAGACAAGCGGCTCAGGTCTGTTTAACATATGCTGAGAAATTTGCAAGTTGGAAGGGCGACATTAGATCAGCTTTGGGCTTTGTCATATTTGCACACCATCGATGGTCCAAGGCCGTCCGAGATCACTGTCAGCTGCTGAAGCTAACCAGATTAAGTGAAGCAGTCTAGTAGAAACACGTTATCATTTGTAGATTACGTTCGACATTCATTTGTTTGAATGAAATGTTTTAGGGTTGCTTTGAAAATAAGAGCTGCACTGCTACAGCAGTGTGGTCCGAAACCATGACTTAGAGCTGTGGTTCCCCACCATTTTTCCTTGTATCACCCCCTACTTGTTTCAAAGTTAAGCTGAGTACCCCCAAGACCTTTCACAAAAAACGTATAGTGTCAAATGTTGCCAAAATCAACATCCTTTTAATTGGGAAGTGGCTCTTCACAGGTTTTCTTACCAAAAGACCATTGTATATACCGTTTTTTAAGTGCTTCATCATTATTTTACTTAATATTTGCAAGTCTAACTTTGACCACCTCCGAGCAGACAAAGCTCCCCCTGAGATATTCGGCCTCCCCAGGGGGTCCCGAACTCCAGGTTAGGAACCACTGATTTGGAGGTTTAATCAAGTGTGCACTGTAAACAAAATGTGTAGGAGTGCATGTACAAAATGACTCACTGATTTTTGTTGGCCCCCAGTTACTATGGCAGCATTTACAATTTTCAGGGGTTCTAGGTGAGTGTTGGAGTTTCTCTCTGTGTAATTCCCCCAATTAAGCTAAGCTAAGAGATTTTTTCAAGAAACTGTTCTGCTCTGTAAATTGTATTGTCTTAACGGCAGAATGCTTTACTTTATGGTTGAATAAAAATTTAAGGATTAGTTGACCGAATAATCAAATCACCTGTCCCTTGTTAGTCAACATTAGTGATGGGAATTCCGGCTCTTTTTGGTGATCTGGATCATTTTACTCGGCTCAGCCGACTCTTTCAGCACCCAAACCACTCTTAATTCGAATACCAGTTTGGCTTCATCAGACTTGCCAAATTCAGCAATGTCATTTCGTATGATTGATATTTGTGCTCGTATTTTACTGCAACTTTGCTAAATTTTAAGGTGATGAAAATATCATGCCATTATTTTTGGAAATATACTGCCTCCCTAAAATGCCTTTTGGGTCTGATGAAACTGCTCACTGGCCGGGCTGTGTGACACCGCTGATATAGAACAATGATACATTACCAAGCACGTAGCCCAGATGCTACTCTTCTTGGAAGGCTTTCCACAAGATGTTGGAGTGCTTCCATGGGAATTGGCTCCCATTCATTTTGTAGAGAATTTTAAAGGTCAGGCACTGATATTAGAGGAAAGCCTCTGTTCCAGTTTATCCCAACGGTGCTCAGTGGGGTTGAGGTCAGGACTCTGTGCGGGTCGATCAAGTTCGTCCACACTGAACTCATCAAACCGTGTCTTTATAGTCCTTATTTGTGCACTGGGGAACAGCCTTGTTGGAATAGAAAAGGGCCTTCCCCAAACAGTTGCCACACAGTTGGAAGTATAGCATTGTCCAGAGCGTCTTGGTATGCTGAAGCATTAAGATTGGCCTTCCTTTGAGCCCAAATCCTGAAAAACAGCCCCATACCATGGGCTGTACGCACGGCAGGGTGTGACGTATGTAACTTCCGTCCAACGATACAAGCTAAGCCAAAACTGAAACTACTGACATTGTTCTCCAAAAGTAAACCGTCCTATACTGCATTTTTTTTTTTCCTAATTTTTGTTTGTTTTGATTGTTGTTTGTGTTTACTCTTTATCTTGATGGCATCCAAACAAGCTGAAATGATTTTCCAAAGACGGGTTAATAGCACTCCTGGACATCATTGCTGTGTGCCGCAATGTACACCCTCAGCTAAATTTAACTCTGTTCACAGTTAAAGGTCACATAATTTACCCCTTTAAGACAAGTTTATACTGGTCTCAGAGGTCCCCAGAACATGCGTGTGAAGTTTGTTGCTGAAAAAACACTCCAGTGTTGGATTTTTGCATGTGTAAAAACCCCTCAGAATGAGCTGTTTCTGTGTCTGTGGGTTTTAATATTACTCAGGTGTCCGACTCCACCCCTGACTCTGCCCCTCCCAGGAAATGGATGTAGCTTAACAATTATGGCTCTCCTGATCCTCGTCTCAGCTGGGATCAGGAGAGGAGGGCGGGACCTTTCTTCCAAGCAAGGAGGGCCAACCTAACCTGGGGTTGGGGCTAACTCCCCACATGACATCATGAGGGGGGAAATCTGAGAATGGCTTGTTTCAGCACACATTTTCTGAAAGGTGGAGAAAGAGCGGGAGGGAATGGATTTTTAAAATACTTACAGGGTTGTGGACAGACCAGGGGCACGCCTGAAAAAGTGTATTTTGCATAACTTGTGACCTTTAGCCCCAGCAAACAGCGGGTAAACAGCATCGAATCTGCCATCATGCAGCGTTCTCTTCTGCGTTCAATCTCCTGACTGGAAGTTTGGAAACGACCTAAGGTGGATCCCATGTCTCTTATTTCAGTCCTCTGTCTTCAGTCTTCACTCAAACTGGAAGTAGTTTCTGATCCGCCATCTTAAAGACCGTTCCAAACACCCTTAAGCGGGTTTAATACCGAAGCCATAAGACTGGGGACTGAGATTTACAGACCGATGAGCAGAGACGCATGAGAGCAGGCTTCCCGGAACTCTATTTACTCAAAGACACGCCCCCTTATTGAATATCACTCTCTGATTGGGCACTGCTACACAGTGGATGTCAGAGAAACTTCCCAGCACCAAGCAGAGATAAATAATAGAGGAGAAACGGAGACGATTAACGGACTGTGATAAATATCACTTAGAGTTGAGTGTGGATTATCCAGCTGGGATGACATTTCACTAACTGTCTTTTTGCAAAGGTGGCATCCATGCATGAAGTCCCTGAGATCTTTAGAGTCACCTGAAAGCATTTATGATTTGTGTATTTATCAAAAATGAAAGCCGGCTTTTATTTTGAGTGAAAAAAATATTTTTCTGTGGAATAAAAAGTTGTGAAATAAGCTTACACATGAAATAAAAAGAACTTGCCATGGATCAGAGAGTAAATTAAAGTAGCAAGAGAGATTTTAACAGGTGCATTCTGGGGGTTTTCATCCATTAGTGCCAGTTTTACAGGCTGGTGACATCTACTTTATTCCTAAAACTCAGTTTTAAGACTAAAATGACCCTTTTACACACGTCGCTCAATTGCTAGCGGTTACATTCTGCATACATGTGCGTGTGCAGCCTTCTGCATGTGTGTATGTGTTGCTGTTTGTTTTATGAGCCTGCTGGCTGTCAGGCTGAGGTCCTGCCATGATTCATGGGTTATTACTGCACCGCCGTAGCATGCACAAGCCATAGCTCATCATCAGATTGCATTTATATACGTCACAGCAACAACAACAGGCACATACACATGTCCTAATATACATAAACACACTTACAGTACACCTCCTGCTACACACTGATTCACACACGCACAGATGAATGAATATATGGATGTCTGATATTAAGGAAGGAAGGATGGCGGGGGCAACTGGAGGAAATTGATCTTTTGCTCAGTATATATCACCAATGGACAATGTGCTGCCTGTGGAGCATATTAATGCTGTTTTCTGACTAGTTAGAGTAGGCAGAGCAGACGCAGCGGAGAGGAGAGGATCTCCATCAAAGTACACAGAGAGAGAGAGAGAGGCTGAGTGTTTCTGTCTGTGAGCACTCAGAGTGGAGTGTGCTGTGTTTTCAGACAGTAAAACAAAACAAGCTGAGGGCCTGTCAGAGGTCTGAGGGTGCTGAGGAGGAGATGCAATATTTGAGGGTTTTTCTCCTTCACAGCATCCACATTTTTACAGCGAGTCTAACAGCACGCGGACGGCAGATAACGCTTCACGCTGTGTAGGACGCTCACAGCACCTGCATCTGTAGCGTCCTATAAATGTCAGTTTTCTCATTAGACAGTGGGAATTACTTTTAATGTGGAGAAATGGAAGTTTAGTGCCTTGTATTGACAAGCCCAGTCCTTTTCACTCATGTTTACGGAGGCAAGTCATCTCCAAGATAGCTGATGTGCTTGCAAAACTACACTCTACTTTAAAATTTTCTCCTTAAATGTGCCTCAAGTATGTTTTCCTCGAATTAAGTCACTTTTGTTGATCGTTAGGACATTTGTATTATTGAAAAGAACTCCAGTTTAACCATGCTGTAAATCTGAGTCATGTTATCCTGCTAAAATATGTATTTACAACCCTGATTCCAAAAAAGTCGGGGCGCTGTGCAAAATGTGAATAAAAATAGAATGCAATGATTTGCAAACCTCATAAACCCATATTTTATTCACAATAGAACATAAACAACACGTCAGATGTTGAAACTGAGACATTTTACCTTTTTCACTTTATGATGCTCCAGATGTTTTCTATTGGTGAGAGGTTCAGCACCCAAAATCTTCCATTGTGAAGCCATGTTGTTGTAATAGATGTGGTATGTGGTTAAAGCTGTATCATGCAAAGAAGAAGCCACATATAAACACAACCCAGAATGCCGCTGTCTTATGTTGGCCATTTAAAGAGGACTGAGGCAAAATGGAAAACTGTTCTGTGGTCAGATGAGCCAAAATTTGAAATTTGTCTTGGAAACCACAGATGCCGTGCCCTGCAGATCAAAGCAAAGAGGGACCATCCAGCTTGTTATCCTGGCACAGTTTAAAAGGCTGCATCTCTGATGGTATGGGTTGGATTAGTTCCTAAGGCAGCCATCCCCAAATTGCAGCCCGCAGGCCAGATCCAGCCCACCAGACGAAATTGCCTGGCCCACATTAAAGCATGTCAGAACATTATATAGAGATAAAGGCCGCAGTATAAAGTGCACTTGCCAGCTCATGCCATGCAGTAGACTTGATCCCTGACACTCCCTTTACATGCTTAAGAGCTCTTTGAGTATTCACTGCTCTCACACCAGCTAAAAAACAATGTAAGGCACAGATGTTCTGCAACCACTCCAAACAAAGGACAGCACGTCCAGCATGAAAAGGCGCAAAGTTGGCAAGGGAAAATCATCAGTTTAAATCTGACTGGACTGAGCAGTTTTGTTTTGAAGCAGCATTTCAGAGCCCTATATGCTTCCCCCTAATCCCAGTTTATTTGCACCGTAGGCAGCTGTGAATATTCACAGACTGCAAATGTAAAATCCACATGGTGGAACTTAACATTAAATTGTATTGTGGGCTAATATTGACTAGTCAACTTTAAGCAAAAAGAGTCATCACACAGCAGAAAAGTCGACTAGTCAACTAGTCTATGCAGTCCCTATTTGTAATTAGAGAAGAAACATATCTGCACAAATCCAAAACATTTTAATGGTGTCATGGGTGAGAAAAATTTGTCTGGCTTTCTGTCCTTGAAACATTTTGGCCCATGGTGTGGGCAGCTTACACATCTGGAAAGGAACTATCAATGCTTGAAAGCAGATGGGAGTTTTAGAGCAACATGTGCTCCCATCCAGACAACTTTCAGGGAAGGCCTTGACTATTTCAGCAAGACAATGCTAAACCACATACCACATCAGTCACAACAGCATGGCTTCACAGGAGAAGAGTCCAGGTGCTGAACTGGCCTGCCTGGAGTCCAGAACCTTCACCAGTAGAAAACATTTAAAGCATCATTAAAGGAAAACACTGGCAAGACTCAGCACTGTTGAGCAGCTTGAATCAGACAAGAATGGGACAACATTCCTCTACTCTACTTTGGATTTGAAAGGAAAAGAACATGAAGGTGAAGTGCAAACTTTGCCCAGGTTAGAGGGATGTTGTTGTACCTGTCAGAGGGATTCATGCAGCTGCGTCTTTGTTACAGTCTTCTTCGGGGAAAACTTGTCCAGATTTTTGAAAGAGGAATTCAACCGTGCAAAGAAAAATATGAAGTAGGAGGGCACAGGTAGGACAGGTAGGATGTTATTGTGAGGTAGGGTGCAGAGTTTTGCTTGGATTTCAAGCTTAGTAGAGACTCAGATTAGACTGAGGATTCGGCCTTTGACCATGGCTCAGACTGCTAATCACTCTTCCTTGTATTTATTTTTCTTGTATCTTGAACTCAAATGCTCAATTCTTAACATTCAAACTTAATTTCTTTCTGTGCCGTTTTTTTCCCCCTGTGATTTACAGTGTACTTCTCTGGTAACAACAATACTAGTTTAATTCAGAAATGTGCAGAAATGAGGGAAGCAGAGAAATCAGAGTCTCTTCTATGGAAACATGAACTTTTTTTTTAAATAAAGAAGTCTGATATTAATATTCTGTAGCAATTATGCAAAACGTAAGTGTTCCTGTTCACAGTGAAGGTGTATAATCCATCACTGTGATGGATTACTAAATTACCAGTCTTCAGAGTTGTTTTCTGTGCTGTTTGAGAGTAAATTAACTGAGCAAGCCAGGACTGGTTTTATAAGATGTATTTTGTGGAGCAGTTAACATTAACAGACCTTTAACCCGGACTAATCCCTTTAGAAGTGGAACATCTCCTGAAAGTAGCACATCAAATTAAAGGGACAGTGCTGTAGTTTCTCCATTTGATAGTAGAAAAAGTTTCAGCTTTTGTGTGTCAGCGCCAGGCAATCAGGACTTCAGTATGTGAGTGCTCTTGATTTTCAGGCCTTCAGGGGCCACTGCATTAAAAACAAGCATGATTCTGTACTGGAAATCACTGCATGGGATCAGGAACACTTCCAGAAACACTCATCTGCTAACGTTGCTAAAGACATCCTTATTTGAACTGCTTAATTCAGTCCAGTCCATTTCAGTCCAGTAGTTTTTATTATGGGCCTCATTCAAAATGTTTGGGGTATATGCCAGAGCCCCTTAGAGCAGCGGGACCCCCAGGGGTGGTCTCGGGACACTAAAGGGGGGTCGCAGGATGCTTTCCAAAAAACAAAGCGGAATGCAATGTGATTTAAAGTGGTAAATTTTATCCATTATTGTACAAAATATTGTTAAAATGAGTTAAATCAAAATGAAAGACGAAGATATTATGTGAGATTTATGATTAAATTTAGGTAAAATGTACAAAATTCTTCCTTAAATGTAGATGTATACACTTTAACCACCTCCAGGGGAGGTAGCGGTCCCAGGACCATGAAACTTTTATTTTTGGGGTCATGGGCTGAAAAGTTTAGGAACCCCTGTCTTATAACAGGGGTGTCAAACTCAATGCCCAGGGGCCAAATCCAGCCCGCAAGATTATGTCCTATTTTTGTTATAACTGGCCCACCAGTATGTGGTCTGCACATTTCCTCCAGTATAAAAGTGTAAAATAAACCTTGAAGATTTAAAATATCCTTGTTTAGTCAAAAGATATAAAATAAAGATTAAAATTAACAAGCAAACAATTCAGGAATGTGGGAACATAGATTTATGTATGTTTTCATTTCATATTTAAATTTTGCATCTCATAATTGTAACATAAATTTATGATTTTGTGTTTTTGTTTCATATTTAGACCTTTGCAATTATAATTTTGACTTTTTTTTCTCATATTTTGACCTTCAAGATTCCCAATTTCAAATCTGAAGTCGTATTTCGACTCTTTGAAACTCAAGGTTTTGAATTTTATCTCATGTTTTGACCTTGTTAATTCCCAACTTTGACTTTTAATCCCACATTTTGACGTTTAAGATTCCTAATTTTAAATCGGAAGTCATATTTCGACCTTCGAAACTCATGATTTCGATTTTTTATCTCATATTTTGACCTCTTAAACTCATGGTTTTGAATATTATCTAATGTTTTGACCTAGTCAACTCCTAATTTTGACTTTTGATCCCATATTTTGACTTTTAGACTCACATTTTAACATTTAAAATGTATTTTGACCTTTAAAACTCGTGATTTCCACTTTTTACCTCGTATATTTGCCTTCTAAAAACATTATTTTGACTTATAATTTTGTGTTTTGACCTTTTGACCTCATAAGTTTGGCTTTTTGTCTCAGATTTTGAGCCTTTAAACTTAGGATTTTGACTCTATTTAAATCTCAAAAATAAGTGATAAGTTTTTTTCCCTTAATTAATTACTAGTTAAAATGAGCTTGACAGTTTATGGTTCAATGTTGACTCTGTTAGGAGCTCAGGTCGGACCTAAATTCAGAATCCGACCCCTGCTGTGATTGAGTTTGACACCCCTGCCCTAGAACGTGTGGTATTCACTGGAGCATTGGGTACAGCCCATGCCACGTGCCGGCCCTGCACACCACTAATCTGCAGAGCAATAAGGTGCAAACATAAAAGATGGCAAATGCATGAATGGATGATGAGGTGGGGTTCCTACTTTTAGCAACCCTGAGCTACAAAGGAGTAAGCAGCACCAGCACTACTCAGGAGTCCACCATTGTTACTGTAAACCCTCTAAAGACAGAGACAGTGCTGGATTCAATAGTTTGAAAATATCAGCTGAAATCATGACTATGTAAATGTGGTCATAGTCAGGGTGTGGTTTCTGGATCATCACTGCTGTTATAGAAAAAAGTGGATGTCCCTGGTCAGCTGTTGAGTTTTGAAGTGCATCTATAATGAAGAAAAATATCCAACTTTTTCACACTTTTCTGTCTTTCTGCCTCTCTCTTTCAGTGACTGGGTTTCCATACCCCAGCACAGGAGCAGCTGTGGCCTACAGAGGGGCCCATTTGAGAGGGAGGGGTCGCGCCGTCTACAACACGTTCCGTGCCGCACCTCCTCCTCCACCTATCCCTGCCTACGGAGCGTGAGTGCACACACACACACAAACAAAACAAACCTGAAACAATGCCACATAATCAAATAAACGGCGTATGACAGGTCTGAGAGACCGAAAACATGCTACTGCACAAATCTAATTCATAGAGGCACTCAAACAGCGACACACAAACATATGCATACCCACACATCCACACAGGCAGTAACTGGAGAATGGGGAGTGGAAAACAAAAAGGCCGCCTTCTAATAGAGCAGAAAATTGCTCTTTGATTCCAGAGTGGCCGAATTTGTCTCTCTTTTTTCTAATGTGTCATTCTTTATTCAGCTGTGAATGGACTGCTATGACCTGCCCTGCACACTCCAGTGCACCCGCTTCAGAAAGAGCAGGAGAGCCAGCCAATGTGAAGGGGGGAGGAGGGAGGAGAGAGAGAGGGAGAAGAAACGTCTGAGAGAGAGCGGTGGGGTTAAAAGAAAGAATGAAAACCAGAGAAATGCAGATGGAGACTGAGGGAGTAAAGGCAGGAGGCTTAGAGGAGAATAAGGCACGACTGGTTCACTAAGAGAATGACTGAATTAGTGTTTGATCTGTTTGGTAATGCCAATAAATTCTGCTTTTAGTCATTAATTACACAGCAAAAATCCAAATCTGAAAATGGTTATTTGTCCAATTTCAACCCAAAACATCCTATAACACTTATTTTAATCAACATTTACAGATTAACATTTTATTTCAAGATACAAACACAAGTGAATAGGTCTCAAGTGATTGTAGTACAAAGACACCTGTAGCATTCCTGGCTACCATTACACCATGAAGACAACAGAACACCCCAGGGAACTCTGAGAAAAGCTTACTGAAAAGTATAAGAAATAGAAGGAATATGTCACATGTGTAAATCTGCCTAGACCAGACCTCACAAACTGAGCGAGTGTATAAGAAGGAGACTAGTGAGAGAGACCACCAGGACACCTATGACTACTCTGAAGGAGCTCCAAGCTTCAGCAGCTGAGATGGGAGAGACTCTGCAGACAACAACTGTTGGCCTGGGTTCTTCACTAGTCAAAGCTTTATTGGAGAGTGGCAAAGAGAAAGACACCGTTGAAGAAAACTCAGATTCAATCTGGACTAGAGTTCACCAGAAGGCATGTGGGAGACTCCATGGTCAAGTGGGAGAAAGTTCTTTGGTCTGATGAGGCCAAAATGGTGCTTTATGGCTACCAGACAAGACACCAAACACACCATCGACATTGTGAAGCACAGTGGTGGCAGTATCATGCTGTGGGGATGCTTCTCAGCATTCAGCCCTGTAGGGCTTGTAAAAGTATAGCGTAAAATGCAGCAAAATATAGGAACATTTTGGAGGACAATCTTTTTCAGCCTGCAAGAAAACTACAACTTGGGAGAAGATTTATTTTCCAGCAAGATGATGACCCGGAGCATACAGCCAAAGCTACACAGAAATGTTCTGGATTGGCCGAGTCAAAGCCAAGACCTCAATCCAACAGAGAATTTGTGGCTGAAAAAAAAAAAAAACAGTTTTGTGAAGAAGAATGGAGTAAAATTGTCCAGATCTATAAGCCTGATTAAGACTTATCCACACAGACTCAGTGCTGTGATTGCAGCCAAAGGTGCATCTTCTAAATACTGACTTGAAGGGGTTAAATATTTACGCAGTCACTTATTTTACAGTACACATTTTTATGTAATTGACATTACTTTGTAGACTTTCACTTTGACATTAAAGAGATTTTTGTAAAAACAAAAATATCTAATGAGAAGAAAACAGTGGTTTACTGTTGAGCAAATGTGTCTTAAAAAGAGCATTTTTATTTCATACAGTCTTCAGTTCAAAACTAGAAGAGAAGTAGAAGAGGTGGAGGGAGCTGAGTAGAGTTTCCTGGCAATCATTCAGCATACTGAATCTTTCTTATTACCTGCAAATCAGGCTTTTTTCTTTATTATTCTTGAAATAAAGTATTTTTCTACACATGCCAGTCAAATGTGGACTCAAATAATTTAATAAGATGTTTTTTTACTAGAAATTAGTCAAGTGCACTTGGTAATATTTGTGTTTCTGCACCCCTGTAACTGCAGCAGTAAACTTCTACTGTCCACATCCATTTGTCTGGGCTTATGTCAATAGTTCTAAATGAAAAATGTTATTTTTCCAAGAATTGAAGTCACTAAAATTCAGGAAAATAAGAAGGAAAGAATCCAACACGTGTTCACAGTGCTGTGTTTGTGTTTGCACACTGTATCAGCGATTTGAAGAAATTCCACCCTCACAATGTCAGAACAGAATATGTATACTAAACTTGTATTAATGTTTTTGCATGATTTAATGTTGCATCATAAAAGTCTTTAATGTTTTATTTCCTGTTTCAACAGTGTGGTCTACCAGGATGGCTTCTATGGAGCAGAAATATACGTAAGTCAGAATGTTGTCAGTTTAATTCAACCATTAGAGTGTCTTTGGCATTTAAAGCTCTTCTTATAGTCAGTTGTTTTATTTATCTGCAAATATGTTGAGCATGTTCCCGATTCATTCGTCTGTCTCTCCACAGGGAGGATATGCAGCTTACAGATATGCCCAGCCAGCTGGTACCACCGCAGCTGCGTACAGTGACAGGTAGGTTAGCTACAGTGGCATTTTACAGAAACACAACTGACTAAATGACCCCCAGACATAACCAAACGTTTTATAACAATGAGTACAGAAACATATTTTCAGTCTCTTCATCTTCTCGGACCATTTCAAATATTTGCAATCACATGGTCAACGCTCAGTCCCATATAATCTGGGATTGCAATTAAAATAAATCACCGGCTACTGTGGCTGGTAGTTTTCCCACATTTACAAACATCTCAGCCCTTTTCATCAGCTGCTGTTTTGTTGTTAGGAAATCAGGAATAAATTGTCTTTGGTTTGCAACAATTTACTCAAACTAGATTTACGACACCATGAATCTAATCATATTTGCTTCATCCATCATAGTACCTCTGGGACCCTCTGACCAACAGACAACCTGTGGCTAGTGCCACATGAACGGTGGCACAATGGTGACGAGATTATCAATCTTCAGTCCTTGTATTGTGTTGTATTCTTGTTCCTTCTGGGGTCAGTCTAACCTTGGAAGGCAAATGAATTGTCCAGATTCCATGTCTGCCATCAGGCGAGTCCATCTTGTAAAGTTCCAGTCTGAAACTATTGTGCCGGACTGGATCAATTAGCAGCATTAGAGTTTGAAGAAGCGGTGGCTACAGGTGGGGTTTAGCTGAACTGGTTTAGCCGGTAGCAATGGCTGCCGCCAGTGTAGCTTTTGCTCTAATGTAGCTACAGTATACTGGCAGTTTTACCAGATTTTGAAAAAGGTGCAAAGTGTTTCTTGATAGTTGTGTTTTTGCTTTTCTCCCAACCGGCCATGGCATGAGTGATCCGCCAACTAGCTCCACAATCGATGAACAAGGACAGCGCCTACCTGCCCAGCTCATGTTAATGTCAGAGCTGCTCATGACTACAGCCTCATTTTCTTGTTCGTCTGATTGACGCTTAATGAATGTGTACGACAGCTATGTGTGATCACACTCTGAGATCTCTTTGAAGGGTCACAAACCCTTTTTATGGAAGGTGTCCCTGATGAATAGGAAATATATCCATGTCGTTGATATTTAAAACTGTCTTTGGAACATGGCTTTAGAGGTTTTCCACCTCAAGATTAATTTTTGTTTATCCATTGTGCCATGTCACCTTTGTGACTCTCTGACTAACTGATGACCTGTGGTCCTGGCTACTGTAATGCTTATATGGTGATCCATCCATCCATCCATCCATTTTCTATACCGCTTATCTCATTTGGGGTCGTGGGGAGCTGGAGCGTATCCCAGCTGTCATTGGGCGAGAGGCGGTACACCCTGGACTGGTTGCCACCCAGTGGATATGGTGATGAGATTTAAAATTAGGTGTTAAACATTATGTTGCTTTATGAAACTCAGCAGGTATCTCAAGCAGAGCAGAGCTAGTGATGTGGCATTTATGAATGAGCTGGTTCAAAGAGCTGAATCCTTTATGTGATCCTGATCCTGTTTGAGAGCAGTTATTTTGTTATTGATTGGAATAACAGGGATGATCTTTTCCCACAACCACAGACACACTTTGCACCAAGGACTCATGTTTATTAATGTTTTATACCTGGGGGGTCATACAGCCCAGCCAGGGAAGAGGTTTTATCAGGCCTGCAAGGTGACTGAATATTTAAAAAGTGCTCACATTATATTTTCATCAGTTCAATCAATCAGTCTTTACTTGTCAAGTTCTAATTAAACTTTAAGTGCGATCAGAGTAAAATAGCAGCAAAAAATATGAACAGTTTATCAAAACACTGCCAAATTTGGCTGATCTAAGGAAGCCAAAACGTGACAAAATGGAGATTTGCATGGGAGTCGAAAGAGCCACTAAAAGAGTCAGAATTCCCCTCATTAAGCAGATTGGATTGCCGCTCCTTGCACGCAGTAGAGGCAAACATGATGCATGCTGTGGATTCAGGAAGATTGAAGAGAACAGGAGTGATTCACTCCTATGTGACTGGTACACGCATGTGGAATGAAACACCCTGGAAAAAAATTCACATTCAAAGCATTGTAGGTAATGTCATCGTTAAAGGAACAACTAAAGATGAGGCTTTTACTTTGAAAAGCAAACCAGAAGTTTCTCTTTACTCCACGTTTTAATTTTAATGCACATTGCATATTGGCCGGGGGGTACGGTAAATCAGTCTTTGGCATGTTCAAGTACAACACTGGTGCTCATGGGAGTTTATTTACCTCCTTAGATGACTGCCATTAAAAATTGCATGAAAAAATTCAACCAGCAAAAGTGCCAAGAGGTAGTCACTGCATTGCAAAACAAGTAAAATCCACCAACAATTTGCAGGTTTGCAGCTGCCAGCATATATGATGGATTTAAAGCATGCATCTCTCATTTTTTCAAAATAAGAGCACCCTATAATTCAGAGAGATAAACATGTCCACAGGGAGCTCAGAGAGCCAGGTGATCTGATGTAAAATAACACAGGTATTTTAGCAATACCACACCATGCTAGCCTGGATTGGATAAACAACATTGGAGAAGCAGGACTACAAAGAACTCCACAGGATGTATCACCCTGTCACAGATCTTTGGGACTGTATGTGTACACAGAGCAGCAGACAGCAGAGGTGGAAGAGAGCAGTTTAATCCACTCCATCTTTCAGTTGTCACTCCCTCACCTCTGATCCCTGAACCTCTGGGGCTTTGTACCTCACCTCGCCTGCCCCCGTCTGCCCGGGAACGCTGCTCTGCTCCCTGTGCAGCTGTCCTCGGGCCTCTGGGAGTCTGCAGTTTGCCACCGAGTCCTTCAAGTCGAAAGTGATATGTGTTAATAGGAAGATGTGCATGTGCAGCTGTTGCTTGCACCTGCTACCGCTGCTGTCGAGATGTGCGTGTACGACGGTGCTCGGGGAGCTAATCTTAGGGAGATTGAGCATCCCAGGCTGATAAGAAACAGCCACAGCAGGAGCCTGTAGGCCTCCGATAATGTAAGATTTATCAGAGGTGAGGAGCGAGCGGCGGGCACGGGTGAGTTATGAACAGAGCAGAGGAGAAGAGCGGAGCAGGTGAGGGGGCACGTCTCTCTCTACAAGACTTATTTCATTCACCTTCTTTTTCTCTCCTCCCCGTTCCTCACTTTCGCCGTTATTCGTTTCTCCTGGCCGATGTGCTGTATATCCCTCTCCTCTCCTGTCATCTTTTACACTGTGTCTCTCTCTTTCTACTTTTTAAGCTCCCCTGATTTAAAGGGAAGCCTGGGCAGTGAGGTGCAGTTGAGAGGAGACGGGGCAGAGGCTGGGAGGAGAGGTGGAGGAGTTTTATTTATTGTGGGATAACAGCGGTTCTTACAGTGAGTGAGTGGGCTGAGGACTGAGACTCTCTGTTAGGAGTTCAAGAACAGTTATACCCAGAAATGCACGGACACAGAAACTACACTTTTACACCAGCTGAGAGGACGCAACAAAGCAACCTTGTTAATGGAGTTTTAGGGGAAGAATGTTGTCCCATTCTTGTCTGAAGAAGGGTTCTAGCTGTTCATCAGTCCTGGGTCTTCTTTGCCAGATATTTCTTTTATTTAAATGTAGCATTTTTACTATTGGCCTATTGGTCTGGACTGATGAAGGCCACTTCAGCACTAAGACTCTGGTACTGTGATGCCATGCTGTTGTGATGGATGCAGGGTGTGGTTTAAGACTTTTCCTCCTGAAAGAGACGATGTCTGGATCACAGTGATCATTTCCTGGTGAGCCAGGGGCCATATCAGACCCCCCCAAAGCTCCCTACGGGCCCCTAAAAGAATATCAAATTCAGAAAATGTGTGGTTTTAAAGGCATCATTTGTCTTTCTCTCTATAGCAGGGGTCATCAACTACATTTATACTGGGGCCAGGTTTTTCCTAAACAGGCGCTTGGGGGGCCGAACTTTCAAATACACTAAAGAATTTTTTTCAAACAGTCTAATTAACATAGTTTTATATATTTATTTGTATTTTCTTTCAAATGGATGCCTTTTTTGGGCTCCAACAGTGAGCCTAGGCCTTATATCACAGCCAGCCACTAGGGGGCGACTGAGATATTTTAGCCAAATATTTCAGCAAGCAGGAAAATTACACTCCCAAAACAACTGAAGTCAAAAGTTTGCATAGAAAGCAGCAGTTTAAATCAAGAATGAATGGATAAATGCGTGTTTAACATGAATTACATTAGCTAATAATGGCTTACAGGTGGATCTCCCAAAAATGAAGTAAAACATAAAGTCATTCCTGATTAAAATGTCCCAATCTCAGTTGTTTTTGGAGTTGTTTTAATAGCTTTAGGGAGTTTGTTTAGAAAGTAATAAAACCAAAATAAAAAAACATTCCCAAAATACCACATTTTTCCTCTTGAAATTTGCCTCTACACATATTTTGAGTTTGATAATGTTCTGAGGGCCAGCTAGGAAGATATGGGGGGCCTGATGTGGCCCCCGGGCCTCCAGTTGACGATCACTGCTCTATAGCTATGAAATAAGCATCCAAAGCGAGCTGGATGGTCTCTTTCCTCTTTTGTCTGCAGAGACTGTGGTTTCAAAAAGGATTACAAAATTTCATTCATTTGACCTCAGAACAGTTTTCCAGTTTTAAATGGGCTTTGGCCTAGAGCAGTGGTTCTCAACTGGTGTAGCCTCAGGATCCACCAAAATCTTTAACGACGAACTGCGACCCAAATTTCCAAAAAATTTTTAACAATGCACATTTTATTAAATAAAAATATAGCACTTAAAATCTTGGAACAGAATTTATGACAGGAAGAAGAGACAGGACAAAACTCATGTTTTAAACCCACAATATCAATTACATTTTAGCCAATTTTCCAGGGATCCTGCGTTTTTTTTTGGTTTTTTTTTTGTTTTTTTAAAGATGTATTTTTTGGGCTTTTTAGTGCCTTTATTCAACAGAAGAGGAAAGTGGATAGTCAGAAATGGGACAAGACTTTGAACCCCAGCTGTCCACATGCACGGGTAGTGCCTTAGACCGCTAGGCCATCTGTGCACACCTTAAAGCTGCGCTTTCATTACAAAAAGGAGAAATAAGTTTGAATATTAAAAACAGATCAAAATAAATGGTATGGTTGCATGTTCTTCATAGACTTTTGCCACCATTTCTTTCCAGACATATATTCAAGACCCACTGAAAACTGCTCCACAACCCACTTTTCGGTCCCGTCCCACCAGCTGAGAACCTCTGGCCTAGAGAATACAGTTTACCAGGGATCGCTTACATGTGACCCATTTTTACCGAAATCCCCCTGTCAGCCATCATTAATAAATATGATGCATGATAATCACTCTCGGAGAGTGCAGTTTTCCCTGCCTGAGATAAGCAAAATATGAGTTTCTTCTTGCACGTGTTTCTCACCAATCAGGACACAGCATAGTAGTGTCAAACCAAGAGATGGACAACATGGCAGCCCCAGAAATATGAAGCTAAAATATCTCACTCGCGGCTGGCTGCAGTAAAGGCAGTAGGGACTGATCTCGTAGGTAATGCCTGAAAACTGAAGAAAATAAGAAAACTGTAGGTTAAGTAGGCCAAATATGTATGCAATTTGGTTCATTTGAAAGTCTGGCCCCCACAGGGTCTGTCAAAACAAAATCAGGCCCATGTGCAAATGTAGTTGAAACCTCTATCTACTTTTCAGCACTGATCGGTCCTTTCCAGATTTGTAATCTGCAATAGGCACTAATGCAACCCCATACCATCAGAGATGACTTTTAACTGTGTTGGTAACAAGCTGGATGATCCCTCTCCGCTTTAGTCAGCAGGACACGGTGCCGGTGGTTTCCAAAAAGGATTTACAAAATTTGGATTCTTCTGACCACAGAACAGTTTTCCATGTTGCCTTAGTCTGTTTTAAATGAGCTTTGGCATTTCCGGATCATGTTCACATCAATGATACAGCTTTAATTTTCAGTCATGGACGGCACAGTAAACTGTGTTCCTGAGCCCATGCAGTGATTTCTAGTACAGAATCATGCCTGTTCTTAATGCAGGCTTGAGACCACCAGCATCCAATACTGACTTCCAGCCTTGCCTCTTGGACAAGATTTCTCTGTAGATGGTGGGATATTCAAAGCCTTTGCAATTTTATGTTTTATGAACATTTTTCATGGCAGCAACACATCTCAAAAAAGTAGGGACAAGGTAACAAAAGGCTGGAAAAATAAAATGGTACTAGAGGAAAAACTGCTCGAGGAGTATTTTGCAACCTATTAGGTTAATTTACAATTGGTCAGTAACATGACTGGGTATAAGACAGACACCAATCTGCAAAAAATTGTGGAGCAATTAACAAAAAAAGTGTACTCAACGTAAAACTTAGAGGACTTTGAATATCCCACCATCTACGGTGCATAGTATCATCAAAAGATTCAGAGAATCTGGAGAAATCTCAGTGAACATGGGAGAAGTCTGAAGGTCAATATTCGATTGGATCATCATCTTCAGGCCCTTAGGCAGCCCTGCAATAAAAACAGGCCTGATTCTGTGCTGGATATCGCTGCATGGGTGCAGGAACACTTCCAGAAATCATGTCTGTCCACATAGTTGGCCGTGCCATCCACAAATGACAGTTAAAGAAGAAGCCATATCCAGAAAAGTTTGCATCTTCTCTCTCATTTGAAATGGACTGAGGCAACATGGAAAACTGTTCTGTGGTCAGATGAATGGGTCTGCACGGTGGCGCAGGGGTTAGCACTGCAGGGAGTAGGCAGTATAGAAAATGGGTGGATGGGTCAGATAAATCAAAATTGCTAAAAATTTGAGATTTGACAATCATTGCATTCCCTTTTTATTTACATTTTACACAGCGCCCCAACTTTTTTGCTATTGGGTTTATAAATAGAAGGCTGACATACAACTAAAGGTTAGCATTGTCATTTAAAAAGTGATCAATCACTGACGATAAAAAGACATCCTGCACCCTCAAACCTCTCACCCTGCCTCTCCCTCCGCTCCTCCATGCCTGCGTCAACACTATCCTGTCCTCAGGTCTCCCTCAGTGACACATTGTCTAACACGTACAAGTGTACCCATGCAGCTGCTTATCTTTGCCCTCCAGACCTATGCTGGCTTCCTTTACTTTTTTAGAGGAGAATAAACAAACAAGACAGGAAGAGAGGTATAAATAAAGCAGTCTGGTGGCATCAGGGAAAGGGGAATGGATGGTGGAATAAGAAAAAGGAGGAGCGTTCAGGGTGGGGATTAGTTCCGAGCCAATGCTGGTGAAAAGACTTGAAATAAGCCTCAGGAGACAGACAGAGAGAGATACAGGAGAGATGGCAGAGAGAAGGGACGTACTGTAGAGGGAGGACCGCGTACATACAAGAAATCGTCTCTACAGAGGCTATTTTTACTTCTCCCTGGTCCGTCCTCAGAAGAAGAATTGTAATAATTTATCTCTTTGCTCATAATCGTATTTTTCCCACCCATCAGCCATCCACTGCTCCCATCACTCTGCCCGTTTCTTTTCTTATCTTTTATCGCAATCCTTCCCCATCATCTGGAAGATAAAACACTCGTCCTCTTTTTCTAATAAATTGAAACAGGTAAAACAAATCATTGCAATCACACACTCTTACCTTTACAGCGTACATTTATAGCCAGACATCGATTGCATTTTCATCCGATAGGCCTGTCCTTAGCGTGAGTGAGAGGGGGAAATGATTATAGATCTCTCCTCTGGACCCCAGTTAAAATCGACGACCCAGTACCTTATGTGTCTCATGCATACTCATTGTGGCTGGTCAGCCCTCCCTATCCATTATCAAATCTATTCAATCAAAGCCAGCAGGCTCCAGGTTTATGTCTGCTGGTTCTAGTTTGTAAAGGGGAAACAATTAACAGTATTTCCCAGCTGATTAAATCCCTCTTTGATTTGTACTGGTTCAAAGAGTTTTATGTTTGGGGAGTAAGTCAAAATGTCATCCTGATTGTGGATCTACGGCCTCATATAGACAGACGTCCTGCAGAGATGTCCAAACCTCTTAGGACATCCATAGCAGGTTCTAAATACAGAGGAGATAAGGCCCAATGAGGTGACCGTTATCAGGAGCTAATGGATGGCGTAGAGGCCAGAAAGGGGGGACGGTTGCCTCCCCAAAATGATCCCTGCATAAAGAAAAAGACAATTTCTTTGTTTTATGTGATTCCAAGAATTTCTACATGCACTGACTCTCTTTTCCATGTGGTTCTTAACCATGGAACCATGGAATAACCATTTAATTGGTAATTAACCATTTAATTGGTTATTAACAAGAGCTGATAGTAGTAAATCAATCAGTTCCATTTGTAATTAACCCTCTGAGATCAACGCTGTCATATACTGCAGGTCTTTTTATCAATTTTTTCATTTGTTCCTGCTGGTAGCAGCTAACGATGTTAGCATTGTCTGTTTTGTATCCCACAATGCATTGTGACTGGGCTGTGACAACCACTGGCTGGCTATTCTGTCATACTGTTCTCTCAGAGGCCTCGCCTCAGTGCAAAACACATGAAGCCCGTTTAGAATTTGCAAAATACTCCAAATGAAAGTCAAATGGGCTTTAATTTGGGCTTGCATCGAGCCACGCTGCCGTAAGCCTTTATCAGTGGAGGGCTGCGGTGATGTTTGTCCCTCTGGAACTTTGTCCCATCTTCACACATCTGTGGGGCTCACTCACATTTGCGTATTGGTCACCACTCTGATTGAGGCCCTTCTCCCACAGTTGCTCAGGGAAGAGTCCTGGTTGTGCCAACCTAAGATTTGAGAATTATGAAGGATGTTGTACTCTTAAGGCACATTCACACCAGAGCTGTTTGGTTCGCTTCCAGACGAGCCCTGGTGCAGTTCGTTTGAGATGTGAAAGCACAGTGGACCTAACCTGACATGCCAGATGGATGTGTGAAACACATCCATCTGATAAACCTCCCATAGACGGTGTTTGGGAAAGGGCAGAGCCTTTGAAAAAAAACTCAGAGGGTGATTGGATGTCACATCTTTACAGGCCAATCAGAGCAACAAAACGTGACGTCGTAGCCCCTACCGAGGACTAAATGTCGTCAAGTTCTGATAAAACTGGCTCTTTAGCAGCATCCACGCTAATGTCTTCTGCCATAATTGCACCGGCCTCTTGTTGCTGCTTGCTTACGTCACGACTCTGCAGCACCCGAAAGTACTGCCCCTCATCACTGATTGGTCCTGTCACCTTCTAACCGGGCCCAAACTGTTCCGACGGGAGCTTTGCAAGATGGACTCACCAGTGAGAAACATGGAAACGGCAAGGTTACAGCGGGCCAAGTTGTGAAACAAAGGCATGAAGTGGCATAAAGCGTAATGACTTATGGATTTATATGTGATTTAATACACTCAAACACATGTCGGTACCTCGCCGGCTGCTTGTTATGCCCCATGCAAAAGCAGAAACCAAGAGATGGTATTCTGTTTTTTCATTGTTAAAGTGGAAAAAAAGATTGGCGGAAGGAGATGGATTTCCAGATGTCCTAAGGTCGTTTTCACACCTGTTAGTCCGGGGGACTCGGTTCATTTTGGAACTGAAAATGCAGCATTGTTGCACTTTCCTATAGTTTGGTTCGTTTGGTCAAGGGTACAGTAAATGTGAACCAAGTCATAGGAAAGTGTAACAATGCTGCATTTTCAGTTCCAAAACGAACCGAGTCCCCCGGACTAACAGGTGTGAAAACGACCTTAGGAACCTTCAGTGCAGCAGAAATTTCTCTGTACACTCTTAGGTGGCTTTCAACACTAGGGGCCCGGTCCCGGATCTGAGTGCGCTTGAGCCCAAAGTCCGGTTCGTTTTGGTAGTGTGAATGCAAACAAACCGCACCCGGGCACCGGGCCCAGGGGGAGGTGGTCTTGGGCGTGATTCAAGTGGACTCTGTCACAGTTTGGATCTCTGTCTCTCTGTCTCTGTCACAGAGCGTCTATCAGCTTCATGACATCACCATAAAAACTAAACTTCTTTCAACAGCGCAGCAATTTATTCAAATTTTTCCTCAATAAAAAGTGGAAATCATCAGAATCCAGTCAATAAACGGTCTGTTATGACTCACCTTACAGATGAACACAAGTTGGAGTCTGTGAGAGGAGGTGCAAAAGCAATAAAAGTCTCTTGTCACCTCAAAAACTGCTGTATCTGTGCAGCTCGAGCCCATTTAATCCTCTGAGCTGTAGTAGATGTGCAGATACAAAGAGCGAAGTTGCTGGCATCTTAAAAAGTGATTTTAATCATCCATGGCTGCAGGATGGACTTTTTGCCTGTTCAAAACAAAAGCAGTCTTTGCTCAGGTCATGACTCCAGTGGTTGCCATGGTAACTTCTTCTTCTTTCTCCTCCTTTGCTGGGTTGTAAACTAGCTATGTGCATACTGCCACCTGCTATTTCAGACCTGGGCACGGTTCGATGTTGCTAGTGTGAAAGCAAGCCAGCGGGGGGGAATGGGGAGGGGGAGGGGGAGAAATCGCGCCGCGGGGCGGTTCGAAACAACTGGGCCTAATGTGAAAGCACCCTTAAAACTGCTGGATTAAAAATAACCCAGCACTGGGTCAAAATGGGGCCAACCCAACTTTGAATTTATTTGAATGTATTTATTAAAAGATTGCCTCTTCAGATCCAGCATCTCTTTTTCAAGGTGGTCCTAACACAAGTACTTAGAACAGTACAAACAATACTGAACAGACATAATCAAACAAATGCAAATACAGACAGCTCTCCCACTTCTCCAGCCTCTCCACCAAATCTCTAGCTCTCGGATACAAACATATAAGTGTATAAAATAAAAAATAGATAGATGACAGGGCCAGGTCACAGTGTTCAGGCTGAGCAAGTCTACCCAGATATGCATCTCGCAAACTACACTTTCCAACTCCTTCCTGAGGATCCCAGTGCATTCCCAACCAGACAGGATCTAATCTCTCCAGCATGTTCTGGGTCTTCCACAAGGTCTCCTTCCAGCTGGACATACCCGGAGTAAAGAGACAAATGCAAATCTAGGATGCACCCTGGTTTTTATCCATTCTTAAGGCCCTCATTGGATTGATTTCACAAGCTTTCTAGAAAACAGCCAAAATTCAATGTTTTGTAAGGAAAGTGAGTAAAAGAAAATACATGCATGGTTTGTCTCTTGTTCAGTCATAAGTTTTGTTCTATGACCAAAATGCTCCTTTTGTATTGTAAACTTAAATTGTTGAAAATGTTTGGTTATTTTAGGTCATAATTTCTCATTGATGGGGCAACAGGGTGATAACCACTCATCTGGGTATATCTGTCTACAACTGTGAGCTAAAGTAAAATGTGACAGTGCTGTCCTGGCTGTTAAGACTGTTTCTGCTTGTCTATCTTTCTCCAGTTATGGCAGAGTCTATGCAACAGCAGACCCATATCACCATACGATTGGTCCTGCAGCCACATACAGCGTGGGCACTATGGTAAGTCACACTTCTCTTTATTAGTCTCTGAGTATCTGAATGTTGTGTCTGTTTTCGAATCCTCACACTGTTATCTTCAACAAGATCATGTATGAAATAAGATTTTCAACAATAATTGAGACCCATTTTACTCCTGAGAGCTTTACTGAAACATAAAAGCAGCGATTTATTGAACTTTACCCGTTAATAAATCGCTCATATCCAGTGTTTTGCTTTATTAATAGTCTATTTCCAACAAAGAGCCTATTTTTACTCTTCAACTTGTTGTTCCTGTGAGTTGTGTTTCCCTCTGAGGGACCCATTTTAATGTTTAATGTGAATGTTTGCCACTTCAGTAAATGAAAAAGGGACATTGCCTTATTCTCAAACTCCCCATTCAATTTCATTGGCCTGAAGCTACTTGCTCAAAATCCAATCGAGACTGAGAATTCCTCCCCACAGGAAACGGTCTCTTCAAATTTATCAAGGGGAGATAGTCGTATGGTTAATGTTTGTTTTTAGCTAGCTTTGCAGCTAACATCAAAGATGAAAAAAAAAATCTTTCTAAAGAAAGAAACCGAGCACCCCAGAAGACGGGGGAAAGAGAAAGTACAATTTGTTTTCTTTCGTGGGTGTGGGTAGGGACTTCCTCCAAAGATTAACGACCATCTAGAACATGCTTCGACGTGCCATGGGAGATTAAAGTAGAAGGAGCGAAAGATAGACCACAAAAGGAGGAGGAGGAGGAGGAGGAGGAGAATTAAAGTTATTGGTAGCAAAGCGGCTGCAGCCGAGCTGCTGCGTGGTGCAGTATCTTGGACTCCAGACAGCTGAGCGTTGATGCTGAGTGCTGACGTGTTTGTGGTGATGGAAATGGAAAGCCCTACCACCATGTGTCCCCTGAACACCCCCCTCCTTCCTCCCTAGTGCAGCTGCTAGCTAAAAGCCTTCATTAATTGCGACCATTTTTTCCTCTTCATTTACTTAATTAAAACAGTGGCCTGTGTTTTCCTCCTGATTATTCTACACTTTCTTCTCTTTTTTCCTCAAATTACTCCTCCCTTTTTCTGCATCCTCCCACACCAAAGTCCCTCACTTCAACGATTTTAAACTTACTCTCAATTCTTATGATAACAGCATCACTCCAACAATGTCTATCAGACTTTATCATGCCTTAAAAAGTGGCCCTGACACAAAACTAAACAAAACTAAACAGAAAATAGATTTTGGATGTATTTCAAGGTGACAGTTAAAAAGAAGTATCTTGGTTTGGATAAGGATGATTATCATAACAAGGATCTTGATAATTCTAGATATTAAATTGTGAGTTACTTTGATATTGGCCAAACTGCGACTGCATGTGCCACGAGGTTTTGGAGTCATTTATTCCTTGCATTTAGATCCATGCTGGGCATTCAAATACCAAGTGGGCTTTCTGCATCCTTATGTGACACCCTGCAATCAGAACCCACATGCATTAGTTTGCTGCCTGTGCAACTTACATGGCTCTCTGTCCATCCAGCCTGTGGCTAGTGTGAGCGTGCCTGGTTGTTAGTCTCTACATGTCAGCCCTGTGATTGGCTGGTGACCAGTCCAGGGTGTACCCTGCTCTCACCCAATGACCCATGGTCCATGCAACCCCTAAACAGGATAAGCGGTGTAGATAATGGATGGATAGCTTATGGCTACGTTTTAAGCATGCTTATACAATGCAAATGAATATGTTGTAAGCTAACAGGCAAGCAGTGCCTCTTCAACAGCCTTTCTCACTCGTTTTACCGTGAGCATGCTTCAAAAGTAAAAATATGTGTTGTTATTAAAAAAAAAACTCTTTTAAGTAAATTAACCTTTTTGGATTAGGGTTAGATTGAAGTGACAACACAGTTCAATTCAAGTGAGCAAGTTGTGGTGTGTTATAGGCAAATGTCACAGTTGTAAGAGCTGACTCCTCTTTGAGAGCAGGGTTTTTTCACTTGTCCTTGTCGTTTAACCCTCTGAAAGTGGTGTTGTCATATACAGCAGAAGGAGCTATGTAGTAACCAAAGTAAAGTAGCTTTTGAACCATAAATTTTAGCTACTTCTTGTTTTTTCCTCTGAAAATCCGTTGTGCCATTCTAATGACGCTATTCACGCCTTCGGAGCCCTTATGGTTGCTTTTCTAGCTACCCTGGAACTTGGGTGTCTTTCCGGGATCTTTGAAGATCAAACCCACACCAGTAACTCAAATGTTGAATGTTTTTTTATCCATTTTTTGTATCGATTTTTCAAGCGTTCCTTCAGTTAGCTGCTTAATGCTGCTGCCATACTGTCTGTTTGTATCCCAGAATGCATTGTGACTGGGCTGTGACAACTGATGGCAGGCTGTTCCGTCGTCACGTCGGGCTTTGCCGAACAGTGCATGTGCACAGACTTAGAATCTGGAGAAGAGAGCCTGAATGACTCATAAAAAGAGAAAGAGACACAGAGAGGCCGTGATGTGGCCCTCAGAGTCACTGCAGACAGGAAGTGCTTTAAATGATGACTCGGATTCCACAAAGTGCAAGGAATTCTTTTAGAAAATACAAATATTTTAAAGCTTTTTAAAACAAAATGTCCAGGTGAGACACAATTGTTAAAAAATAGCTTAGGGCTTGTAAGAATAATAGACATAAATGAATAGCTGTCAGGGAACTACAAGACCAGACTCTATTATTGTAGATCACTAAAAAGAACTAACATTCCTGTCACTATGAACGAGCAAGACAGATTTAAATAATATGCTTTGTTTTATGCTAGTGTATGTAGCAACTACACTGGAAAACCTTTGTATGCAGTCTGAGCCATCAGTGCAACCAGACCTAGCATTAAGACTAACCACTTGGTGTCCAAAAGCTCAAAAATGGATCATAATCAATGTGAATGCAAGGTATAAAGGGAGTCATTCTGGAATGGGCTGGTAGTACCAGTTTGAAAAACAAAGTCACTCCCTTTAAAGGTTAGTTCCTAATGTGATATTTGTCGGATAAGAACTTACGTTTTCGTGACTTATCCAGTGTTAGCTAACCTGGCACGTCAGGTGGATTTGTTTCACACATCCATCTGGAAAACCACTCATAGACAGCGGCTGGGAAAGGACAGAGTGTTTGGAAAAAACTCGGAGGGTGTTTGGATGAACGTTCGGTCTGTTACATCTTTATGGGCCAACAGAGCAACAAAACACGTGACGTAGCTGCTACCGAGCTGCGCCCATACCCAAGGAGTAAACTCCATACAGAACTGCATAACGCGAAACCATGGCGACTGTAGACATGTCAGTACACGACCTCTGTCGTTTTTGAACAGAAAACAACTCACTGCTGTTCTTTGTTCTTCTTTTAACAAAGAAATGTCAAGTTCTGATAAAACTGGCGTTTTAGCAGCATCCACGCTAATGTCTTCTGCCATGATTGCACCGGCCTCTTGTTGCTGCTTGCTTACGTCACGACTCCGCCGCACCCCAAAGTACTGCCCTCATAGCTGATTGGTCCTGTCACTGTCATTTCTAATGGTTCAGATGGGAGCTTCGCCAGTGAGAAACACGACATGACAGACCTCCACTGATTGAGAATGATAAAAGTACGTAAAAATAAATCTATATTTTGAAGGAGAAATGTAAATACAGTGTAGTTATTGAGTAAAATCTGTAATCCTAAATAAAAAAATTTAACCTTTTTTTTTAAAGTTGCTGTCTGATAATGTTTTCTGCAAAAATCTGTACTCTCAGCCTCCATTGGCTCTTGTTCCCAATTTCAAATGCATAATTGCTTCTCTTCAATACAAGAGATAAAAACTGCACTTGGCTGTAAAAAAGGCACACCTGAATGTATTGCACCTGCACCGAAAAGCTGGCAGCAGAGGAATACGTCCTATAAGTTGAGCCATGAAGAGCAAGGCAAGCAGCATCCCTGGATCAGCTCACAGATTTCATAAAAAGACGAATCAGCTGCAGGTTTTTTAATATATATTATCAGCTTCAACAGAGTTTAAGAAATGGACAGTGACCAGTCCAGGGTGTACCCCACCTCTCGCCCAATGACAGCTGGCTCCAGCAACAACGAAATGATACACAGCATAGATGCTGGATGGATGCCTTTAAATAAGCATTTATGTCGGTGGTCTTTTCCATTTGGTTAGCCTCATCCTGTCCTTTCCCTTTTATAGTGTGTATTAGCATCAAGCTAACAAACTTAGATGGTCCATCTATGTGAGAATTTACAACACCACTAATAAATCAAGCGCCCGTTGCCACAGGACTTTTCTGAATATACACTCACAGTTGCTATAGTAGTAAACATGGGCCAAATGCAACCTTTTTTTGTAACATTAACTACACGTTAATTATTCAGCACGTCCAAACCCTTTCAAAGTGAAATGTTTCATTTATAACTTTATAACAGTGGAGAAAGTCTCATTGGAGGGTCCATATTTATCTTGCTATCTCTATGAAAAGATGCTATCAATGCATTGATCTTCATACTATAATGTGTAGGCTAAAGATGCTGTGTTAATGAGGGCAAGTTGCTCATGAACAAACAGGAAACCCAAACAACTGTATTCTAAATGTCCTAAATTATCTAACTAGTACAAAAACTCACTCTAAATCAAACCATATAAGCAGAAAAAGGGAGGAATGATTCTTTGGAGGAAAAAGAAAAGTTAATTTAAAATTATTACCACCACTGAATACTGATTGGAGTTTTTTTTTCATCTTTGATGTTGCAGGCTAGCCTTTACAGAGGAGGGTGCAGTCGCTTCACTCCCTACTAGAAAAGAGGGACACCCTCTCCCAGCCCCTCTAAACGTCCCTGCAAAAAAAGACAAAAAAAAAAAAAAAAAAAAAAGAAACCACTAAAAAACCATCTTCATCCTCGTCATGGAAACTTAAAACAAAATGCTTCCTGGTGGCAAATGTGACCTTGAAACACAAGAACCATTCTCAAGTCTTCCCAACTTACTGAGTGTAAAAATTGTCATTTATTGATGTATTGTATTTTCTTTGAAAAAGAACATTTTTGTTACTCTGTGTCGACTTGAATGTATTTGCATCGAAATGTATGGAAACGACGAGGATTTGAGTCAAAGGGGGGACACCTTTGGTCTCCTTCCTGTTCAGTCTTCTCTTCTTTACTTTGTACGTCCATAACTCAGCTCCTGAGGTGTCATCCCATGTATGCAGATCGCCGAGGTCAGACTACACGATCTTTAATCAGTACCATGGTCTCTGTGTCAGATTAGGCGATCACAGAGCTATAAATCCAAACTACACAGTGGAACCAGACCCATCTTCATACCAACATGACATCACTGGAAGAAGACTGCAGGCAAACATATATTTACTGCATTATACTGGAATTATTTTTTTATCCATGCATTAGGCTCAGTGCCTGTGCAAAGTTTCCAGTTGCAGGAAATTGAAAGTACAGCAGTGGTTTAAGACGGAAGGCTTGGTCTTTTTCCTGTTGTGCAAATGTTATGAGCAAGGGCTGACCATGAGGCCTACAACCAAAATCGAAATAGTTCATCCTTGAACCTTTTTGGGAAATGTGAATAAACTTCTGCAAAGAGTTGTTGAGAAATTGCATTCACAGCAAACCTTGACTTTTGATCTATGCACTCAAAAATATAAGAAGCTCATATGAGAGTCTGGACAAACATTTGTGCAAATTTTGAAGAAAATCTCTCAAAGATATGTTTGCAGGAATGGCCTGGAAAGAGATTTGACCTATGAACTCCTAAAATATATCAGTTCATTTTGGGGTCAGGATGAGCTTTTCTGCAAAGTTTGATGACCTACAGGTGAGTCTGAAGAATTAGGATGTCATGAAAAAATTCTTTTTTTTTTTTTGGTGTCATTGAATTCAAGAAGAGAAACTTCCATATATCCTAGATTAATCTCATACAAAGTGAAATATTTAGAGATTTTTTTAAGTTTTAATGTTGATGATTACAGCTTACAACTCATGAAAATTAAAAAATTCACCACCTCATCAGTCCAAAAATGATGTATAACAGAGAATTGATGATCTTCTGGAAAATTCTGCTCATTTATGCACTCATTGGAGCTCCTTTTGCAGAAATTACTGCATCTGTGCTCATGTCATGGAGGCGATCAGTCCGTGGTCCTGCTCAGTTGTTATGAAGCCCAGGTTACTCTGATAGTAGCCTTCAGCCCGTCTGAATTGTTGAGTCTGGTGTCTCTGGAGATCCTCTATAGGGTTCAGGTCAGACCAGTTGACTGGCCAATCAAACACGGTAACACCATGGTCAGCAAACCAGTTTCTGGTGGCTTTGGCTTCACTGTGGACAGGTGAAAAGGAAATCAGTATCTCAGTAAAGCCTCTCAGCAGATGGAAGCATGAAGGGCTCTAAATTCCTGACGTTGACTCTGGACTTGATAAAGACTAGCAGACCTACAGCAGCAGATGACACGGCACCCCAAACCATCACGGACTGTGGAGACTGGAAACACTGGACTTCAATACCAAAGGATTCTGGACCTCTTGTGGGGCTTTTCCACTACGGCTTTTGGCCGTGCCGAGCCAAACCAAGCCGTGCCAATTTGCCTTTCCATCACCAGGTTGGCCGAGCCAAGCTGCGCCGAGCCATGGTCAATGGCCCTGCTCATGAGCCGGGCCAAAGTAAGCCAGCCCCACATCTAAGCACGCCACGCTGACGTCAAAGCGGTTTGCCCGGGGGAATTTACCTCTTCTGCTACTGTCCCTGCCTCTGCTCCAGCTCTAGATGCACCCTTAAACGGGGAGCTCAGTTTTGATGGAAAAGAAAATCCCCTGCTATGCTGGACTGCCGTGTCAAACTAAGTGAAGCCCAGCCTCGCCATGTAATGGAAAAGCCCCACCGGATCTTCCTCCAGACTCTGGGACCTTGGTTTCCAAATGAAAATTCAAAATGTAGTTTAATCTGATAACAGGATTTTGGACCACTGAGCAATTGTCAAGATCTTTTTCTCCTTGGCCCAAGTGAGACACTGTTGACACCTGTGGATCAGGATTGGCTCAACACTAAGAACCCCATACTTGTAGTCCATTTCCAGTGTTTGGTGCCTCTTGATCCACTGACTCCATCCTCAGTCCAGTCCTTGTGCAGCAGTGACCTTCTGTGGCTTACCCTCCTTGTGGAGGGTGTCAATGATTGTCCTCTGACATTTGTCAGGTCAGCAGTCTTCCCCATGATTGTTGCTGTGTGAACTTAACCAGAGCTAGAGAATGAAGGCTCAGGAAACCTTTGCAAATTTGACTTTTCCACAATATTCTAATATGTTCAGATAGTGGATTTTCGATTTTTATGAGATGTATGCCATAATCATCAAGACTAAAACTAAAAAAGTATTGAAATGTTTCACTTTGTATGAGATGAATCTAGAGTTCATGGAAGTTTTTCATTAAATCAGGGGAAATAAACTTTAACATGATTTTCTAATTTCATGGGCTGTATATTTGGGTACTGATGGGCACCAAAAATCAGAATCTGCTGGACTGAGCAGGGATAACATAGTCTGACCTTGGCAGAAGAAGGACTTGTGTAACTCCAATTGTAATAACCCATTTTGATTTGAATTAACTACGTAAATAAAGTAGCCGTTGCACCCTTTGGAGACCTTGCTCTATTCTAAAGGAAACCTGTACCTGGAGCTGAGTTTTGGACTGATTTGACTGGTCTAAGAGCTGATTAACCCTAAATGAGATGAAACTGAAACAAAATGTCTACCAGGAAGTGATGCATTATGAAACTGAAAATGTGAGTTAGACTGTGATGTAGTACTGAATCTGAATGCAGAAGGAAGTGATGTCTAGCAGGGTGTGGAGCAAGAGCTATGGCATCCATTGCAAATTGGGCAGCAGTGTGTTAGAGTCCATTGATCCTTGGCATAGTGCCAGAGGCAGGAGGTATCCCATTACTGCTGAATGGCTTTAAAGGAGAAAACTACATTACTTCCACACAACACTTCACAGTGTTTCATGGCTCTCCATGCACTGCACATACAAGGCAATAATCCAACTTTTCTATATGCATACAGAGAAATACTGACAGATATGTCTGACTTAGCAAACAGATGGGGGAATGAGTTCTTAAAACCCGCTTTAATGCTAACATCTTCGTACCATTTTCATCTTAAAGCTGAATTAATCACACTTTGGGCACTAAAGAGCGTTTTTAACAAGCTCGTCTTGCAAACAGTTTTTTATGTTTTAGTAGATAGTCGGATCCTTGGATTTTCTGCTGCTTAATGATATCTATTCTGACTCTCCTACATCTGGTGCTTGAAAGGTTCTGAGTTTATTCATGTGCTTTTGCAAGATGCTTTTCCCAACAGTTTGATGACAGCAGCTGGGAGCAGACAATATCATAGCATCCAGAACAAGAGTTACAATGAGCGGCGTTTGGTGATAATTCTGCATCAGTTTAACCCATTTTTCAACTGTTACTGCTGGGTCACAGTAAGAGGGTTTGATTCATTCAATTAAGCCAACTTTTGTTCTGAATAGAGATTCAAACAGCTGATCTTTACCAAGGATGATAAAGGGGACTGGTGAAGGTGTCAGATCTGCTCTGGGTCTTGGGTCTGCTAGTGATTTTAAACAATATGATTGGCTGCAAATTGGGACGATCTCACATTTGACGTACTGTGATTGGCTGTATGTGGTTGTACTTTAGAGAGTTTAAGGAAGTAGTTGGCAAACCTCAGAACAAAATGTTTCATTAAAAAAGCTAAATCTAAACAAAAGCTCAGTGTACACCATATTGGCAAAGATACTCAGACGCCTGACCATTACACAAGCAGAGATGGAGTTGGCCCTACTTATACAGCTAAAACAGCCTACACTCTTCTTTGAAGGCTTTCCACAGGTTTTGCATCTGTGGGAATTTGAACCCATTCATTCTGTACAGCATTTATGAGGTCATGCACAGATGCTGGGCTCATCAAACCACGTCTTTACATTCCTTGTTTGCTGCACTGGGGCCTCCCCCAAACTGTTAACACACAGCTGGAAGCATAGCATTGTCCAAAATGTCTCGATATGCTGAAACATTAAGATTGGCCTTCACTGGAGATAAGGGGCCTAGCCAAAACCCTGAAATACAGCCCCATACCATTATCCCTCTGCCATCAATTTTCGCAGTTGGCACAGTGCAGTCAGGCAGGTAACATTCACCTGGCGTCCACCAAACCCAGACTCTCACATCTGTCTGCCAAATATAGAAGTGTGATTCATCACTGCACAGAAGATGTTTCCACTGCTCCACAGTCCAGTGTCAGTGAGCTTTACACCACTCCATCTGACACTCGGCATTGGATTCAGTGATGTGAGGCATGCATGCAGCCGCTCAGCCATGGAAACCCATTCCCTGAAGCTCCCACTGCACAAGCTTTGTGGAAGTTCAGAACTCTTCAGCTATGGAATCAGCAGAGCGTTGGCAACTTTTATGCACCATTCACTAGGGGTGGGAGAAAAATATCGATACAGCACAGTATCGCGCTATTTTGTCCGGTGATATAAGGTATTGTTTCCTCCACCAAGTATTGACTTTTTCAAAAAAATTGCTTATATGAACTGAATACCATGATAATAGAAAACTAAAATCAATTGCTTGGACAATTGTTCATCCAGTGAGGTCGGCAGAGGTGACGGTCATAGAGCAGGAGAAAGTTAGTACAACAAACATGGCAGCACCAGGGGAAAGACTTTAGGAATGCAAGCAGGGCACGAATGAGATGGACATGACACATCAGGTTTGCAAGAAGTGCAACATGAAAATAAAATACTGCAGAAATATGACAAACATGAGGGAAGACTAATTCAGCTAAACAGTTGAAAAAATGGTATAGATCACAGTATATGGTATCCCACTACTCACTGTATTGCAAAATGTTTAACAGCAATAATATCGAATCGTGGGGCCGCTAGTGATTCCCACCCCTAACATTCACCTTGGTAGTCGACCCAGCTCTGGGATTTTACGTGGTCTTCTGTTTCTTCGCTGAGTTGCTGTTATTCCTGAACGCTTCCACAGCATCATTTACTGTGGAATATCCAGCAGGGATGAAATTTCACAAACTGTCTTCTTGCAAAGGTGGCATCCATCACAATACCACACTTGAGGTCACTGAGCTCTTCTGAATAGCTAATGCCAATCATAACTGGTCAGTGACTGGATACTTTGCACATTTTTCCAACTGTTTTGGATGCTTTGAAACTGCAAGACTGACTACAATGGGAGCAATTTGCTCTGTAATGTGCTTTGCAAGCAAATCCCAACATAGGCGGAGGTTTAGGTTATCATAGAATCCATTCATGAAAAAGTTTTTAAGAGAAACCTAGGTCAGATTGATGGAAGTCATGTTCTGATAAGCTGTACGCTTGTGCACATTTCTTTCTAGAACAGAAAACACCCCTTTTATGGCTATTTAAGGGAGACTGCAGGGCTGTGTGCAAACACAGACGACACACAGGAGTGAGAAGATAGGTAGCAAGATATCTAATGAATCAGTTATCATAACCCTAAAAGCAATCACACTCTGGACTCCTAATTTAAGAAATAATCTGATATTTAGGGGCTGCTCAAATTAAACAAAAGAAGACAATTTTACTGCACTTGTAGCGCCAGTTGTGGATATTAAATTGATACAAACAGATAAATTGGATGATGTTACTCATTCAGACAGCGCTGTCATCAGAAATTGCATGCATTGTTCTGTAGTAAGAAAACGATGAATTAATGAATTAATTAATGCAAAATGTACATATTTCATTTATTTAAGCATTGAGATAGGTCCGTTGCATGACTTTTACTCAATACGTTTAATTTGTCAGCATTATTTGGCTGAAATGGGAACAGGTGTGCATAGAAAACCCAGGTTTAGCTCTATTTTAATTCCCCTCTGTCTGCAGGCATCCCTCTTTGCTCTCAGGAAACATGTTTGAGAGAGACAACAGTTTGATGTCCTCTTCCACCAACACAAACGACCTCAGACCATCTTATTGGATGTCAAGTAAAAAAAAGGAAATATAGGGTGCTCAATGCAAACACAAGATCTCTCACTGGCTTTAGTTTGATTAGTTCTCAGTGGCATGAGTTGTCACCCGGAGCTCTAATTCACGCCCAATAAAAAAGAAAGATGAACCGAGAGGAGCAGTGAAGCCGGTGCCAGGATGGATGTTCAGTCATTGTAGTTAAAACTCTTTTGTATCAGCTGCAGCCTGAAATAGTTTCTCCGTCTGTTTTGCTCTCATTCTCCAGTGGGAGATTGACTCTCAAGGTGACTCCCACCCCCCAGGTATAGTGTGTTTTAAGAGCTTGTCAAGCTGGAGTGCAGAGGCAGCTTGATAAGTCCTGGAGGGTCATTCAGAGAACAGAAAGGCTGCTCAACCTAATAACCTCCGCTCTCCATCAAAACCCCAGATAACCGTTATTTGGGTTGGACTTTTTCCACCCTGGTTCAGCGCCATGGCTGAGGTATGCAGATACACTCTGTTGTAGAGATTCGTTTAGAGGCGGCCCAATTTTGATTCAGTATTTACAAGTCAATATCAGGGAGTTAACTGATCATATTCAATTAAGTTCAATCAAAAAAAACGTTATTTATCCCCAGGGGCGCAATTCAGGGCGCTAAGAACAGCAGCACAAATCTAACAAAATCACATTTGCTAAAATAAACAACATATAGAAAAATATGTTTTCAAAGCATATTTACAGTATATGTATGTCTGGATACAAGAAGAAACACTAGATAGATTGTGAGTAGAGGTCATATACATTGACACTAATGGCATTTAAATATACCAAGCTGTCAATTACCTCCAATTTCCACATACAACGACTGCGCCGCGATCTGTCAATGAATCGTAGTCTATCAGAACAGTTCCACTGCCTGCACTCCTGCCTGGCGGCGGAGTCTCTGAATCGCCACTCCACTCCGCTTCATTCGAGATACGCTGCAGGTCTATTTTCAGCACAAGCCGCTGCCAAACCACGTCAATTCCCGTTGATCAGAAAGCTCCAAACAGGAAGTCACAAGCATTTCAAAACACAACACAATGCACGTACTCCCGATCGTAAATCATCACTATATCAACATTATGTCTCATCCTGCAGTGAGTGCAAAGGGTCACCGAGAGGTCAGTGGGTCACAGAGCTACATCGGCAAGGAATTGGCGAGGAAAGGTTAATTTTTTAGGACATTTAGCCAAAGAATTTCACATAAAACCACAAATCAATCAGGCAAACATTAACCTTTTAACTTCCTAATGTGCTCACCCAATGGTGGAAGCAATAATATCATGGACTTACACTGGAATGGATGATAAATCAACCCCAAAAGGTAAAACCACACGCTGTTGATGTACTATTCCTGCGTGAACTCGCAGGTCTCCTGTGATCTCTGCCTGCTGATCAGGGCTGCACACCGTGCCTCAGTTCGGAGCAAACCCGTGGCGCTTCGGTGCGCAGCGCAGTCATGGAAATTGCGGGTCAAATATATGAGCACGGTAATATGAAATGGGCCAACAATTTGAAACAAAGTGGTTGAGGTGCAGTCAGATAAAATATGAACACAAATATAGAAATTAAAATAAAAAGAGTTATATGAAATGGACAGAGTATAAAAGGTGTATTAGTGCTAAAAAGGTATAAGATACAGAAATGACAGGTGCGCAGATGGTCAAGGGGTTTAAGGCGCTACCCATGTATGTGGGAGGCCCGGGTTCGAATCTGGCTCATGGCCCTTTACCCACTCTCTTCTCTGTTTCTGAGTCTGTCCACTGTCCTTCCAGCAGTGACTGTTGAGTGGTCATCACAGTCCTGGCACACCAGACATGATTTCTTTCGTGTGAATAATTCGCATTAGATATTTATTTTTCAAACCTGTAGCAAGTCAATACAAGCCTTGCGGCTGGTAGTTTTTTAAAACCATGGTCGATTTTTTTCTAAAGTTTCGTAGTCGTTGAGTTGAGTGGTCACCACAGTAACTCTTTGACTGTTAGTCGTCCATGTAGAATTGTATTTAAAAGACAATATTGACATGTTTGAAGAGCATGATTTTGAAAAATAGCTGATTTCAACAAGATGTTGGTTGGGCCACATCCCCATTTTTCATGGACAGTGGGCCAAAATGTGTTGCCTGCCCTATGCTTATTTTGTGTCTGCTACCTTTTTAACCTTTCCCGTTTAAAAACATCAAAATCTGGGCAACGGCTAACGAGCATCTAATGAGTAAATACGACATTCATAGAAGGAACGAAGGAATAACAAGCCTTGGTTATGAAGCAAGATAACAAAACTTGGAGTTTAAATCTGCTAACAGAGAGATATATCAGCAAAACAACAGTCTAGTTTCAAAGCCCTCGACTCGTGTTGCTTTGTCTAGGAGAACTATGCTGAAAGCAACACAGCCAACACTTTCTAATACACCCAAGCATTCAGTCATCCACCAACCCCGCTCCCTCTCTCTCAGACGCACACAGACAAACTCTCCCACCAGTAAATAGCATCTGTGCCTGCTGTGTCTGATGGGATCGTAAAGAGGGGAGTCAGTAGCGCAGGAAGAAAGGGGAGTAGGAAGAGAAGCAGCAACCGAGGCAATTTACCCCACAGATTAGAGATAAGAGAGCTCAGTCAATAAGCACTGATCTCATTTGAAGATATACCAGACTGACTAGACTCTCTCACACATACACATTCCCACTCGTTGGTCTACTGCTGTCACTGTTGTGTCTGCCTGCAGACGCTCTCTCTCTCTCTCTCTCTCTCTCTCTCTCTCTCTCTCTCTCTCTCACTGTTTCCAACCAGGATAAGGCCATTGTTACAGTAAATATGGATTTTACAAAGCTCCCTCTCTCTGTGTAACCACACATCTTCTTTATTTTTCTTTACTCCTTAATCTAACATGTCTGCACACTCTTAAGACAAGCCCCTGCTCTCAGTGCAAGACTTCAGCTCCTTGTGTTTCATTCTGACAAATACAGGATTAAATAAAAACAACACCTGCAGCCTGTTTTAGGAAATTACTAAGCTTCTTTATAAGTGAAACTCTATTTGCTTCTTTTACCAGGAGTTTGATTGTATTTTGTTAGAGCTTGTTTGGGTGAGATTGTGTTCTCAAGGCTTAAGGTGCTGCTAAATTATGTTTCCTTGCAACACAATTTCACTCCTAACGTTTTAAATACAGCAGCTTGGTCTGAGGCCCTGTGCTTCACTAAACAAACATTTCACTTTGAAGGTGTACGTGCAGAGCTCAGTAGCAACAGCAAATTTTCACATTATGTTGGACTTTTTCAGACTAAAAACATTTCATAAATAAAACAGAGAAAGTCCGAGGTCTAATCTGGGATTTAATTATGTATAGACTCATTGAAGAAGTTACACGAATGGTGGCTCACTTTAGCTTCATTTACTGGCACAGCATTACTTCTTTAGCTTATGTAGCTAAGTTAGCTTTAGCAACATGACCTTTAGCAAGTGTAACTAAAGCTAACTTAGCATTGTAGATATTGTATCTCTGTAGCTTACATAGCTGCTTTGTGAGCTAAGCTTTAGCTATGTTAGCTACATAGCTCTAGTATCTATAGTTAAGTCAGCTTTAGTAGCGTAAGCTTTAGCAAATATAGCTAAAGTTAAAGTAGCTTTGCAGATATATATCGTAGCTTACATAGCTGCTTTGTAAGCTAAGCTTTAGGTACATTAGCTATGTAGCTCTGTAATCTATAGCCAAGTTAGCTCTAGCAATGTGAGTTTTAGCAAACACAACAAAAGCTAATGTAGCTTTGAAACTATCACATCTACATAAATTCCATAGCTGCTTTGTGAGCTAAGCTTTAGCTATGTAAGGTACGTAGCTCTGTTATCTATAGCTAAATTAGCTTGAGCAGCATGAGCTTTAGCAAACATAACTTAAGTTAATGTAGCTTTGCAGATATATCTACATAGCTTACATAGCTGCTTTGTGAGCTAAGCTTAAGATACGTTCGCTGTGTAGCTCTGTAATCTACAGCTAAGTTAGCTTTAGCAATGTGAGTTTAAGCTAATGTAGCTTTGTAGATATCAAATCTCTGGAAAATACATAGCTGCTTTGAACTAAGTTTTAACTACGTTAGCTAAGTAATCTTTAGCTAAGTTAGCATTAATAACATGAGCTTTAGCAAACATAACTAAAGCTAATGTAGCTTTGTAGATATCACATCTGCATCAATTACTTAGCTGTTTGTGAGCTAAGCTTTAGCTAGCTACATAGCTCTGTAGTCCATAACAAAGTTAGCTTTAGCAACATGAGCTGTAGCAAATACAACTACAGCTAGCGAATCTTTGTAGATATAACATCTATGTAGCTTACATAGCTGCTTTGTGAGCTATGCTTGAAATACATTCGCTACATAGTAATCTATAGCTAAGTTAGCTTTAGCAGCATGATCTTTAGAAAACAATTAAAGCTAATATAGCTCAGTAGTTGCTTTAAAAACATTAGTTACGTAGCTATGTAATCTATAGCTAAGTTAACTTTAATAATGTGAGCTTTAGCATACATAACTAAAGCTAATGTAGCTTTGTAGATATCACATCTGTGTAGCTTAAATAGTTGCTTTATGAGCTAAGCTTTAAAAACATTAGTTACGTAGCTATGTAATCTATAGCTAAGTTAGCTTTAATAATGTGAACTTTAGCATACATAACTAGAGCTAATGTGGTTGTGTAGATATCACATCTACGTAAATTACATAGCTGCTTTGAGAGCTTAGCTTTAGATATGTTAGCCAAGTAGCTCTGCAATCTGCAACTAAGTTAGCTTTAATAACATGAGCTCTAGTAACTGTAACCAAAGCTAATGTACCTATGTAGAGGACATTTCTAGGTAGCTTACATAACTTTAGCAATGTGAGCTTTAGCAAATGTAGCTTGAAGTATTTTATCTATATAGTTGATTTTAATATCTAGCATTAGTAGTTTCTTTGTGAGTTAGTCCTTAGCTACGTAAGCTATGTTGCTTTGTTATCTTTAGCAAAGTTAGCTTTAGAAACGTGAGCTCTGGTGAACATAACTAAAGCTAATTTAGCTATGTAGATAATGTAGATTTGTAGCTCTTGATGCTTCTTTGTGAGCTAAGCTTTAGCTACGTAGTTATATAGCTATGAGGCTCTGTTATCTACATATCTCAAGCAGCTAACAGAGCTACGTAAGCTGCGCTTGCTGCATTGCAATGTTTTCATGGAGGACAAGCTTTTTTCTGGACTGTTAATCGGCTTTTTGAAACATTTTTTTTATCCAGTTTTGCAGGACAGGTTTTTTTTACTTTTAACTATTTGTATCCTAGCCCAAACCTTATCCTAATCCTGAACCTAATCCTAAACAGATGTTTAATCTGATTTAATTTTGAAAGTTTTTGCATGTATCTCCATTCTGAGATAAATGGTGTCTCAGATGAACGATCGTGTAGTCGCTGTCAGAGATGAACGGTCTCTAGATAGACTGTCTTGCAATGAAATGATTCTTATCACTAAACTGAGCCAAATTATTCGGATTTCCAGAAAAAGATACAGATGGATGGATGGATAGATGGATGGATGGACGGATGGATGGATGGATGGATGGATGCATGGATGGATGGATGGATAGATGGATGGATGGACGGATGGATGGATGGATGGACGGATGGATGGATGGATGGATGGATGGATGCATGGATGGATGGATGGATAGATAGATAGATGGATGGACGGATGGATGGATGGATGGACGGATGGATGGATGGATGGAAGCATGGATGGATGGATGGATAGATAGATGGATGGACAGATGGATGGACGGATGGATGGATGGATGGATGCAGTGTCATTCTAGGGGAAAAATAAAAAACTAAATGCATTTCAGCATCCAAATGTTTGCAGCAGGTCGAAACACATCTGATTATTCCTCAGTTAAGAAGCTTGTAAATAAATGCACCCTTACCCACAATGCACTGCAACACTCTATAGAGTAGAATGTACTTCAGCTGTGATGGGATACCAACTGTTTGTCATTAATACTAATGTAAATAGAACCAGTTATTTCTGTTTGATCCATCGCTCTTCCATGCACTTTACGATTTGAAATACTTGTCTGTCTTAAAGGTTGTGAAAGTTACTTCTGTGTATTTGTGTATAATAGAAACAAGTGTAATAGTGTAGTATTTATTAGTCTTTTACTTAGAGTGATATTAACATTAGGTTCTTAAATATATATATATATATATATATAAATATATCAGAAGAGAAAAAAAATCTAATGTTCTTCCTTTTCTATGGTTCTATATCAGTGGTTAGGGGTTAGACAAAGACGTTTTATATGACAAAGAAGAAACTGTTTCTGTTTTGATCAGATGTAAAGCCTTTTTATGTGTCTGTGGTCACATTACCGTGTGAGGTGAGTTTTGTTAAGCCATAGGTCGACTTCTGTCTATAGCAATGTCTCCTAAATAACCTCTACGTCTCCCAGCTCTGGGGAAAGACACTTCATTCTTTTATGATCTGCTTCCTTTTTGTTTGCTTGAGCTTTTTTCTGTTGGGGAAAGAGAGCACAAGTTTAAACGACTGTTTGTCCGCTTCTTGATTTTACGAGGCCACTAAAACACCAAGACTGAGCCGTGAACAGGCCTGACAAACAAACGTGGAATAAGGAAAGTCGACTGTGCAACAAGTTTCTCTTCACTTAGTTATGCAATTATTTTACACATTATTAATAGCTTAGTTTCCCTCCATAACTTAACCAGACTGAAATACTATCCAAACTGCTGGAACCTGTAGGAAAAGAAACATTTTTTTTGTCCATTTTCCCCACTTGATTTTATCCAAACACCCAAACAGACATTAAAGCCACAAGTGCAGAGCTGTTTTGTAGGTACCCGTTGAACAAGGCCTACAAAAATGTACTGGTGCACCTTAATTTAAAAATAGCACCAATATGAAACCTAAAAATATAAACCATAAAGCCTGGAATGTAAGTCACACCTGTGTGTAAGATATTAAGGGGTGTCCCAGAGGGAATAGGTGTTCTTGTGTTATCAAGATCCACAAGATGAGTCAGACAGACCTAAACCAAACCTTATCTTTTATAGCACTGATCATCAACTGGCAGCCTGATGGCCATATCAGGCCCCCAAAGCTTCCTGATCCCAGATGATCCCAGAAGATCATTAAATTCAGAAAAGGAGATTTTGTGGTTGTAAGAGTGTTGTTTGGCTTAAAATGTCTTCAGCTGTTAAATCCATCCCCAAAACAATTAATATTGATATTTGCCATTATTATTTCAAAAATGTTTTTTTAAATGGGTTAAGACTGGCAGAAATGTTACAAAAATGGCCAGATCTAGAGGAAAAAGGGGGTTAGAGAATGGCAAAAATGGGTGATAAGTGTCAAAATGTGATGTAGAGTGGCACAAAGGGACAAAAATTGACAGCAAAAGTGGTGAAAAGAGGTTAAAATGTAAATCAGTGCCAATCAAAAATGGGTTTAAAGTGGCAAAATTGTGCAAAAAAGTAATGACAAGGGGTTTAAAGTGGCAAAAATAGATAAAAGTGTGGCTCAAAGGGGATAAAACGTGCAGGAAAAGTGGTTTGAAAGGGGTTAAAATATTGGGGGGAAATGGATTTTAAGAGGCAAAAGGGGGCAAAAAGTATCAAACATGGGTTAAAGAGTGACAAAATGGACAAAAAGTGGCAAAAATAGATTAAAGGGTGGCTCAAAGGGGATAAAACAAGCAGGAAGAGTGGTTTGATTAGGGGTTAAATTGTGACAGAAATTTGGATCAAAGAGGCAAAAAGGGACAAAATGGGTTAAAAGTGGCTAAAATATAAAAACAGACTGGCAAAATAGTGAAAAGGCCTTTAAAAGTGGCTCACAGGAACAATGATGGGCAGGAAAGTTGCAAAAATGAATTAAAGAGTGATAAAGTGGACAAAAAGTGGGAAACATAGATAAAAGAGTGGCTCAAAGGAGATAAAACATGCATGAAAAGTGGTTTAAAAGGGTTTAAAATATGGCAAAAATTTGGATATTAAAGGCAAAAAGAGGCAAAAAGTATCCAAAATGGGTTAAAGGTGTCGCACAGGGGCAATTATTGGCAGGAAAGTTGCAAAAATTAGTTAAAGACTGACAAAATTGTAAAAACGGCAAAAAAATTGGTAAAAATGATAAAAAATGAGTTAAAAATGTTGCAGAAATAGCTGAATGAAGTAAACGTGGTTTAAAAGGGCTTAAAAATATTAACCCAAAATATATTAAATATTAGTTAATATTGGTGCTAAATCAGTGGGCAGAGCCCATTCTGTGGGATTCTCAGGGGTGGGCAGGCCTGTCTTCTTGTTGCCCGCTGCATTATAGATTAAAGGGATAGATCTCACTGGTAATGCCTAAAATGTCCTGCATTTTGAAAGTAAATATAAAAATTATATATATAGTATTTAGTTTGGCTGTTTGTGAGTCTACTTAGTCCACCAGGTGGCAGCATAACCTAATAAGGAGTATAAAAGTCATCCTAAATTATTCAATGATGCTCAGCAGAGTGGTAAAAAACAAAGAAGAAATGCAACAGGTATCCTGAGTTACACAATGTGACATTCAATTACATGTTTATTTGTAGGCCTTGATTATCACAACTACTGACAGACTTAAACAGCTACATAATAAGCCCAGGCATCAAGCTAAACATTGCATATAGTCAATTTGGTATCCAGCTATAACTCAGTTGCATTATGCCACTCATGTTATTATTCTGTATTGGTAGGAAAACAAAAATACAGGGCCTATAAAGTATATTCACCCCTTTGGATGAAATTGTCAGTCAGTCTTGTTTCTTCAGACTTCAGTCATCCAATCCACTAAATTAGAGTCATCAACAGAATAAGCTGTTTAGCATTGGCAGAAAAGATTTGGCTGATTTTTCAGAGGCACAACCCACATACTCAGCTCTGCTGCTCATCCCACAAACGCATGTTCCTTACAAATGTGGCACCAATTAAAAGGGGATAAACAGGCTTTCCAAGGAGCATTGTTACAACAACGAAATAATCTAACAAAAATAATCTTAAGGAAAGACAGTTCACCTTCCACAGGGTAAAAAGTCGTAAAGGTTTGGATAGGCACACTATTTAGATTAATGCTATTATATTATTTATTCATGAGGCTCTAAATTCAGGGCTTGTAGCATTCGTCCCCACATTCCAGTGGTATTTTGGTGTTGGTGAGAACATTTTCTTGAAGTTTCTCCCTTCAGTTATTTCGCCCATTGCCGTCTCCACATGCATGCATGCTCAGAGCGTCCGCTTGTGTTGTAAATGACTGTGGCTCCAGCAGAAAGCCACACAGATTTTCCTCTGTGGGATTGTGGGTGACAGAGCCAGAGTCAAAAGACTTATGAACAGAGCGGGCCTCTACTCTCAAAGGAGCCACAAGGGAGCCAATTTAAAGGCCACATATTTTTCATAAAGCCATAGTAGGACTCATCACAGTGCTGGTCCAGAGTTGAGGTGCAGATATGAGAAGAAGCGCACAAGCAATCTCCAGAGTACTTTTGGTGTCTGCTCTCTGCAGACTCTTTCCCCCCTCTCAACAGCTTTTAAAATCTGTGCTCCTCTTTGCTTTTTCAGTCATGGGTGTAGATGTCAAGGGATTTTTTAGAGATAAATGTTTTATATGAAAAAATAAGCAAACAAATGCTGTGTAGTTCTAGTTTAACATGTGCTGTGTGTGATTATTCCTTCTTTTTCTATATTCACTATGATCTGATATTGTATGAAATGATTTAAAAAGCTGTTTTTTCTGATTATTTGCTAAAACTTTGTATAAACACTTTCAGTTCTGATCTATTAATCTCATTTTCTCTGATGTTCTCACATGCCATAACTGCTTAACATGTATAGGCAGCATTTCTGTGCAATGCAAAGACAAAATCTACTGTTAGCTCAGTATCAGTGAATGTACCACTGATTTATTTTCATTGTCTCTACTTCAAATATATATCATAATGAACTGTCTATCCTGAAATTTGTATATACTAACATATACTTCTACAATATAATTTGAGACACCTGTCATGGTTTTACTGGTCTCTTCTTGTCTCCTCATTCCTGCTCACAGAATCATGAATTTAGAAACAAGACTGATGATCCTGATCATCTCTCACCTCTAAACCTCTCTCTCTCCATCAGTCTTTGTGAGGGTAGAGCTGTTAAAGGGATTTCAAATGTCACACACACTCTTCAGCTCACAGAGTGAGAGTGAGAGGAATCCTGCTGGGATCATTTTAGGGTTTAGAGAGACAGGAAAGGGATGACCCTTTTGTTTTTGTTTGACAATGGCGGCAGCCTTCTGAGTTCACATCTGAGGGTCGATTACATCACAGCAGTACGATGAAGGCTGTCCCATTCTTGCTGGTGGGCACAGTTAATCAACGCTTAGGCCCCGTCGTCACGGAAACGAAAACGATATATTGCTGTTTCGTTTTGAAGAAGTTTTCCGTAAAGAAGGAATCGTTTCAGGAAATATCCGAGTTAGCACGGAACCGCTGAAAACGTTGTAGTGCATAGTCCAAGCCTGTGCGTGGCACTGTAACGATGCCACAGGCATTCGCCAAACGAGAGATGATCACTGAAAACTGACACAAACTTTCTTATAGTTGCCCTTCTGGTTGTCCTCTGCATTGGATTTAAGAACATCTGGTGTGTGCGTTTCCCGGTGGTGGTAAAGGAGCATCAGATTTTGCTGTAAAATCCATAACAAGCTCAGCAGCTTCTGCAGCACGAACACAACCCTGTATTCAGTCGCCAGATGCCTTCAAAAAACAAGAATAGTTTTTAAATGGGTTTAATTTTCAGATTTTGCCCTTTTTGTAGAAATATATACATACAATCAGTTAAATTTAGTATAATAGTATATAAACACGGCCATCTGGTGCTGAAACCAAAGAAATGTTAACAAAATCCTTAAAATTTAGGTCTGCACATGATTATTTTTGAATGGCACAGCTATGTTCAGCTATGTCTCAAGCACCCTTAGTGACCCTGATCTCCGTTATTTTTGGGTCGCAGACTGAAACATTTGGGAACCCCCAATCTGTAACAGATTATTGTTATCCTACATTATAAGTCATTGGTCAAATAACCTTAGTATGACTGCTGGATAAGTTGGCCATATGTCTTAATATAGATGCTATTTTACATCCTTAAACAGGCACATGTCCAAGTATGATTCCTGCTTTTTTCATGCTAGAATTACAATAATTGCTAGAAATTCTACGTGAGTTTGATCATCATATCACAGTTAGTTATGATTTTGGGCCATTTTACAGCGCTTTTTAAAGCTGTAATATGTATGCTCCTGTGACATTTGACCCTCACAATGAGTGTTGCAGAGGCAAAACGATCCCTAACCTACCGTCTTTTGAATTTGCAACAGTGGCGTAAAAGCTGAAAAAGGGATCAGCAGAGACAATGGAGGAGCAGCGCCGCATGTCTCACTGTGTCTATGTGGAGCTCCTACTGTGCTGCTCGCTGACCTTTACATGCACTGTGACCTGACATAGAGGGACACAAGATTCTGAAAACACACACAATCATACAAGGCAAGGCATGGTGGCTGCAAGTTGTATTACTACACAGTCACAGATATAAGCTATAAAGAAAACACCTGAAGGAGGCACACAGAAGTAGAAAGATGTCAGCAATGTCAGAATTAAACTGCAAAAACAATCATGCTCCCAATTCCTTGAATAGTTCCAGAGTGGATGCACGGCTGCTCCAAAGAGACCAAAAAATCCAATGTGCATGGCACTTTAATAATCCAAGTGAACATTAAAGAGTCTAAAGAGGTGGGCCAAGGCAATGAGATAAATGTAAACCTACATTTATTCTAAAAATGACACTGTTAATGATGGTGCATCATTTACACACCCCTATGTAAAGGTACTGTGGGGTTTTTATTATTTTAGATCAGTGTTTAAAGAAAAAAAACATCTCTAATATGTAGTGTGAAGAGTTTACACCCACAGTTTTACATTTTGCAGCTATCTCAAACATTGCATGTTTAATTTAAAAGTTAATCACATTTAAATCAGGGATTTGTGCACTATATTTGAGAATATGCATTAAAATAAAATTTTGCATGCAAGTTAACATATTTGATTATTGCAAGGGCAAAATTAATCATTTCATCCTGTCATATCAGCACGCTGATGTGAGTAGTAGTGCTCTCTAGTGTTCTAACCCTACAACATACTCCGTGTCTGCAGCCTTACGTGTGCACAGCTGTTTTAATTTTAATGTGAGAATTGTAGGATTAAGCAATGTCAACCTATTCCATCTTGAGGGGAGCATGCAAAGAAAAGACTGCAGGTCCTTTAATACAAAAACATCACTGTTACGAGATCCACAAATTATGTAAAATCTACACGTTAGAAACTTTTGACTCACTGGGATTCATGTAAAACCAGGACGCTTCAGACTAAATTACTCCCCATGCCCTGCCCATCCCTGTTCCTCTTTATGTAGATAAATGTTTAAAGAGATTAAATGAAGGTTGCCAACTTTGGGGAAGATCGGGGGGAAGGAGGATTGCAGGGTGGCAAGAACTTCTCAAGCCATTTACGTCTGTGAGAGGTTTTTGCCCAAAGTGATTACCATAGCTGTCAGCTCACAGCTCGGCTCTCCTCTACACCCTCCAAAGATCCAACCCTCTCCAATCCAAACTTCTTATCCCACATCTCACCTTCCCCTCTTTTCCCTCTGAGGCTAAACTCTCACAGCAGCCCTGATATGAAAATGTATCTGGGAGGGAGCCGAGTTGAGACAAGAGGATGCGGTTATTAGCTGTGATTGGCGACTCAGTGGTGGGGCAGGTTCTGTCTCCCTGCCTTTGTCTCTCTTTGGAGGGGCGGGACGGAGGAACTACAAAGCTACGCTGAAATTAAAGTCAGCTTCTTCTGTTCTCGCCTCTGAAGATTCAACCTCCCCCTGACTCATATGCGCACAGAACCTCAGCTCGTCTCTCAGCATTAAAGGCATTCTGCAGAGATGAGGGCCTCACAGGAAATAGCCAAACTCACTCTCTCTTTCCCTCCTCTTCAGTCTTTCTGCTGGTGTTGGAGTTTTATATTTTTTGCTGCTTATTTCCTCTCAGTGGAAAAATCTGAATTACTGTAAACCCTTCCTGTTTCACCTCCAAGATAGTCAATGTGCTCCCATCTTCAGATCCCGGCTTTAGATCCTGTAATAGTTAGTTTATATTACACCCATTCAATGTTGCAAACTGATGAAATCAAACTTAAGCCTTTGTAAGTGTTCCAGGTTGAGGAGCTTCAACAGACACCCTATTAATATTCAGTGCATTCAGATAATATTAAAACCCCCTGCACTTTTGTCAGTTTTGTTATGTTGCAGCCTGATGCAGTTACTATAAATGTAGTTGTTTTAAGCTGATCACCAGAAAAACACACGTCAATCTAAGGTGAAAAATGCTTGAATGCGCATGTAATTTAGTACTCTTTATTAACAGTATTCACCCCCTTGGACATTTTATCCTTGAATGGATTTGATAACTCATTTATGGTCAAAATAATGTGGCTTTTTTGACACAAAAAAAACACAAAAACTTTGTTGTCAAAGTGAAAACAGATTTCTACTAATTAAATAGAAATATGTAAGGCAAAATAAGTAACTGCTTTAACAGGCCTCCCGGGGCCTGCTGCTGAGAAGCATCACTACAGCATGATGCTGCCACCACCGTGCTTCACAGTGGCGATGGTGTGTTTCTGGTGCATCTTGTCTGATAGCCAAAAAGCTCCATTTTGGTCTCATCAGACCAAAGACTTTTCTCCCTCTTGACCTTGGAGTCTCCCACATGCCTTTTGGCGAGCTATCGTTCAGATTGAATCAGAGTTTTCTTCAACAGTGTCTTTCTCTTGACTGGTGAAGAACCTGGCCAACAGTTGTTGTCTGCAGAGTCTCTCCATCTCAGCTGCTGAAGCTTGGAACTCCTTCAGAGTAGTCATAGGTGTCTGGGTGATCTCTCTCACTAGTCTCCTTCTTGCACGCTCACTCCGTTTGTTGGGACGTCCTGACCTAGACACATTTACATATGTGCCGTATTCCTTCCATTTCTTCACGATGGATTTAACTGAACTCTGGGGGATGTTCAGTACCTTGGAAATGTTTTTGGTGCAATGGTAGTCAGTGATACTCATTAAACAGTGACTGGATCTTCCAGAGACAGGCGTCTTTATACTACAATCACTTGAGACTCATGATTACTACTTGCACCAAGTGGCACGACCTCTGTTGAATTAGGTCAGTCCCTTCATACAGGGTGAACATTTATGCAGCCACTTATTTTACTTATTTTTATTTAATTAACATTACATTGTAGAAATCTGTTTTCACTTTGACATTAAAGAGGGTGTTTTTTTTTTTTGTATATTTTTTGTGCAAAAAAACCCAAATAGTATTGACCATGGTTGATTTATGGAATCAATAAAAGTGTAAAACATCTAAGGGAGTGAATGGCTCCTCGTTTGCAGATATAAATCAGCTGAAACTTTTGTGTCTGACTGCTTCTGATTATTGCAAGTAGTAAAACATGATTGTACACTGTCTGACTGTTTTTGTCCTTGTTTTGGGTACTGTATGTCCATGGTGGTCATGTATTTTTCCACATCAATACCAGCTCTATCATTATTGTTTATTCAGATAATCTTCCTCAGTTTGATGTCTTATCTTAACAATAAAATGTAACTGTTATTAATATCCCCTACTGCAGTGGTTCTCAACCTTGGGGTCGAGACACCTTTGGGGGTCACGAGACACTAAGGGGGGTCCTCAGATTCCCTAAAAAAAACTAAGAATATTTTAGAATTCCACTGTAACCACTTCGCACCAATTTTAACCAGTTTTCATCATTTTTTCCTACAAATTTTTACACACTGTTGCCATTTAACACTTATTCTTGCCATTTTAAACTCTTTCCACCACTTTTTTCTTCCTGTTTTTGCCACTTCTAAACCAATTCTTTCCAAATAAACCAAGTGTTGCCTCTGTTGATCCTTAATTGCTACTATTAACCCCATTTTACCACTTTTTATGCCAAACTTTTCCCATTTTAACCATATTTCACCATCTGATATGCCCATTTTTGACAGTTTGACCAATTTCTGCCAATATCTGCCAATTCTATCTTTCTCAGTTAGCACTATTTTGCCAGTTTGTATCAATTTTTCCTCCCAATTCACCAGATTTTCAACCATTTTTGCCAATTTAAAGCCTTTTCAGCAATTTTTTTAAATTTCATTTTAACACTATTTATTCCCATTTTTGCCTTTTTCAGCTATTTTTTGCCATTCTTATATATTTTTTGCCACTTCTTACCCATTTCTTCTTCTTTTAAGATGCAATTTCACCACCTTTTCCACCAGTTTTTTGTCATTATTAACCAATTTTTTTCCCAATTTTTAACCCATGTAAATTTTTTTTTCTTTTTTTTTTTTTTTTTTTACAAAATAGATCAAATAAGAAGGCTATATACTACAAAATTATTCAAAAAAGAGATTTGTTTCATTGATAAGAGTGGTTATTTTTTCAGATTAAATATAAAATATGGATATCACAGCTTAACTTTACAATAGACCATGATTTTGTTGACCTCCATGGGACCCCAGAGAGCTCTCCCCTTTATACCCCCTTCTGGACAGCCTTGTCTCACACATGACTATTCTTGACTGTTCATGGCTGTGTTCAAGCACCGGCCCCAGTCTCTAGCACCTTTATTTTGGGGGTCACAGGCTGAAAAGGTTGAGAACCCCTGCTCTACTGTACAGGAGAAAATTTTGCAATGTAAATGATTGATGTATTGCACTGACTTGGCTTTTTCTCTCTTTTCTAGTAAATAAAAGAAAGACTAGAGGGATGAGTACAGATGGACAACAACTTTAAAAAAAAGAGAAGAACAACGTGGACACAGAGGGACGCTTAAAAAAAACCAACAACTATAACAAAAAGCAGATTTGTAAAGGAGCCCGGCCTTCTATCAGGAATGAAAGCGGATCTGACGAGTGGACGGACGATGTTTGTGGACCTGCTCTGAGTCGGGGCCTGATCCGTTGAGCCTGTAGTCCAGGGGGGCGTGAGCCTGCTGGCTCTGACCCCTGTAAAACAAGCCTTGCTGAGCGTAAGAGACCAATTAGAGAGGTCACCATAAAACATTTTATTTTTGTAAACTTTTTTAAGTTTATGATTTCCAAAAAGAGCAAACACTAATGTACGTATATACATATGATATATTATATGTGTGTAATATAGTAAGTATGTATACAAAAAAAGAAAAGAAACTTGGGTATAAGTGTTGTTTTTGCAATTAGGAAGAGGGAGGTGAGGTGTGGAGACGCCAGCTTCCCCCCCATCTTCTGATTGCACCCCTCAACCTCCGGCCCAGGGGCGTTGGGGAGGGCGTGGACTTGGTGTGCGTATGTGTGCGTGCAGTGACGGATGGGGGGTAGCTGGTCCAGCAGACATGTCAGACTCATCTTTAGATAGCTTTTTCAGCCTGTCTTCCGCTGACAAACTGCAGTAGTGTTAGTTTTATCTGTAGATGCTAACGTTAAGCATAGAAATATAAGAGTGTCCCGTTATGGGTCGGTGCAAACGGAGACGAGAAAAGGCCCCCGGATGAAGCGGTAGGTCATGTCTGCTGGAGGCCTGGTGGCCCCTGACATCACGACCAAACATGTCATTGTAGTGTTGTGGTTTGAGGTGGCTGTGCTGTGTAGTAAACTGCTTTTGTACATTGTGTTGGGTGGGGTACGGGTGGGTCGGACAGGCAGTCTGAGCGGGTTGTATAAATTAGAAACATGGGAGCTGTCTGCCTTCGGAGCGTCACGGGAAACTCCTTCCATCCATCTTCCTCGACTTCCACCACCAGAGGGGGGAGAGATGGTGGGAGGAAAAAAAAGCCCCATGTGAAGTCTTAAAAAAGTGTCACAAAGTTTTCCTAAGAGTCTCTTTAAAACTTTCTATTTATATGGATCTCTACTTTAGTGACATCCTTCTATATTTAAACGTTGTACTAATAACATGCTGTCAGGCATGGTGGGAGAGTCAGTTGTAGCCATTTACTAATGTTGTATTTATTGTATTACCAGTAAGAAGAAAAAACATTTATATATGAATATAGATATATCTATTTGTGATCTGCAACTCTTGGACATAAGTTTGCCTTTGATTTCCAACTTTCATGCAGGATTCAATGCACTGTCGATGTATGATGAGGTTTCTACTTGTGTGATGTTTTATTCTGTTGACATTCGTTTGGTTTCTTTTCGGTTCAGCTACTGAATGTAAAACTTTTTAGGTAGATGTTGTTGTTTTCTATATACTTAAAAAAATGAACAGTATTCTGTAAATTATATACATGTGTAAATGATATAGCAAAAATGTTTCTGATAATATGCTGGACTTCTTCTTCTTCTTCTTCTGCTGACCCAGACAGACTGGAATGCCATGGCCAAAAAAGAGGAAGGGGAAAAATAGATGGGGGGAGCATTTAAACGGAACACCAGTGCCCTGCAGCCAGTTAGAGAGACAGAAATGCGTAATCATTGCAGGATCAGTCAGAATTTTTTGCAGTCAGGCTTTTCAAATTTGATAAGAACAAGGAGAGCGGGAGCGGCCTGTCCAATGTGCCAGGGAAAGACGAGATGGAGGAGGGAAAGATAAGAGGAAATTTTTTGAAATATTGATTTTTCTTCCAGTGGTTTCTCCTTGTCTCTTCTCTCTGTGTCTTTGTCTCGCACCCTCCTTGAATCTCAGTGTTATCAAGGTGCTGTAGGTGAGTGCGATGTGGGGGGTGAAGAAGAGGAGGAGGACAGAAGAGGGATTAGATCCTCTCTTGACTCTTCTCAGAGTCACAAGAGGTGGAGAAAATAAAGGAAACATCAAGACACTGACAGACTTTTCTTTGGGAAACTTGCCTCAGTTTACATCTGGATGTTCTTGCTAATGCAGAGCCAAAATCATCATGTTTCTCATGCAAGACTTTAAAACAAGATTTTACTGCACCATACCAGTGCATGTAGGATGCAAGTCTTAATTTAAGATTAATAAGCAGGCAAACCACTCTGACTGCATCCAGTGGTTCATGGGTAAAAAGTTAATGCCTTAAATGTGTCCCTTTAGCAGTCAGCATCTATTTAAATTAGCCTGAAGTGACCAAAACAAGGCCGATGTAGGAGAGTAGCAACTGCAAGTTATCAGCCAATATTTAAGCCTGATAGTGAGTACCTTTACATGCATTAAGAAAAAGGCTCATTATTGTACAAGTCCCACTGAAACTGGACTTTTAAAATGAAATCGTACCAGTCAGAATGAGATACCTGCATAAAGAGCCCAGACTGGTTTACTCGTGCAGCTGTTTTAGACTTGGTGCATGTCATCTTCATAACAGCTGCGTGATGACTCGCTTTTTATTTCAGCATGCACATTAAAAAGTCAGGGCTTTCAGATTGCAAGTGCAACTGAGAATCTAGAGAATACTTGGCTCGCCTACTGTTACAGTGGGTCACATGTGCACTTTGGCCAACATAGACAGGAAAATGATTAATACTGACCCATAATTGCCTTGTTTAATTAATTTATTTCTATTGCCAGAGTGTGTGTCCATGTAGGGGGAATATTTAAAGCTGGGTGAACACTGAATTTTAACCGATTTAACCACTAATTCTTAGGCTGAATCCCAATTCTCCCCTTAACCCTCAATCTTAACCCTCAGTCTCAAAATGCACTTTCCCACAAAGTGTGAGGGCTGTCCCAATTCTCCCGAGAGTTGAGTTGAGGGGCGAGTTTAAGGGCTTTATCTCCCTCAATTTTGAGATGTTCCTGGAGCCCCCTTGGTATTGATGGTTATCACTCAAAGAAAGATGGCGGTGAATGCGGGGAAGAAATCGAGCTACAAATGTAAATTTCTTTGTAAATAGAGATCTAAAAAGTACAACAACCACTCAAATATCATAGTTTAATGTTGTTTTATGGATTATTTGCCTTTTGATAGCTTAACATTTATTTTTACGATTGTAAGCCGGTAACTGTGTCTTCTCGTTCTTCTTCTTCATCGACAGACTACACAGTTTTGGCACATTACTGCCCTCTACAGTCTGAAATCCTAGCTGCTGTTAAGGGGTGTCCCATTTCTAAGTCACGAGATGACCCTTACACTTGGTTTTGAGGGGTGAGTTAAGACTGAGGGTTGAGCTTGAGGGTAAGATTGAGGGTTAAGGGGAGAATTGGGATTCAGCCTTATTGGTCTCCCTTGGGAGTCGCACTGACTTTCAGTCAGATCATGCCTCATCTGTCATGCAGTGTTAATTTTGACAGCAATTTTTAATTCTAGTCTTAGTCTTCTAGTTTTAGTCATTTCTACCCTTTTCGCTTTAGTCTAGTTTTAGTCCAAAAATGTATTTTCTTGCCCAAATCTGGTACCAAATCATGGTAGTGTGTTCTCTGCACTCCGCCAAACCTGGGGTCCCTGCTTTCTACAGCTGAGAGGCAGAAGAGATACAGATGCAGTGTTTTTTGTCAGATTGACATAGTGGAGAAATATCATGGATTTTTAATGTCCAATGAAAACCTAAATTACATTTTAGTCTCATTTTGGTTATCTTGACAAAAACTAATCTCACTTTTAGTCAGTTTTAGTCATCACAGATCTATCTTTGGCTAGTTTTTGTCATGGTAAAAAGGCTGTCAACGAACATTTTTAGACAAAGTTTTTGTCATTGACACTGTTGTTGTGCTCTGTACAGGGAGTTACAACAGCCAACCACAACCCAACTATCCCTTTGTGAACAGTGGGACAGCATTTTAAATCATGGTAACAGCAGGAAAGGCTTTCTCATGCCCCCAACCCCCGCTATAGTAAAGGAAATAAAAAAGCAGTAAATATTCCTACCCGTTGGCCTCCAGCTGACACAGATGGAGATGCTGTTTGTGTGTCCAATCATGCGCGATGGTCTTGATTTAGTTCAGTGATTCATCAGTGATTTAGTTGCACAGCACATGCAGCCGCGACAGTCGTAGAGTTGGCTTGAAATCGCACAGTGTATGTCCGCCTTTACAGGCAAGATAAGAGCTATCCAGTTTCACTCCAAGTTTTTGCAATTTAAAGTAGAATTTTGCATTTCAATTGGAAAAACTCCCCTCAGTTTGGACAGACAAGTATTACACTAGAATTAATGCATTAATCACAATGCAACTAATGTCCATCATTGGTGCATTCATTGTTTTTTAAATGGCATTGATAAAATGCTACCTTATCCATTTCAGCCCACTTTGGTTAAATCACTACAATGTCTCCCTGCAGCCTCAGTAATTTAAAATGAGTCCACTACTGCTCCATGATGACTTATTTCCCTTTGCAATTCAATGGTTAAGGTCATGTCACAATCTCCGATCCATCTAAAGTTCCTTATTTCTTTCAAAATAAAAGCAGGTCTGTATCCAAACAAGAAGTCAATTTCCCTTAGTTTAAAACAGAACAAGAATCTTTAATGAAACAAGAACAGTTTTAAGTGCAAAACAGTGGAATTTTCAAAAGCAACCCAGAAAATAAGACGGATCCATTACGATTTGCTTGAGGCGTTCTGTGATTGATTGGGAGTTTGCAGAATTTAACTGGATGACAGCCCTGGTCTATTCTGATTTGCAGGCTCACTTTGACTATGAAATAAATCAGGTGACTTGTAGGGAGATGCATCACATACATAAGACTTATGAGGGGCTGTGACAGCCAATGAGTTGCAACTAGGGACCCGTTATAAAAGTCAAAATGAAGATGGCGTACTGCAGCCGTCATGCAGCCAATATGCACCCAGTCTGAAATGTGAATCACGTGTGAATCAAACTGGACCAGGCCATCTGCAAATGCTCCACAGTCACCACTCTGGGCTTGACCCTGAGGTCGATGAGCATAAATGTGAAGCTTTGCACAAGTCTAATTGACATCTTCCTTCAGATATCAACATGAGCTAGTATTCTTGATCTGTGGTGTTTCCTTTATTTTGTCCACTTCCTGTAGAACTGGTGTGAAGCACGTAAAGATGATTGTTCTCCTCCTCCTCCTTGTATTTCTCTCCTATATGTCAGTAAGGATTCAAGTTATGTGGTTTTTCAGTAAACAGTGAAGTCATGTGAAAGAAAATGTTAAAACCGCGGTGTAGTTTGGTTGTGGACAGAGTCACTGACTGTTCTCTGGATGGACTTCTCCAAGCTTCTTCAAAGACTACACAGACGTGTGGGTGCATCTGGTGGAGTGACTTTCTAAAAAAGCCTGTCCACCTGGTAATCTGGGATTAAACCAGTCAGAAGATTAAACAAACTGGGACTTTATGGAAAAAAAACCTACTGAGAAACAACTAACGATGTCAATCTAAGCAGAGATCCAGGTATCCTCAGATCTCTGCTGCTCATTCTGAACTTTTCTGTTCTTCCTGCTGTTGGTTCAACGATTCTGTCCTGTTTACACGTACTGTAAATGCTGTCCATTCATTAGCAGTTGGAGAGATTAAAAAAAAGGGTGCAAAGCAGCTTTCATTATAGCTCTGGTATTCTCTGTGGCTGAGTACTGTAACCCCGAGAAGACCATTCTGTTCAAGCTAGCATGTCCTTCTCTGCCTTTAGTCCCTCCATCCTTTCCCCCCTCCTGAGCCTAACCTCCCCCTAACACCCTTTAGGTAAACACCTGCTCCACAGTGCACATACTATACAAACAATCCTTGAGCTTCCTACCAAAACCTGTATGGGTCTTCTGCAAAAGTTTCCCTATATTTCAGTATAATGTGAATACCTCAGATGCAAGCCCTTAAGCAGCTATTATCCTCTGAAACCTCCTGGCAAACAGACCTCGCCACCCCTACTCCTCTCCTCTTTCCCCTACAACCACACCTACCTCCCCTGGCCCCCGATCTTCACCTCAAAGGCCACAGTATACTTTCAGCAGAAGTACAAGCAAATCCACTTAGACTGAAGAACAAACTTTTTAGGGATCTCTTAAAATCTCCCAGTCGGATAATACCCCAGTAACAACTCTGTGGTACGGTATAGGGTTAGGCTAACAGAGCTATTTTAGCTACGCTGGCTGCATTGACATGTTTCATGGAGGACAAGCTCTTTTCCCATTTGCAGGCTGGTTACTTGGCTTCATTGAATGTTTCATAATCAGGTTTTGCAGGTCAAGTTTTCAACTTTTAACTTTGGTGTCCAAACCATTACTTTAACTCTTGCCCTAACTCTACACGGAAGTTTATTCTGATTTTATTTCTAAAGTTTACCATGTATTTACGTCCTGACATATACGCCATCTCAGATGAACAACCTGTGAGCACAGCCATCAGAATGAACGGGGTTCAGAGACACTGTCTAACTTTGGTCAGAACTGGTCATCAGGATTGAGTAGTATTCATTTTTAGTACTGTCATACCCCACCCAATTTACCGTGGTATATGTTATTACTGCCAGGTGTTTAACAGCACATTATACAAGCACTTGTTGGCATGCACATGCAAGCAGAATGTCCTCCCGTACGAGCCAAAAGTAATATGAGACATAATAATCACCTATTATGTAGGATCTGTGAATGTTAAATGATGTTCTGCAAGCTTTTAAACAGATAGAGATTGGACTTAAATATTATTTCTGCCTAGCAACAGTGCTCTGTCTTTTAGAAGAAGTTTATGAAAAGTTATAGACTACTTCACTGCCTAAAATAACTTCATCATTTTAACATAGTTTGAACATTTTAAAAATCTTTTGATGGTTTTATTTGTACCTGGCATTGCTGCTGCAGAACAAAGCATCTTGATTATTTCTCGTCACTGTTCTCAAACCAGAATGAAGGATTAGGTTATGTTGTTTAGGATTACAATACAGCCAGCGGTTCAAGTTTAATCGTTGACTTTAAAGCAGACCATACCCCGATGCCATGCAGCGCTTGCGCCAGTGCAATGCCATGCAATGGTGCACAAGTTTCTATTCGCCAGTATGTATTAGCACGTTCGCGCCCCCCAAATCGCCCCGACATCATTGGCAGGAGTTCTGTCATTTTTAAAGCATCTTCACACACAGACAGTGGTGCTGCTAGTGTGAATGAACAAATATTCTCACATTTATTACAGGCGTGCACTCATTATGCAGCATCGTCTTCATGATGCTAATTAAAGCTAACCATGGCTATTTTGTATGGTAAATGGACTTGAGCTTGTATAGCATGTTTTTAGTCGTCTGACTACTAAAAGCAGCCATTCACACCCTTTTGCTCCATCCACTCCACATTCACACTCTGATGGCAGAGGTTGCCAGTGAGAATTGTCCATCAGTGTTAGCTAATCCCATTCAAACACATCCATACACATTTACACGGCACGGAGCAAATTTGGCAAGTGTCTCGCCAAAAGATACATCAGTACATCAGTATGTGACTGGAGGAGATGGGGATCAAACCCACAACCTTCTGACTGCAGGAAAACAGCCTTGCCTACTGGCCACAGTCGCCCTGGAATATATTACTGTATTATCACCCTTTCCTACAGTTCATAGGTCACTGGTGCAACGCTCACTTAAATGATAGATTTAAAAACGAACATCAATTCAAAAAAACATCTTACTGCATTCAGTTGATTCCTAAATCAAAGAGAGGGGCCTGGCTGCCAACCACAGCTCTCAGACACCCCCTCCTGCAGACCACTACTGTGAGACGCCTCCTCTGTCAGGATGGAAATACATGCTAAAACTTTCAAAATGAAACTGGGTTAGGCTGCAGTTATGGTTAGGCTAAGTGTTAGGACACCTAAAGTTAAAAGTTGAAAACCTGACCCGCAAACCTGATTACAAACAGATTAATAAAGCCAGTCTGTTTACAGGAAAAACCTTGTCCTTCATGAAAAGTCCCTGCAGTCTTCAACCAGACTAACTTGAAGTCAAAGAATTGATTCACAATGCTAACACAGAGGTAAAGACGTGTTTTGAAATGCAACATTATGAGAAAGTTGTTTTTCAAACACACATTTTGTTGATTTGGAGTTACCATTTGCTCAGATAAGTTGTTTTAGGCCTTTTTTCTGAGGGGACACACATCTGTTACTCTGGGTGTTTATGCTGCAGTTGTAGAAAAACAGTCAAGTTAACACATTCAAAGACAGACTGGCAGCTGTTTTTATTTCTGACATCTGGAAAAAGTAGTTAAAGAGTTTCCAAAAGAACTAACTCTCAGTTCTAAACACTGTAATGTCAAAAGTTACTTTAAAAGTGATGCTGCCCAACACAGCTATCTAAAAGCCTGATAAGGACTCACACTACATAAACAACTCAATATTCACAGCAGTAAAAATATACACCATTGTTATTGGAGCTCCCATCCAGGGGGGACTGCACTGTCCCCTCTGGTTCTAAATATAAATGATTGTATATCATCCTATAAAAATGTTTAATGTGCTGAAAAATTGTGCTTTTCTTCAGGTGGGTTAACTTTTGCCGTGAGTATACCGTTGCCTCTCCACACCCCCGTCACCCCCCCGCCCCCACAGCCTCCTAGTCCTATGCAGATCCCCAAAGCACAAAGGTTTGAATGGTGACTAGAAAGTAAACCAGAAAGAAAAAGATGACTTTCCTTCCATTCTGTTTCTATTTGTCTGTCTGTTTCTCTGTTTGAGGCTTCAATGTGCTTTTGTATTTCTTCTGTACAGATCCTCCCTTTCTCTCTGTAAACAGCAGAACCTTGTATTACTGTATATTAGAAGAACAAAAAGACTCTTCATGTGTGGCTGTGGCTTTACTTGACCTGTGCAATCCAAACCTTTTCTGTTCAGCACCTGTACCTACCGCCTTTGGTTGGTTTTCTTTCTTTGTTTTTTTGGTTCTTTTCCTGTTTTTTTTCTGTATGCTCCCAATGTGCTTCAAAGAAACAATACTATTTATTACAGATATTGGTACATTATTATCACAGTTATTATTACAGTTATTAATACCATGATTAATATTAATAAACATTTCTTTCCTCAGTAAGTTCCCTGTTAATGCAGTTAAGGTAATTTCACGCATCATCTGCAGAAATAAATCTATTCATGCACACATTACAGAGTGACTGAAGTCAATCATGTCTTTTTCTTAAAGATAGATGTCTGAACATTTCCATTCAATCTTTGTAAACCCTTATCTCAAACACAGCAAAGATTACATTGCAATTGCTCTTATCATTCATCAGCAACAGTTAGAAAAGAGAAGTAATAGCACATAGGGAGAAAAGCAGTTAAAAGTAGACTTCCTGGCTCCCTCCTAAAGTATTCTGGGATCACTTGCTGTGTGAAGGCCTCTTTTAACACCGCCATCTTTGGTTGTGTAAAGTTCGTCCATTAAACTGAACTCTTGATGGACCGTGGTTTTTGTTTTAAAGAGTTTGGTTTCAAAACAGGAAGTAAGCAGCAGAGAGGAGAAGCCCATATGCTCAATGATGTTTTGTGCCCTCAACTTTGCCTGGAAGGCATGTCCCACTCCCCAACTATCTGAACAGCTGAACTCATGAGCTCAACCCCTCATCCAATCACCAGACACCATTGTATCAAGCGGGCGAGCTTGCTGCTTCCCCAGACAGCTATGCTCTCCTTGTGTAGCGGTCTTTTACGTAACATCCGGTGTTTCCACTGCAGCAGTAAATATTTAGCATATTGTCATGGTGGCTGCAGCGACAAGACATAGACCACTGATCATCAACTGGCAGCCCAGGGGCCATATCAGGTCCCCCCAAAGCTTCCTGTCTGGCCTCTGAAAGATCATTTAATTCAGAAAAGATGTTGTGGTTTAAAGAGTATCCTTTGGCTTTAAATGTCTGCAGCTGTTAAATCCATCCCACAAACAATGAATATTGAAAAAGTTTGAGAATGACTTAACATTTGATCTGTTTTTACTAAAATTTACTGTCATAATTAGTAGATATTTAAAATCAGGGTTAAGGTTTGCAGAAGTGCTGCAAAAATGGCCGGGTAAAGTGGTGAAAAGAGGTTCAAATGTGGCAAAAATTGGTTAAAGAGGGAAAAATGGGCAAACAGTGTCATAAATTGGTTACAAATTACAAAAATAGTTCAAAAAACAATGAAAATGGATTATAAAGTGGAAAAAATATAAGAAAAGTGGCAAGAATTGATAAAAGAGTGGCTGAAAGGGGATAAATTTTGTGGGAAAGGTGGTTGAAATGGGTTAAAGAATGGCAAAAATTTGGTTAAGGAAAAAAAGGGGCAAAAACTATCAAAAATTGGTTAAAAGTGGCAAAAAAACAGCAAAAATAGCCTGGTGAAAAGGGGTTCAAGAGAGGCACACAAGGGAAATAACTGGCAGGAAAGTTGTAAAAGGGGGTTAAAGAGTGGCAAAAATGGTTAAATGTTGCAACTATTGTTAAAAAATGTAATGAAAAAGTGGCAATGGATAAGACTGGCACAAAGTGTATAAAACATGCAGGAAAAGTGGTTTTAAAGGGTTAAAGAATGGCTAAAATTGGGTTAAAGAGGCCAAAAGGGGGTTAAAATGAGTTAATGCTGGTGCTAAATCATGATTGTGGAGGGCCCATTCTCTGGGATTTTTAGGGGCCCCGCCAGTTCTGCTGTCAGGCCTGTCTCCTTGTGGCCTGCCACATAATAGATACTGTAATAGGGATCGATCTCACTGGTAATGACTAAACATATCCTGCATTTTGAAAGAAAACACTTACACTAATAAAATAATTTGTTAGCCAGACCAAAATATTTATTTGATTTTTGTGTACTTGAAAGTCCGGCCCCCAGAGTTTCTGTTGAGACTAAATCTGGCCTTTGTGCAAATGTACTTGATGACCCTGACACAGACCATGACAACTATGAAAATTCAAGAATTTCTCCTGAATTGAAATGTGGGCAGAAATATGTGTCGTTTCTGCACATAGAACCGCTGCTTAGTAATATCTAATATATGACAGACTGATAGTACCGTGTTTGTCCCTGTGCCATCCATGGCGTAGAGAGGGAAAAGACGATTTTTCTTCTTCTGTTATTTATTGGCGGTTGGGAAAAATGATTTTTACAAACAGAGAGATGCCATCTACTCACGTGATCAAAACAAAGATGCTGATTGGTCTAAACAGCTTGCAATGACTCGATTGCTCTTCCTTGTCAGCTAGATGTGCACAAAGCAATCTGAAACTGAATCTGACGATTTGAATCTGTAGAGAGAATATCAGGACTTTAATTTTTGACGAGGAAGTTTAAAGTTTATTTTGATTACATTTGAGACTTACAGATTCGGTTTCAAATAGTGTATTTTAGATTCAGCTTAGATGATACAAAATCAAATTATCTGATTGAATATTAAATTTTTTCAATAATTTAAGTCGAGCAACTCAAATACAAATAAGAAATTTAAATTCAGTTCCTGCTGTCACATATTCCACCCCATATTAAAAGCTAATTTATATATTTGAGGTAAATTAAGTACTCAAATGAAATAAAAAGGCTTAAGTTTAGTCATTTATTTTATTAATTGGAACATTTGAAGGCAAAATAATCTACATAGTAAACATTTAATTTAAATATATTTCTTTGTTTGTTCTCTGACTGTTAAATAAGTGTCTGAGAGGATGAATATTCTCAGATTCTATTCAATAAATCAATGGAATGTAATGTTCTGTTTATAAAAATGTACTGTAATAAACTAAATGATTTAAATTTCATTAATTAATCATAAAACCAAACCAGTAATTAAACCAATAATCACAGCAACAGTTTGTTAATTACTGTTTTATTTGTGTTTGTCTCCCAGCATGCTCTTTGATAAACAGATAAATAGCTCCTTCTAGTGGTTTCTGAGCTCTTTTTCTGGGTTTCTCATCTAGTTCCTGTTATGAGCCCACATCAGCTTCAGCATAATCACAGATATTTCACATTTTCACCCCAGCTGAGCACCTTTCATTTTTCCCCGTCTCCTTTATGTGTGAGTTTTGAAGATTCACGTTACATGGACTCCTACTGACCAAACACACGCAGAGTAAGCTGACGGTCTGTCAGTGTGTGAGGATGAAGACTCTCCTCTGCTCACACAGCTGCTGGAGAAGAGCGAGTCGTCGGCTTCTGTCTTAAAGTCTTGCGTCTTTAAATGGTAGATGTGGAGTCAGCAGAAAGGATGCGGGGAGATTAACCATGGAGGTAAGGACATTTTTCATTAGAAAAGAAACCTTTCATGCTGTTTTATTGTCAGCGTCGATGGAGCCTTCTGTCAAACTGATGCTGAAGTGGTTTAAAAAGCTCCAACTAGTTAGATCTATGAGGTTAGAGCTGCTACCTCACAGCACAGGAGGAGTTTGCATGTTCTTCCTGTGCATGTCTGGTTTCTCTCCAGGTACTCCAGCCTCCCTCCACAATACAAGAAAAAAAACGCTTGTTAGGTTAATAAATTAACTGTAGGTGTGAGTTTGTTACTGGTTGCAACAAACTGGTGACCAGTCCAGGGTAATGGGTTCAGCCTTTGATGACCCCCCTAAGGATAAGTAAGGTAGATAATACAGTAGGTTCTCTGCAGATGGCGTAACAGCAGAGGACTCCCCATGAGGGCAAGAACTGATCTGAAAGTGTTCGATATGTGAAAATGTAAACATCATTAAGTATTAACCCTTAGAGCTCACTCTCCTTCGTAAATTGCTTGGTAACTTTCGAACCGTAAGTCATAGGCACTAACTTGTTTTTTTCCTGTGAAAGCTCTGTGTTGTGCCTTTCTAAATATCTTCTTCATGCATTCGTAGCTCTTACAGAACATTTTCTAGTGAGCCCAGAACTGGGCTGACTTCCCAGGGTCTCTGAGGACAGCGTTGTCCTTTACAACAAGTGACACAGTTTAGAAAAACGTTAATAACTTTTAAACCATAAGGCATAGACACTTATTCTTTTTTCCTCTGAAAGCTGACCATTTTGCCATTTGTTTGTTACCCCGGATGTCTCTGTAGCCCTTAAGGACGGCATTCTAGCGAGCCCAGAACTTCAGTGACTTTTCGGGGTCTTTAAAGATCAAATTGTCACGTTAGATCCCATAATAAGAGTCTTTTGTCCATTTTTAATCCATTTTCGATCACTTACTTTGGCTTTCTTCGGTGGGTAGCTCCATATTTGTTGAGGGCAATGTTTATATGCAATGCATTGTGGGAGTGGTAGTCTCTACTGCTTAAAGGAACTGCACAAATGAATCTAACTGCAAAAAAGCACATGGACTTTTTTGTATATATGTAGATATTTTGAAAACTGTTAGTCACAGAATGTTTGAGATGGGAGAACAAGTCTGCAAAGAAAAGGGTTTAGTCACTGATGTTTTCTGTGTGTAATCAATAAAAATCTGTTTCAAATTCTGATTTTTTTTTTGTTTGTTTGTTTTGTCTTTAGTGTCCTATAACTTTTTCAGAATTCAAGTGACATAACTGTAGTAGATCTATTCTTAAAGCCCAGGTTGTCCTGAAAAAAAGGATGTATAGAGCTTGACTGTGCACCACAGGGTTGATGTTTTACAAGCTTTTTAAGAAAAAGTCCAGACAAGACATGATGGTGAAAAAAAGCTGTGAGCTCTAAGGGTTAAGCACATTTTTATGTTCAGAAAGTAGTGAATTCAGGTTTTTGAAAAAAATATTATTTAAATACCTCACTGAGAAATGGCAGCAGTCAGGAATTACAAAGCCTTTGCCTAAAACCTGGTGCATGATCGTTTTCCACAAAGTCATCGTTGTCATGGTTTAGCATGGTCATGGTTTAGCATGGTCATGGTTTAGTCCATCTGACCTCCAGCCTCTCTCACTGTGACAGGAACCTGGCTCTTTAAAGAGATCCAGATCATTTATCTCTGCTCAGTAGAGCTAGCTCCCAAACAGCTCTTCATTTGGTTCCAGTTTGGCTTTTTAAATGTAGATTAAATAACAGCAAAGGATGGAGGAAAGGAAACTGGCACTCAAACAGGAGCTAGCAGCAAACATAGAAGAACCGTTTAGTAGAACAGGTTTATTTGTGAATGGCTCCTCAGCTCTCAGTCTCTCACCCCACAAGGTTTATGCAGTTAATAGTTCATCAATGTTTAAATCAAAAGCATGTTTGTGACAAAACAAGGATATTTTTACATGTCAAAGGGGCTCAGCTAGCCCCTTAGCTCAGTGCAAGACTGCTCTAGACTCTTGTCTCCCTTCATCTGGCTAGACAACGCTAGGGGCCTGCAGGACCCAGTTATGTGATACCGATCACCACCACGCCAGGTAAATCATCAAACTGTGGTAAAAATCTTTTTTTCTTTTGTTGTAAAGTGTAGGGATAATACTCAGGGTACGTCGAAATTTTCTGATGATAACTGCAGCATACAGGTCCATTTAGAGCTGGGAAGTACTAACTTCTCTGTTTCTATTCATTCCTTTTGGCTGTCCCCCAGCAGACATTCAGGATCATGTGATTGTGGACAACCTATAGCTGGATGGAAGTTAGGGATGTGTGGTTCATGACTGATACAGTAATAAGAGCCATCTCTGTGACTCAAATACCCAGTTTAGAGCTGGTTACCTTTTCTTTACATTTTATATTTATCAATGCAGTGTTCATTTTTTAGCATTATTTCAACCTTAGTTTCAGTCTTTAAATGAAATAAATTTGAGTTTTAGTCACATTTTAGTCATTTCTACCCTTTCTAGTTTTAGTCTAGTTTTAGTCCATAAAAAGTTCTCACATTTTTATTTATTTTCTTGCCTAAATCTGGTACCAAATCATGGTAGTGTGTTCTCTGCACTCTGCTAAACCTGGGGTCCCTGCTTCCTACAGCTGAGAGGCAGAATAGATACAGATGCATTGTTTTTGACAGATTTACCCACAGTGGAGAAGTATCATGGGTTGTGAGTGTCCAACAAAAACTACATTACATTTTAGTCTAGTTTTAGTCATCTTGACTAAAACTAGACTCACTTTTTGTGAGTTTTAGTCATCACAGATCTATTTTTGTTAGTTTTAGTCTAGTTTTTGTCATGGAAAAAAGGCTGTTGACAAAAATTTTGAGTCATAGTTTTACACTGATTCAATAGTCAGGTCAGGTATGGGAGCATATGCCGGATCAGCGCTTTGCTGCGTCAGCTGTTGCCCTGTACTGCTCTGACCTCCAGGCCTACGCCCCATCTCTCCAGGTATTATCCCAGCTCATCCCACCGTTCGGTCCAACCCACCAGAAATACCAAGGACCGGGGCGTAGGTGGCCTAGTGGTTAAAGGCGCGCCCCATGTACGCAGACGGCCCAGCCTGAGGCCCTTAACACATGTCCCCCCCCCCCCCCCGTCACTGTTTCTGACTCTACCCACTATCCTCATCTATCAAATAAAGGCAAAAAAATTCCCCCAAATAAATCTTAAAAAAAAAAGACATACCAAGGACCCAAAGACTTTGACTTTCATCAGCATGCTTAGATATCTGCTAAAGCTATTCAATCGTAGAATTGACTCTCTGACTTCTAGCTCTATGCTCCCTCAACCCCCCCCCCCCCCTTCTTCTTCCTGACCCTGCAGTGATTCATGGCTGGAAATGAAACTGAAACTGAGTCCTTAAGATTTCAAACTGACCAATACAGAGCCGTGTCATGGTTTTCTAAACCATCAGTGTGCAAAAAAACATTTATTTGCACAGTCACAAAGTGTGCAAACTTTTTTGATGAGCAAAAAAGACAGCACCCTCATCTGTTTGCTGAGGTTAGAACAAGGAAGAGATCCACACTGGAGTCAGCGGAGGAAAGAGTGGCAGGGGCTGATACTGTTATTTTAACCTTTACAGCCAGGTCCAGACATTAATCATCACTAGAAAACGTTCATGACCATGTTGAGTGGACCAAAAGAAAAATCACCGCCCTAACACAAACATCAGGATCTAAAAAAGTTCCTGATGTTGTCATGCCAGATTTCACTTTTATTGAAGGGTCCACGTCTGCCTTTTGGGTGTCATTATTTCATATCTGATGCTGATTCTTCTCCTCTAGGGATTGGCCGTTTGGGCTTCAACAGTCAGTACAACTTTTGCTTCCCTCCAGAGCGTCTCTGCCACCACAAATATTTGTGGAGCTTAAATCCCATCTGCATGATGACAGCTGATTAAACCATGATGAAGGCTGACTATCTCTCTGTCTTTTTTAGCCTTAATTTAATGATCTGATCAGAGGTACAGCTGATGTACAGCACAGTCTGTAACGGGGTTCATCAGCCCAAATTTGGCCACAAACACACAATTAATACCATCAATGCTACCAGTCTGGCTCTCAGCCTCACCAAGCACACCATCAATGCCAGTCCCAGAAAGAGAGGGGGAGAAGGGGGAGTCAGGGAGAGAGGGATGATGGGACACTAATAGTCATTTGTCTTCCATCTCCTTAGGGACACAAGACGGAGTGCTGTTGTCCGTCTCCACCACATCATTTACCTAAACAAAACAAATGCCTCATCGATCCCCCGTCCCACCTCACATTCCCCCAGTTCCCTTTCCACCACAGTAACCAGGAAACACACTCACGCACAGGAAGACAAAAAACAGTCCTGCACACCTCACAGCATTGATCCTCTTCTGCTGCACTTTGTCATCACCTCCCATTGTGTACTAAACAATCTCCTCTGTCGCCACCCTCCCAGACAATAGATTTTGCTGTTTTAGCAGCTTTCTGTGTCCTAAGTGGGGCTTAGGTGGTCTCACTTTACAGAAGACGGAGACCGGGATCACTGAGGCCATCACAGAGGTGCTGATTGGAGGTGGCTGTTCAGTAAATGGACCTCTACTGCAGTGAAGGAGGGGATGCTCCTGAAATGTTTACAGGCATTTTCAAAGTGCTGATGCAAGCACAACAATGCAGACATGCACTCATGAGTGTAAGAAGTAGACTTAGTTCAGAATAATAACAAATATTCGCCGATGCTAACACAGATCATCTAAGAGGGGATCAGCTGATCTCTATTCAGTCACATTTAGCAATCGGTCAGTCTACTTAGCTTTGTAGTGCACTTGGACTTCCTGCAGGAGGCAGCATTACCTGATAAAAGGACGGAAAATCTGATATTAAGACCTGGCACTAAATCCAGTACTTTTTAGGACCTTTATCAAGACACATTGGAGACACAGTTATGTGCCTGTTTTAAAATAAAAGATCTGACAACATAGTCAAGAGAGTGCAGATTATTTTTATTATTGTAGTATGCAAATAAAGTGCTAGGATTCACAGACTTTGCCAGTATTACACAAGGTAAGAGCTTCACTGCAATGCAGCCTTTTTTTTTTTTTTTTTTTTTGCAAAATCCTGTTAAAACATCATCAGCCCTAGCCTCAACTCTAACACCTTCTCCTTCAAACTCTCCTCAGAAAACTTGCATTTACCTTTCATTTACATGCACGCATCACTCAATCACACGTGAACTTGCTAGCTAGCGATACAGCAAGATTTCTTTAAAGGATGCACTGATAGATCAGCGGGCCAGAGGATCAACTAGCAGACTGACGGCAGACCTGAGTTCCATCAGAAACTTGAAGGACAGTCTGTCTGCAGACTGTACATCTCTGACGGCCACTCTTACAGACCGTTCATCTGAGACACCGTCTATTTCAGAACGTAAATGCACGCTAGGATACCAAAGGTTACAGGACGGTGAGAGTGGCCATCAGAAGGGCCATCATGAAGGGTCTGCAGCCAAAACAGCTACATAAGTAGGATACAGCTTATAGTCTTGCATTTGAGAGCTGTCAATACTTTTTAAAACCTTTAATTTTTGCAAAATTGATTAAGCAACTTTTAAGATCTTGCAGATGTCTTAAAGCATTGGTCCCCAATGCAATGAGGGACTTCAAGCTGAATTCACCCAAATCTGAGCCGGCTCACTGGGCTTCTCTGAGAAGTCAGAAATGAATCAAGCATAACATTCAACCACTAAAACTCATTTTTCTGTTCAGGAATGCAAGTAAATAACTATAGTTTGACATATTAATCAAGAAATATTAATGTGCTTTACTATTTTTTCAGTTTTTTTATAAATCAGTAAATGTGAAAATTCATGGATAACAATAATAATTATATTTTAGCATTAAAAATATAATTTGGGTTAAAGAGCTTCTACATATTGGTGTATTAACCATTGCAGAAACATAAAAATGATTTTAGTAATTACCAGTGCTGTTAATTTAGGCCAGCTGTGGCATAAACCTTACTTTGGTTAGGGTTAGGGTGGTCTAATAAATCTGTTAAGCACTGTATATGTACATACATTTGTTTTTTTTTTAAGAATCATGATTATCATGTACTTTATTAAGGACAAGCTAAAAAATCTGTTTTTAAAGCAAAACAGTTACCATTTATAAGGGGGATGAGATTATAAATTTGTTTATTTACAAGACAAAAACCTCTGAATTTCAGAGTTTATAAAGTCTTAAATCTTGACAATAGTAACTCAAAAATGTTAAATTTTAAAAATACTCCCTTTACAATAGTGTGAGGCCAAAACTTTTCAGAAAAACAAACTGAAAATAGTGTTTGGATTTTTTTAACTTAACAATCTCAAAAACATTAAGTTTAGTTTCACTTAAATTTACAACTTTTATAGTAAAAAATGTGTAATTTTTCTTGTAAATGGACGACTTTTTAAACTTGAGAATTTAGAGGTTTTTCTTAAAATTAACAAATCCTCTTTGTTTTCAAGAGTGGCTCTTATACATTCGTAATAATGGACAGTTTATGCTAGGGCTGACAGCCTCACGTCGATTGGTCGATTAATTGGTCGATGACCTCATGTCCGACCAAATCGCACGTGCTACTTTAATCGGAGGAATCAATTTTTTGCAGGGGTGAGAAGGGAGATGTCATGTGTTTTTATTTTTCAGTTATCTAGTGTTACAAAATATAATTTACAAAAAAAAAAACTAAGAATATAACTATTCAAATATAATTTACTGTATTTAAGGGTAATTAATTACAGGTTAATTACACAGAAAGTCAAAACAACGTCACTAGGACCCTTCCACCTGAAGCACGTTTTTACTCCGTTTCCTGTTAATTGACAACATCACAAAGTCAGCAGTGTGGCAACATTTTGTTAAAAAGGATTATTATTTAATTACAACATAAGGTGGTAATACTGCAAAAATTGTAAGATTTTTAAGTTCATTTTGAATTTTAATTACCACCTAAATGCACTGACCACATTGCCAGTGATAATTTTTTTTTTTTTTTTTTTTTTGGGCCGTCCTACAACCAATTGGTTAATTGATGATCTGGTGTGATTTTAGTCGACCAAGTTTTTCTTTGGTTGATTACAGCCCTAGTTTATACATTGATTTTTGTCAAGAACAAGTGTTCGTGGGCCGATTAAAACAATTAAAACTGATTTGATTTTTTCCAAGTGGGTCCTGGGGGGCTCAGCTTTTCTTAGACCCGAGCAGTGGGGGCAGGTACTGTACCAAAACTAGCAGCAGATTCAAGCAGCCAAACATGATGCCAGTCCTGCATAGAAACAGCGTCACACTACCAGTGTGGACCAAAATATGACAGCCTCCTGGTGAGTTTTATAAGCTTGAATTAACTCCAAATGCAGATATCCAGTGAGTTTTAGTCTAATATACATATGAGATACAAATATCTATCCAATCATGCAGGGTTTGTTTGAACACATCACGGTTGCATTTGAGTGTGCATTCTCACCAGAGCTGTTTGGTCCGCTTTAAACAAGCTCTGGTCCTTTTTCCCAGATAGTCTGCTTTGTTTAGAGTGGTGTGAAAGCTCAAACGAACTCTGGTGCGGACCAAACAAGCAGACTCTGGTCCGCTTGACAACAGGGGGTTGGTCTAGGTCCGCTTCCAAACCAACCCTGGTGTGGTTCAGACCAACTTGTGAACCAAAGGCAGGAAGTGGCATAAAGTGTAATGATATATGGATTTATATGTGATTTAATACACTCAAATACATCGGTACCTCGTTTGGAGTCTGTGTTGCCATAGCAGCACGTCATAGTCAGTGCCTGTAAAGAATGACACGTGGACAGCTCACAGCCTCGCTGGCTGCTCGTAATGTCCCGATGTAAAAACAGAACCCCAAGACAGCGTGAATTTGTTCTTTCATCATAGTTTATGTGGAAGAAAAGACCAGCGGAAGGAGATGGGCTTCCTGTTTCCTCTTCTTCTATGCCTTCTTTTCTTCTTGTTTGCCTTTTGTTTGTGACGACAGCATCCCTAACGGGCAGAGGTTGTAGGTGTTCAGACGGTTTCATCCGTTTGGCCAAGAGCAATATGAATGCAAAGCAACCCAAAGGAAAGTGTAACATTGTTGCAATCTCCGTTCCAAAACAGACCGATTCCCTCGGACTATTGGGTGTGAAAACGACCTGATTTACCTCATCTAACAGTAATTCTAACAACCAGACCTTATAGACCTCAAAATGTAGCATTAGGTAAAACCGCACTGGTACACATCAGGTTTGTGCCTTTCAAAGTAAAAGCCTGGCATTGCATTTCCCTAGAGAAACTCTCTTTGTTTGAGCAGAATACTTTTATTCTGAAATTCTCCAGGCTCAGTACGGCTATACAGTGAAGCAGGTCACTTGTGGAGAGATTTATTTTGGTAAAAGCAGAGAGATGCAGCCAACAGGAAGCACAAATGTGCCTGGTATGAAAGGCATGATGGTACGAGCCTGAGTGGACACACACAGCAGCACTTTTATTATGCACTCCTGATGAAGGCAACACTGCTGAAAACGGATTGAAAGTCACACTTCTGAGGGATTTTAACAGAGGGTCATTGCAGGAATATTATCACTATCATATCATTTTTGAACAGGGCTAAAACACAAGTGAGCAGAGCAGCTCTGGAACGACTCAACCATCACCCAGTTCATAATAGTGCAAACACAAAGGCTTTCAACAGCTGACGATGGAAGGATTTAACCATTTCTTTCAAACTAAATGATGACTTTAATTAAATAAGTCGACACAAACCAAAGCACCAAGAATATCCTGAGATAGACATTTTTGCTTGATTCGAGCTGATTAACTGATCAACTCATTAATTGGTTGATAAATTATGAAATGGTGCGGCTTAAGCTTTAAAACTATCTGAGTAAAACAGTTAGGCAGCATGACATGCTTCCTCTATGGTCCTTAATGATTTGACACACATGAGAGAGCCGTGGCACGAGAAAAGCTGAAGCCGCAAACCGCACGCACAGAGAAAAAAGTGTCAGACAATAGTCCCCCACAGGACAGTCTATTAGAGCTAATACCCGCCATCCTTTGTGTATTGTTCTGCTCCTGATGATTACACAGAGAACATCCCATGTTACAACACACTGCCTATCATCTCATATCACATAACCCATGTAAGAGATGAGGATGTGGATGGGTGGCTGAGGGGGGAGGGACCGGCAAAGCATTAATACTACTCAGTGGTGCGGTAAATTAATTTTGGATTGCTTCTCTGGGTTTGAACAAAATTGTTTTGTTGAGGGGAAAAAAGAGATTAAGGTTTTTAATTATACAGGGTAATTCATTCCACAAAATAAATCCCCACTAAAACGGTCTCTTCAGAGGCAGAGGAGATGTGTCAGCCATCGTGGTGTCGTTATTAAGGCATGCCACATGAACACGCACACAGACAGTCCACCATCAGTCATGTTCGCCGCATCGCAACGCTTTGTCTAAACCGGATTTACCCCAAAACCTGGTTAGGAGTGAAGTAGGAAGAAGTCTGCAGGAATATGAAGGACAGCAAAATAAACCATTTGAGATCTGAAGTGATTAGAACATCCTTAGGCTCAGCTAGAAGCCTTCTGATGATGTCATTATTACCCATAAGCCTGTGCACTTGGTGGGGCACCGATTTCAGAGGTTTTCCAGATTAAAAAAAGACATTTGTGTAAGGGAGACCAAGAACTAAAACAGTGATTCTCAATGCGGGGGTCGGAGGCCCATTGCAAGCATCTCCAGATGCTAAGAATATATTTTTTAAATCACACGCTTGCCACTTTGCACCAATTTTGCCAAATTTTAAACAATTTTCATCACTTTTTGCTTATTTTAACACATTTTTGCCACTTAAAACTAATTTTCCACCACTTTTTCTGCCTAGATTGCCTTTTCTAAACCAATTCTTGCCCGTTGTGCCCATTTTTGCCAGTTTCATCCAATTTTTCTTCCCATTTCACCACATTTTCCACCCATCTTTGCCACTTTAAACACGTTTTGGCCACTTTATAATCCCCTTTTACCACTGTTTATGCCCGCTTTTGCCACTTTCACCCATCGTTGCCATTTTGTGCTTACTTTTTGACATTTTTTTCTTATTTTTGTCAGTTTAACTCATTTCTGCTACTTTCAAAACCCAATTTCACCGCCTTTTCCTCCAGTTTTGGCCATTTTTAACCAATTGTAATTGTGATTAACTTAATTCTTTTTAATCAGTTGACAGCACTATTTTTTTTTTACCTCAGCCAACAAGGTTTTGTTTGTTCGTTTGTTTGTTAGCAACATAACTCAAAACTTGAGGACGGACTTTGATGAAATTTTCAGGAAATGTCAGAAATGGCATAAGGAAGAACTGATTAGATTTTGGGAGTGATCCAGATCACCGTCTGCATACAGGAATTTTTTTAATGATTTTGTGCTATTGGGAGATAGGGCTAATGGCAGAGGTCTGCGCTGTAACCACTTTACACCAGGAGATGGCGGACATGAGTAACTTATTCAAAGTTTTGGACTTTATAGACTTTATAGGACACACACCCGGTCGAGGAGATGAGTCAGAGCGTAACAGAGAGAAAGACAGCGAACTGTAGCAAGAATACTCACAATGCTGGAAGGAATAGAGGAATATTCACCCTCTGCCATGACTTCCAGTCGTCCGGTGAGACCATGGGTGCTTCTGCCATGACAGGCCACATGTAGCGAAGCCAATGTTTTGCCTCACTGTGTCTCCACCCCACCGGGGAGGGGGTAATCGGCAAATTAGATTTTGGGAGTCATCCGGATCACTGTCTGGATCCAGGAATGTTTTAAAGGATTCTTCCCTATTGGGAGATGGGGCTAATGGCGGAGGTCTGCACTCTCTAAGTGCTTTTCTAGCTTTATATCTTGTAATTAATTTTGGCAAGTTATGCTACTTTATTCATGACAATGTGCAGTTTTCATTAGTACCTCTGAATAATATGTTATAATGCAATACGTTTTAATAACTTGCACAAAATTAAGTTACTCACCACTTGAGTAGTCTGTTAATAAGGTACTCCTACTCAAGTACTTATTTTTATGAGTACTTTTTCTTCTACTTGAGTAATTATTACTTCACTTGAGTACTGTAACTGTGTACTCATCCACCACTGGTTATGTCTCTCTGTAATGCTTTTGTTCAGGTGTCAATCCAAAGAAACCCTCAAATGTAAAAAAAAAAAAAAAAAAAAAAAAGTCCCTCAAAAAAAACGCAACAATTGAATAATCCAGCCACAAAAATCAAAAGCAATGTTTTGCAAAACACAAAAATATAAATAATAATTTAAAGGCAAATAACCCACTGGTCCTGGGAATGTTCCTCAGAGTTCAGCCCTGGATGTTTTTCTGTGTTGGCTCAAATATTCACAGCCCTCCCTCTCACCACTGTCGATGTTCTTGCATGGAGGAGGCTAAAGAGCAATCTTCTGTCTTCTCCCTAGGAGACAACGTCCTTGCAGAGCTCTGCTGTTTTCTTCCTGGTGGACCAGCAAAAATGCCTTCGAACATTTACAGTGTGCATGGGGTTTCTGAGGGATTGGTATAACTTTGCTTTACTTATACTAAAACACCTGTTGTCAACAGTCTCTGCTCCCACGTCTGACTGGTTCTGGTCTTCTAGCCTCATTTCCACGTCTGCCGTTCCAGTTTGGGCCGTTCTTTATCTTCGACTTGTCCCTCTGATGCGTTCAGTCGTCATTCGTCCCTCCTCTCACCTGTTTGTCGCAGATGGAAGCTTCTCCTCAGTACAAAACCCATGAAAGGACGTCTGGAATTTGCATCAAACTCAACATGAAGAGCTTGGTTTTTGCTCTGGTGTACACTGACACCTTCTATAAAGAGGTGTTTTCCTTTCCAAATCATTTCCAGTCAGTTTTTGCACTGTCAATGTGAAATTCTTTTTTGTGTGTTTTTTAATAAATTCACAAAATTTTCTAAAATTCTGTTGGGCTACTGAGTTCAGATTATTGAGAATAAAACTGATTTTTTTTTTCAAATGTAGCACCAGGCTGCAACATAATGGAGGGGTCTGAATATTTCTGATTAATTATGATGAATTAATTACTGAGCCTGCAGTAATTAGATTGTTTCCAGCTGATTGACAGCACTGGTTATTACTCTTTTTCCTGTTGGCTCCACTTTGACCTCCTTTTACTCTGACGTTGATGCTGCTCCATCCAAATCCCACCTTGTCCGTTTTCCAATTTGCCAATTCAACACAGAGGATGAAAATAAAAGCCTCCTGCAAATTACATCAGCTCTGTTTGCTCTATAATTTATTCATAATTGGATATAATTGAATGGCAATAACTGCTGAATGTGTTCTTTAGTGAGCTTGAGGCAATTAGAGAGGTGAATTACTGACAATTACTGTTGACTTCTCCTGACATCCTACGATTTCCTGTCACTCCTGGTTCAGGTGAGCTGCTTTCAGCTGGCAGAGGTGTGCGTACCTTCAGCGATGAGTCACAATCGATGGGAATCATGTTTGGAATAGACCACAGAGAGAAGCTGTTAATGCTAAAGAGAAGGAGACAGGAGATAGATGTTATCCATTACTCATTATGTTTAAAACTCAACAGTTGAAAGTCTGAAAATGACCCTGATCATGCTTGTAGGTTGGTCTGACTGGGTTTAAGATCTTTAGCAGAACTTTCAGTTGCCTAAAAGTTGAGCTTGAGGATGCAGCAGTTAAGTCAGCTGATATTTGCGTTCAGAGCATCTTTAACGTCAACATGAAAACAGATTTTTTACAAAGTAATGCAGATTAATCAAAAATATGTAATGTAAAATAAGTGATGCATAAATATTCACCCCCTTCAAGTCAGTATTTACTAGAGCCAATCACAGCACTGGCATTTGGCCTCTTGGATTACCCTCTACCTTCCAGGGCTGACTGCCAAGAAGCATCCCCACAGATGCTGCCACCACTGTGCTTCACAGTGGGAATGGTGTTCCTGGTGCATCTTGTCTGATGGCCAAAAAGCTCCATTTTGGTCTCATCAGACCAAAGAACTTCCTTCCACTTGACCATGGAGTCTCCCACATGCCTCTTGGTGAACTCTAGTCCAGATTCCATCTGAGTTTTCTCTTTGCCACTCTCCCATAAAGCTCTGACTGATGAAGAACCCGGCCAACAGTTGTTGTCTGCAGAGTCTCTCCCATCTGCGCTGCTGAAGCTTGGAACTCCTTCAGAGTAGTCATAGGTGTCTTGGTGGTCTCTCTCACTAGTCTCCTTCTTGCACGCTCACTCAGTTTGTGAGGACGGCCTGATCTAGGCAGATTTACACATGTGCCATTCTCTTTCATTTCTTAATGATGGATTTAACTGAACTCTGGGGGATGTTCAGTTCCTTAGAATTTTGTTGTAGCCATCCCCTGACTTATACTTTTCAATAACTTTCCGCTGAGTTGCTTGGAGTGTTCTTTTGTCTTCATGGTGTAATGGTAGCCAGGAATACTGATTTACAAGGAACTGAACCACTTGAGACACATTCACTGCACTCAGATGATCCCCATTTTACTAATTGTGAGACTACAAGCACCAGTTGGCTGTCAATTTAGGTCAGTAACTTTAGAGGGGGTGAATATTTATGCCATCACTTATTTTACTTACATATTTTTTATTTAACTGACATTACTTTGTAGAAAAAAAATGTTCACTTTTGCATTACAGAGTTTTTTTGTCCATTTTTTAAATCAAAAAAGCCTAATTATGTTTGCCATGATTTATTTAAAAATTCAATAAAAGCTAAAACATCCAAGGGAGTGAATACTTTTTTAGGCACTGTAAACACACACACTCACAAACTCATGTAAATTTATCAAAACATAAACTGGTGCTCTGAGAGCCTGGAGAAGAGTTTACCACAAGCATTTAGCATACACACACACACAATAACACACACACAAACACACACATAATAAGACACAGTGTTGACATGTGGGAGAGAGAGTACACTCTCCTGCTGTGTGGCCAGTGGCCTTGCTCACTGTTGGCTGTGAGCTATAGCTCTATTTACCACTGGTCATCTATCTCAGTCACATCCACTTACATACACACAAACACGCACTCACGCACACACACAGACATACGGCTGCAGACAGGCGGCCGCTCAGCCAGCAGGTATTTAAAATGGAGGAATGCGATTGGAGCGGGGATGCCAGATAGTGTTTACAGCACTATCCACTTCCACGGCCCTCTTCTTCCTGTCCTCCTCCATTTTTATTTACTCCTCTGGTCGACTTTTATTTCCACGTGTCTCTGGTTTTTCCTCTTTTCTTCCAGCCTGTCTGAACCGGACAGCCTGAGATGGTTAGCATTGAAATGTTGAAGCAGGAACATGAGAAAAGGCTTTGACAGAAAACTCCATTACATCCATTTCTTTTGTTCTGATTCTTATTTAAGCTGCTGGTCCACAAATAAAAATGAGGTCTGCCTTTTGCTGTAAATATTTAATAATCCATCGTCTAATTTAAGAATGTATTTTTATCTTTACAGTTGACCTATGGCTAAGCCACGCCCCCTGCACTCACTCGGACAAACAATGAACATTCAGTGACAGTCGCTATGGCAGGTGTCACAGTAGGAGACATTTCGTAGGAGGCCATTGATGAATTCTGGAGACAGAAAGGTCGTCATCTAGAAGTTACTAAAATGGTCTAAACTACACACTGGAGGGATATTTTAATAATTTTATTGTTGAGAAGGTCGATTAAAAGCTTCAGCTACAAGCCAAAATTTACAGGTCCCAGTGCAAACATGATAAACCGTATCTTGTTGCCATCACAGTCTCAGACCACAAGATAGAGGATCAGCATCAAAGTGCAACTGAAGTTAAGGTTTTTGGCTCAGAAATATAACGGCCTTTTTACCATCTTTACCAACAGTGTCTCTCCGGTAGTTTGGTGCTACAGTATTTACACTGAATCATTCAGCATAACGTTTGCCAACCTTTGTTATCTCGGCTATTACAGATAAGTGAATGAAGCTAAGCTCCAGAAGTTAACGTTAGTTTAACTAGAGGTCTTTGGACAACAGCTAACAATGATGTACGATCACCAAAGTACAAAAACTAGAACAAAAAATGCCAACGAACTCCCAACAAACAACGCGACATAATGAACAACGCAGCTAGGAGCTAACGTTAGGTTAACTTTAGCTAATGTTAGAGATGTTGAAGGTAACTTTATATTTCTTTCCAACAAAGTGACAATATGCTGCCTCAAATAAGTTGTTGACTTACCTTAGAACAGATGTAGACATCCTTGTTAATTTTATTCACGTTGAGTTGATGTTGTGGTCTAGTATCCCAGCTGTCATTGGGCAAGAGGTGCTCTATCTGTATTTCTGTACACTCTATCACACATCCCAACGTTAAAATACCGTCAGTTATTGTGGAGACAGTGTTGAGCGATGTAGCCAACAAACCGAGCCAGAGCAGACACAGCCAAGAATCATTTGACAAATGAGAAACTCAATAAAACTCTCCAAAATGTCCTTGAACATTGTGTGAGCTGTTGGAAACTAAAAACATATATAAACTATATAGACAAAAGTATTTGGCCACACCTGTTATTATTGAATTCAGGTGTTTCAATCAGACCTGTTGCCATAGGTGAATAAAATCCAGCACCTAACCATGCAGTCTCCATTTGCAAACGTTTGTTATCCTAAATGGGTCATTCTGAAGAGCTCAGTGACTTTAAGTGGTACTGTGATGGAGGCCACCGTTACAATTAGACAGTTTGTGAACTTTCATCCCTGTTGGATATTCCACAGTCAACTTTAGGCGATATTATGAGAAAGCAACTCACCCACAAAGCAGAAGACCTCATTAAATCACAAAGTGGGGTCAATGACTGCTGTGGTACATGCTATGGGGCATAAAAGTCACCAATGCTCTGCTGATCCCATAGCTAAAGAGTTCTGAACTTCTACTGGCATTAAACACAAAAACTGTGCAGCAGGAGCTTCATGACTGGGTGAGTGCTGGATGGAGTGGTGTAAAGCTCATCTACACTGGACTGTGAGGCGGTGGAAATGTGTAATGTAGAGTGATGAATCACACTTTTCTGTTTAGCAGTCAGTCTAGGCTTGACGGATGCCGGGAGAACATTACCTATCTGACTGCATTGTTCTAACTGTGAAGTTTGGTGGAGGAGGGATAATGGTATGGGGCTGTTTTTCAGGGTTTAAGCCTTATCTCCAGTGACGGCAAATTTTAACCACAATTTCCACCACTGTGCCACACACCAAAGCGCCATGGGTTTGGTCTGACCGAAGGCGAGCGACTTCGCCCACTAGAAGCAATCTAGGGCGTTGCGCCATAGCACACAGCCCTGATCAGCAGGAAGAGATCACAGGAGAACTGTGAGTTCACGCAGGAATAGCATGTCAACAGCAGACTATTTTACCTTTGGGGCTTAATTTATCATCCTTTCCTGTAAGAGTCCATGATATTATTGCTTCCGCCATTGAGTGAGTACAGTAGGAAGTTAAAAGGTTAATGTTTGCTAAAGCATCTGTGATTTTATGCAATATTCTTTGGCTAAATATCCTCAAAAGTTAACTTTTCCTCATCAATGGCATCGTTGTAGCTCTGTGACCCACTGACCTCACAGTGACCCTTTGCTCTCACTGCACGATGAGGCGTAATGTTGATATAGTGATGATTTACTATCAGGAGTCCATGCATTGTGTCGTGTTTTGAAAGAACTGGTTATTCTAGTTTGTGACTTCCTCTTCTGGAGCTTTCTGATTGACGGGTATTGACGCAGTGAAAATAGACCTGCAGCTTATCTCGAACAAAGCGGAGCAAAGTGTCGGTCCAGGCACGCGCCGCTGCCGGTCTGGAGCGTTAGTTGTGGAAATGCTCTGGTAGACTAGAGAGGGAAAGATGTGCTCTGCGGTACGATTTGCCAGTGTTACGCGGCACGTTCGCTGTATGTGGAAACTGGAGGTTAATGCTTCAGCATACCAAGACATTCTGGACGACGCTATGCTTCCAACTGTGTGGCAATAGTTAGTAGGCCCTGTTCTATTCCAACATGACTGTGCCCCAGCGCACAGAGAAGGACTATAAAGACATGGTTTGATGAGTTTGGTATGGAAAACCTTGACTGGCCCACACAGAGCCCTGACTTCAACTCCTTCCAGCACCTTTGTGATGAACTGGAAAGCCTCCTAAGAAGAGTGGAAGCTGTTCCAGCTGCAACGGGGGGCAGACTCCATAGGGTTGGAACTACCTTGGAAATGTCCTACTACAATCTGATAGCCAAAAATTATGAGAGCAACAGAACAGTATGTTGTACAAAGGTAAAAATATGACACTAAAGTAAGCTGATATGTGAGTTTGGTGCAGTTTTTAACTAAAAAATATAGAAAATAATTGTGAAATGCTTTATTATATAAATCCTGATCTCTGTAAATGTCTAATATTGTTTTCCTTGTATCAGCCTCTCCTGTTGTGAATCTTTCTCTCTTCCATCAGTCTTTATCTCTTACACATAAATGGCCCTTCACCAGTCTCTGAGCTCCAGTGAAGGGCCTTCAGGTTCAGGTAATAGCCGGCGTGTGTCTGCTGGTGATGGAATTATGCATGTGGTTATTATAAAGCAGGGACTCTGAGCTGTGTTCACCACTATGTGTGTGCGTCTGTGTTAGAACTTAATCGTCGTGGTGTGCTGGGAGAGCTCCCTGCCCTTGGCATGTGTTTGACAAGAGCTCAATGTGTAAATCCATTAATTACCACCATTCACACCAGTACTGCAGTCGCTGCTGCTGCCGCCGCTCACGCTACAGCGACTGGGAGTGCTGGGGGGGTTACACTGGGAGCACTGGGAGCAAGGTTTGGTGCACTGGTTGGGCTTTTAAAGAGAGTTTATAAGAGATTAAAAGGAAAACATCTGGGCAGATGGCGGCCCCTCAGCAGGCCTCAGATTCTATGAGATTTCTTATAAAAACAGGACAAAGAAAGTGCTCAGCTGTCTGCTCCTTCACTGATTTACAAATACACACGCACAAACACACACTCGCACAGTTTAGTCATTTATTTGAGTGCGATTAGGCTCCTCAGAGGAAGAGCCTCAGTGGTAGACAGATTCATTTCACCAAATGAGCCCTTATTGTTCTGGGCCACACTGAAGCAAAGCTCTGTATGTGTCTAGTGGGCGGCTGTGGGGGAGTACAGGGCATGTCACCGCGGACCAGATCACATCACTGCTTGACACAGTCGGCTGAGCTCTGATGAAGCAGGTCCCTGGAGCGCACGCAGACATGCACTCACACTCAGATCGTACGTGTGCGCTCACGTGCACGGCAACAGCCCTGAATAACACCCTGCACTCTTAGAATAAAGGGTTCCATCAGGGTTCGTCCAGGAGGGAAGATGTTTACCCAGGCAAGAAGGTTCTAAAGATTTAGGGATTTTTAAAGGCAGCTTCACATGACAAACTATGCAAAGCTTACTGATTGGCCCCATTCCATGTCTTTCATCAGGTGGATCCATCTTGCAAAGCTCCTATCTGAAAACCGGACCAATCAGGAGAAGATGCGGGAGCTGCAGGCTGAAATCTGGTTGCAGTGACTGCAGCCAGCATAGCGATTAGCTTGGCTATAGCTATAATTTAGCAGCAGTTCAATTGGAACTGGACCACATTTCTTATTAAAAGACGGCAAAGAACAGCACCGAGAGCTTACTTTGGTGGAAAAGACGTTTTCACTGTTCTTCTGAAGAGCCACAGCATGAGTTTGCAATAGTTAGCTATTAGATATAGCAGATGTAGCATGAGAGACAGTTTTTAATCAGATCTGGACAGCATTTCTTTATTGAAAGTGGAGATATCGTCAAGTCCAAAGTTTGACAAGAAATCTCTACTCATTTCCTGTCAGCATGGGTCCTGCTGCAGAGGTCAGTAGGTCTACTCCAAGAATCAGCATGCTACGTTTGGATGATCTGGATAGAGCCTGTGCAATAAGGCGACTTCAGACTTTAAAAGGAACCCTGCATGATCAGACAAGTTCATCTTGTTGGATAGATATTTGTATGTCTCATATACTTATTGAACTAGAAAACTCACAAGATGTCTGTATTTTGAGTCATTTGAGTTTATAAATTAACCAGTAGACCGCCATGTTTTGGTCTGCGCTGGCGCGGTGACGTCACAGTTCCATGGTGTGATCCTCGCCACTCCTATGCAGTAGCCTGTTTGAGACTGGCAGCCAGTGTTAGGGCTGCATCTCAGAAACACAGCACATCTCATGCATGGAGGATTCTAAAATTTGAGATCTCTTCTATTTTATATTTGCACCACGAGCAGTTATCTGTCCATCTAGACAGGAAAATGATAAATACAGAGCCATATTTACCTTGTTGTAGCAAATATTTACATCCACATGGGTAGAAAATATTTGAAATCTGTTTCTTGATGAACCAGATGAAGGCCACGAGCTAAAATGTGTCTGTTTAATAAAGTCGTTCCCCTTAACTTCTCTTCTTTATGAGGCTTTCTGTTTCCACAAAGTTCAGATAAAGATAAACACAGAATGAAAGGACTTCCAAATTGTGCCTTTCAAAATAAAAGTCCACTTAAGCATTTCTTTGGAGAAGCTCCGTTCATATGTACATATTATTTTTATTTTGAAAAGCTCCAGGCACAGTTCCACTATATACTGAATTCAGGCACTTGTAGGGAGCTTTACTGATGTAACACTTAGGAGGAATGACAGAGCTTTGACAGCAGGGAGACAAAACCAACACGCAGCAAACTCATGGCAGCAACAGCTGCAAGTAACAAAACCGTCTGAAAAATGGTTGCTGCTTAGCAATGGAGAGGAGCGCTGCGGAACTGTGACATCACACTAACGTGACGCAGATCAAAACACGGCGGTCTCCTGCAGAGTGTATGAGCTGAAATGAACTCAAAATGCAGATATGTGGGATATTTCACGAGTTTTATAGTTTAATATACATTTGAGACGTACAAATATCTATCAAACAAGACAAACTTGTCTGATCATGCAGGGTTCCTTTTAATAAAACCAAGTTGCTGTATTGTTTGGAGTGAGCCCTAGTACCATCTCCAAACTAAAGGCCAAGTTCCACATTAGGGAACATCTAACATCTTTTGGTGGAGGCAGTGTGATGGTGTGGGGCAGGATCTCCCTCACTGGAAAAACGAGGCTTGTCATCATTGGACGAAATCTCAATACGGAGAGATATCAAGAAGGATTCTGTAACCAGTGGCAACCCCATATCTCCACAGTCTGGAACCGAACTCTATCCTCCAAGATGACGACGCTCGCCCCCACAGAGCGGGGTTTATCAGAGACTACCTCCAGATTTTGGGAGTGGAGAGGGTGGAATGGCCTGCCAGTAGTCCTGACCTCAACCTCATTGAACACTTGTGGGATCAGCTTGGGCGTGCTGTTGGTGCTAAAGTGACCAACACAACCACATTGGCTGACTTACAACAAATGCAAGTTGAAGAATAGGATGCCATCCCACAGCAGTGTGTGACCAGGATGGGGACCAGCATGAGGAGGAGGAGCCAGGCTGTTAAATGAATGAATTCTTAAATTTCCAATATGTCTTGTTTCTTCAGACTTCAATCATCCAATCCAACAAACACCAAATAAGAGTCAATGGCAGAATCAGCTGTTTGGCATTGGAAGAGAAGATTTGGAAAATTTTTAATGGGCGCAATGCACATACTCAGCTCTGCTGCTCATCCCACAAATGCATGCTCCTTACTAATTTGGCCCCATTTTAAAGGAAATAAATAAAAGCTGCATTTTTCCAAATAAAAAGATTATCTGGAGCACTTCTTTAAAAACAGAGAGCTGTGCTTCCTAAAATGATTTCTGGATAACCAAACCTCTTTGTTTTGTCTGCAGCAGTGAAGCAGTATTTGTGAGTAAGCCGGTCGCAGCCTCAGAGACTGAACACTGTCAGAGCTCTACCTGTGCTGTTCAACATGATTAATGACAGCATTAAGCACATTAATTACTCCACTGTTTGGAGAATGAGCCCGTTTCATTACAAAAACCTTCCCAACTATATTTACCAGACTGTTTTCTCCCAGCCCTCCAACGAGCAGCTCCCTGAAGATGATGCAGATACAGTGTATGAGTATCAGCATGCATGTGAGTTTGCTGCGCTTAGCATGTTTATTCACTTAATTATTTAGTGTTAATTAAGTCAGAATCCTTGGCCGTTAAGGCAGAACAGAAGCATCTGCTGCAGAAAGAGGAAGAAAAAAAAATCAGCGAGGAAAACGCTGTCTGTGTCTGCTCTCTCTGCACACTCACAGACACGCACGCAGGGCAGCAGCCTGAACCGTTTAATTACAAAAGAGGACAAGAGGGAGGATGGGAGTTAGTGGAGGAAAAAACGACAAAGCAGAAGACACAGATAAATCTTTTAACGTCTCGATTAATGAAGTACACAGGGAGGCAGGAGGGAGGAGAGCTCCCCAAAACGACATCGACATCTGGCCTCGGCCCGCATTAAAAGCCTATTTTGTTGTTTTAACACCCATAAAATAGGCGCTGAAACAAGCCGTAAGTGGCGTCAACCCCGCTTTACACCTCCCCACTGTGTACTTTTTCTCTTTTTCTACCCCCTGCAGACAGCTCAGTGTGTGTGTTTGTACTCTAATAACAACAACACAGACAATAAATGCTTTATGGTGTTTGGGTCACTGGAGAGTTCCTCCCAGCTCACACTGCTTCATTGCTTTCACTGCACCAAAGAAGTTTCTGATTTGGTAAAATTTAAAAACGTGATAAATTCCAATGGAAATCTGTGTTTGGCTTCTAAAACATCTCTGAAAGTGCGTTTTAAACATCTTCAGATGTTCCTCAACTCCACAAAAATTCACTCATGTGGGCGGCAGCTGGACATCCTTGTCTTTAATCCAGTCTGGATCCATCGAAAATAAAAACCTGAGGAGCTGCAGACTTCTTTTTGCAGGAGAAACTCAGACTTCCATTTATGCAGCAACCTGTTGTACTTTTCTAGTATTGAAGTCATTTAAATGCACTTTGTGTGGTTAAAAATGTGCTGATGTGGCTGCAGATTGTTGTTTGCATAACCCAGCTTCAGGATATCTTTAAAAAGATCCAAGACAAAGCAAACATCCAGAATATAAGCATGCACCATTTCTTACTAGGCCCCTCCAAAACCTTCATGTCATTCCAAGGTGGACTTGCTTTACATTCTCCTTCAGGATTTTCTGCTAGAGGACAGAAATTATTTCCGCAAGTGATCCAGGTCCTGAAGCAGCAAAGCAGCCCCAGATCTTCACACCATGTTTGATTGTTGTTGTTGCCGAACAGTTCGAAATACTCAAAATATTTGTTATGTGAAAGTTTTTAGGTACTTTAAATACATTTTTTTGTTTGTGCGACTTGTGTAAAATATTTCATTTCCGTGTTCTTCATCTTCATCAGTTTGCCTTTGTCCTTTAAAGGTCACATATTTTACCTTTTTAAGACAAGTTTATTAGTATTATTAGTATTATTAGTAGTTTTATTTTGGTCTCAGAGGTTCCCAAAACATACCTGTGAAGTTTGTTGCCGCAAAAACACTCCAGTATTGTTTTTTTGCATGTCTAAAACACACTCTGTTTCAGCCCTGCTCAGAACCAGCTGTTTCTGTGTCTGTGGCTTTAAATGTTCATGAGCTGTCTGACTCCGCCCATTACCACGCCCCTCTCAGGGAATTGATGTGGCGCTCCTGATCCTCTTCTCAGCAAGATTAGGAGAGGTGGCCAGGACTTTCTTCCAAGTGGAGAGGGCCAACTGAACATGGGGGCGGGGCTAACTCCCCACATGACATCATGAGGGGAGTTAGGAGTACTTGAGGAGATTGTGGACAGGCCAGGCAAACATATTTCTGTTAGAAAAGCCTGAAAAAGTGATTATTACATAATATGTCCCCTTTAACATATTTTAATTTGAACCATCATGCCGCCCACAGTAAGCGTATTTGATTGTCTGTGAGTAACAAAGACCTAAAAGTGCACTTTGATGCAGAAAGGGCTCTTCCACAAAGATCAGTGTTATTCTTGCTATTAAGTCTGCACATTTAATTGAATTTTAGTAGTGATCACGACTTTGACTATCTCACAATCAAAGAAACTCAATTGTTGTTCCACCTGTGGAAAACTCTACATCAGTGATCCTCATCTGGAGGCCTGGGGGCCACATCAGGCCCCGCATGGCTTCGCATCTGACCCCTGGAGAAGAATTAAATTAAGGGCAAAAATAAACACTAGCATGTAGGGTTTAACTTTGTTTCTTGAAATTTCAATTAAACCTTTAACTAAGGGACCTTTCAAACAAGAAGCTAATAGTATTGTCTTTCTGTCATTTGGCATGGTAAAAAAAATACTGTCTTGATTAAAGCTGCATTTTTTTAGGGTCTTTAGGAGTCGATTTTCCTTTCTGAGAATCTACACAAAAGATCTTTTTCCTGCATGTGTATTTGACCAATCACGACACAGCTTATTAGCTTCAAACTTATTGATAGATATCAAGATGGCTCCAGAAATATGTAGCAAAAATATCTCCATCGCCCCCTTGTGGCTGGCTTCAGTAAAAGAAAATAGGAAATACTTTTACAAGAAGATGTTGAAAATATGACAAAAATCAAAGTCTGGCCCGACAGTGTCTGTCAAGAAAAAGCTGGCCCCTTTTAAACATCATCCTGTTTAAATCTTGTCTGGTTATATACCAGGTTTTATGAATATTCTCTAAGCTTGTTTTCATACAACTTTAATGTGCTTAACTCACCTAGCTCATCTTTTTTCTTCTCCTTTAGCGTGCGTAAACACAGTCTGCACCTCAGCCATCCATCATGGAAAGGGTTAACTGCTTTGTTGCCTAAATTGATCTGTATGGACTCTGAAATTACACAGATTACATTTTAGCACCTCCACTCATGATTAAACAGTAATAAGAGCCAAATGAAATCAAACTTTCCACTTTTTTCTTTCTTTCGCGATAGATAAGTTGCCAACAAACTGGTGATGAAACGGATTTCTTTAGCCTTTCAAAAACAAGAGCATTTTCCAAAGCAGAAGTAAAGTATACTAAGTGTAAGACAGCACAAAAGACGTAATATATATGTAAGAAAAATAAAAGCACAGCAAAGAAGTGCTTGCTGAGAAATCCTTTAGTTAAATAATTATTAACTCATTGAGTGCCGTTGATGTTTTTATATGTCAAAGTGTTTTTTTTTTGGCAGCTGGCACAAGGGGGCGCTCTCACGCTCCCTGTGAGTAATTTCGGGGCTTCTGGGATACGTAGTCGGAACACTACAGTCGGAAGTGACGGTAGATCAAACATCAGAGGTGGAGACCCTGGGGTCAAAGAGCAGAGCGATCGTTACGGAGGTAATCTAAGCTAAAAGTTCTAACTTAGACGCTGGAAGAAACTTTAAAGTTCTGCCTAAGAAATCGCTTACTCACTGAAACCGACACTGAACTTAACGACAGCGAATCCAGGGATCGGCACTTTTATTGATCTGCCTCGGCCAGCCAAGAGGCTAAAGAATGCCGCGAGGTCTCCCCCGTGCGTCGGAGAAATAAGGCAGCCTCTCACCAGCTGGATGCATACAGCGACAAGCAGGAGAGGACATGGGCGTATGGGGGGGTCCCGTGGAGGCTGTCCAGTTCCAGAGTGTGAATGGCATGACAGTGACCTGAAGCATTGTTATTTATTTTACAATAAAATAACATTTGTAATACAATTTTCAGATGTCTTTTATGTTGTTGAAGGCAAAATTATAACATTCAAATCACTGTTCTGCTGTTCACTGTTCACAGTTCTCTTTCACAAAAATGCATTAACGAAAAAAAGTGGTCTTTTTGGTGAAACTAGCCTCTATTCAACTTCAAGTAAATCAAGAACGAAACAAGCTACAAACAAACAGTTTTCTCCATGATGAAATAGACTTTCTTCTTTCATTTGAGCCATGTGGTGTTTCCAGAGTCATAGTAGAAAATATTCTGTGGGTCTTGAAAGATGACTCAAAATGGCCAAAAACGCTGGCACAAGCCACTTTCCATTTAATAAGAGGGCTGGCACTCAATGAGTCAACTAAATTACTTCTCAAAGCAGTCATATTAAGCTTGAATATTTAATACAGTTGGATTAAAATCCATTCTTAAATGTGGATCAAAGCTGAGCACAAGGTCTAATTCTTTCAAATCCACTCCTTATTTTGTGTATTTGTTAGTACAGACATTGTGTAGCCTATCAGTGCTGCAGCTCATGCATTTTGGCCCTGCTGCTGTGTCATATTTAACCAAATTTTAGGTCAATGTCAGGGGTTCAAATGCTGGAATTTTTGTCCCAGTCCAGCCCTGAAAAGAATTTAGTAGCAAGCTATAAGGAATTCAAAATCAAATGTTGGCAGTGAAAAAGATTTTCCTTTTATCGTGATATTGATCAAATTAATTTTGATTTTAATTTTGACCAAAATCCTGCAGTCTTACTTGCTTTGTTGAAGTTGATCCCCACAGGCAGGACTTCTCTAACTGAGTGGGTAACTTCACCAGTGCACAAGTGTCTAATGTCCAAAGGAATTCTGGGAAAACTAGGCAGATTAAGTAATGACTGTCAAATAGGTTGAGTGAACTTAGAGTGATCAAGTACTGTTTACTTTAAAAGCCATTTTGGGGGAGCAGGTGGCCTAGTGGTTAAAGGCGCTCTCCATGTGTGAGGCCAGCCCAGGTTCGAGTCCGGCCTGAGGCCCCTTGCCGCATGTCTCACCCCCACTCTTGACCCTGTTTCGGATTCTATCCACTGTCCTCCTCTATCTAATAAAGGCACAAAAAGTCTGAAAATAAATCTTCCAAAAAAAAAAGTCATTTTGAATTTAAAGGGTTAACACAAATTCGGATTTTGTTCTGGGTTATTTGTGACCTCCTGGATGAGTCGTCAGTGCGCTTTTGGAGTCATTTTGGTAGACCAGCCACTCCTGGGAAGGTTCATCATTGTTCCAAGTTTTCTCCATTTGTGGGTAATGGCTCTCACCAGGTTCTGCTGAGTCTCAAAGCCTTGGAATGTCTTTGTAACCCTTTCCAGACAGACAGATGTCAGTGACTGTTTCTCATCTGTCCTTTAGATGGCGCCATGGCGTGTTGGAGAACTTTTAGCCTACTCCACTTTGTCAGGCAGGCTCTATTAAGGGATTTCTGGATCCAGTAATCAGGTCTGGGTGTAGCTGGAGAAACTGAACTCAGCTCTCCAAAAAATGTTCATGATTTGACAAGGAGGGAATGGCTTTTTCACATAGGGCCAGGTAGGTTTGGATGGGTCCAATACTTTTCACAGCACTCTTTATGAAAGAAATTGCGATTGATTTATTGATTTTGAGTCATTACTCAGGCCAATATTTACTTACTATTATTAAATGCCTCATACAACCACCTCAAAAAATCTGAACTATCCCTTTAATAACTGGGCTGACATGCATTAATTATACTAGAAAAGCCTGTTAATTTGTTTCAGTGTATGTGAAATTCCTTGATCACAATGAAACTAGTAATATCCATGAGCAGTTGTGTGTTTTGTCCGCCTGTGTGAGTGTGGGTTACTAAGTGTGTGAGCAGCAAAGAAAACATGGATACAGGGCTATCCAGTGTAAATATTTGTAGACAGAAATGAGGTGGAGGTGTCAGGCCGACCACTAGAATATTAACTATTGACAGAGACAAAGAGACCGCTGCCTCCTCCCTGCATCATCTGTCTCTCCCCTCTCCTCCCCCACCGCTCCTCCTTTGTCTACCTGCCCTCCATAAGTCTCAACCTGCTCCCCCTCCATCTCTCCCGTCTCCTCCCCGTTCTGTTTGATTTTAATGTTTCTCTTGCATAGAAGCAGCTTTTAATCATTCCTGCATTTTTGTTCCTCTTTATTAGTTTTTCTCCCCAGAGATATGAGTGCAGGATGGAGACGGAGTGAATGAGGAGGAGGAGGAGGAATGTGTGTATTAATGTTTCATATTTCCCCGGCCGGGGGAAGGAGCTGATGATTATTTCATGTTGTCGACATTGTCTTCTTCTCCCTGCCTTTTTTTTTTTTCCTCATCTCTGAGGTGTCAAGAAATTGGCCGACAATCATTGTCACCCAGACAGACATGAGCAGGAGAGGTCCTGCCCTGACACTCTCACAGCCCTGCTAACACAAAGGAGAGGTTCAGGTCAAGTCTGCTCTAGTTGCCTGGTTTGAATTGTTGTCACTGTGTCAGTCACCCTCTCTATTTCTACTTACCTCTCTCTCCTACTCTCTCTACCACTCTGTCATCCCTTCTTTCCTGTAGGCCTTTTCAAACATGCAGTCCTGGCAATTCATGAAGGACAGCTCACCCGTGAAATTTTCTGAGTTGCTCTTGTCCATCACAGTCAGTGTGCACACATGCAGTCGGAAAATTTCAAATTACTGCATTAGTCTGACTAAAAATCCAAATCCTGTTACTTAAACATGGACCAACATACCTAAACCAAGCACAAAAATTAAGGAAATGTGCATTTGGTAGATTATTTCTTTGCTGTAACAATGCCTCATGGCACATATCTTATACCGTTAAAAGCCATGTTTGTAAGGAAGATGCCTTTGTGGGATGAGCAGCAGAGTTGAGTATGTGGGTTGCAGCCATGAAAAATGTACCAGATCTTCTCTGCCAAAGCAAAACAGCTTTGTATGGTAGAAGAACCATGCACCTCCTCCTCATGCTAGTCACCAGCTGCTGGATGGCATCCCATTCTTCAACCTGTTGGTTACTCTGGCACCAACAGCACATCCAAGCTGGTCCCATAAGTGTTCAGTGGGGTTGAGGTCAGGACTGCTGGCAGGCCATTCCTCTCCACTCCCAAATTCTGGAGGTAGTCTCTGATAAACCCCGCTCTGTGGGGGCGAGCGTTGTCATCTTGGAGCATAGAGTTCATTGGACTGTGGAGATACTGGATTATTGCCACTGGTTGCAGAATCTCATCTCGTCATCTCTCTTCATTGAAATTTCATCCAATGATGACAAGCCTCATTTTTCCAGTGAGGGAGATGTCGCCCCACACCATCACACTGCCAATGCCAATACATCTTATTTCAGTTTCAATTATTTTTTTTTATTTTTTTTTTAGTTACAAATTTAATTTTCAATGCCAGTTTTTAAAGTCATCATCCTGGCTCCATACCTTTCACACCAGCTCAAACAAAACAAATCATCTCAGCATGGGAACAAACTCTGGTATGAACCAAACCAGCTGACTGAGATCATTTGAAAATGTAACTAAACTTTGTGTGTTGACATAACTTATTAGAATAAAGCAAATTAGTGAATGAATATCCTTTGACAGCAGCATACTGAGTGACACGTTCAACCAAACCTGAATGTTAAATACACTTTATAGGCAAAAGTATAAAGCCTGTTGACACTCGACTGTGGAGCAGTGGAAATGCATTCTGTGGAGTGATCAGTCACAGTTCTCTTTTTGGTAATCAGATGGTCAAGTCGAGGAAGAACATTACCTGCCTGACTTCACTGTGCCAACTGTGAAGATTGGTGGAGGAGGGATAATGGTGTGTGGCTGTTTTTTTCAGGGTTTAGGCTAGAGCCCTTTTCTCAAGTGAGGGCCAATGTTAATGCTTCTGTATACCAAGACATTTTGGACAATGCTATGCTTCCAACTTTGTGGCAACAGTTTGGGGAAGGCCCTTTTCTATTCCAGCATGACTAGAAGAAGGACTATAAAGACATGGGTTGATGAGCAAAAACCAAGCCATGAGGTCAAAGGAACTGCCTGCAGAGCTCAGAGCTGGTTGAAGGCACAGATCTGAGAAAGGCTACCAAAACATTTTTGCCATATTGAAGTTTCCCAAGAGCTCAGTGGCCTCCAGAATTCTCAAATGGAAGAATCCTGGCACTAGCAGGACTTTTCTGAGAGCTGGTCACCCATCCAAACTGAGCAAATTTGGGGAGAAAGGTCTTAGTAAGAGAGGTTACCAAGAACTGACTGAGCTCCAGAGATCTCTGTGTGGAGATGGGACAAAGTTCCAGGAGGTCAAGCATCAGACAGAAGACTCAGCTCAGTGCAAACTACATGAAAACCTGTTCTGCTTCCATGTGGAGTTTGATGCCTTATAAGTTAATGCATCTCAATTTTTTAGGAGATTTTAAGGAGAGTGCACTTCTAGAGGGTTCAGTGCTCCTTTCTAACAAAGTTTTTGTTTGACCCCACTTCTCTAACTGAGTCAATAACTTCACTCATGATGCAAAAGTGTCTAATGCCCAAAGGCATTCTGGGAAAATCTGCAGATTTGGCAAACACCCAGGAAAAACCCATCCTTGAGACCAGCACAACAAGCTGCTATCACAGCCTGTACAGCAAATCAGGGGCTTGACTCACTGTTCCAGGTCTACTTAAAAATTACAAAAGAAAAAATAATGCTCTGATGGTTTAACATTTTTAATAACATGATGTTAATTTTAAACTTGCTTTAATTAAAGTTTTCATAGCTTTCAAATTCCTTATTTCTTACACAGTTTGCAGATCTTTTCATAGGGGACGTTTCAACTATTGGAAATAGCCTACAAAAGCACCCTACCACCGCTAAAGCACCAAACTGGATTAGATTCATGCAAAATATTGAATTACCCCCACAAACTGATAAACACTTTTTAGAGTGTGAATAACTATTTTGCATAAGGAGTCTTTGCAACAAAACTGCACTCTGCAAGATTTATTTGCCAAACAATAAACCACTGTTTTTGTTTCACAGATGAATTTCACATTATTGATAAAAAGCTATTACTAGTGGACTTCCTGCTTTGAGCAACAGAAGGCACTGCAAGTTGCTTACCTAGTATCATACATTACTGTTATTTGATCTCGTATTTTGTTTAAAATGGCCTTCAAATATTTATGCCCCACATACACTATATTGCCAAAAGTATTTGCTCACCTGCCTTGACTCACATATGAACTTAAGTGACATCCTATTCTTAATCCACAGGGTTTAATATGACATCAGTCCACCCTTTGCAGCTATAACAACTTCAACTTTTCTGAGAAGGCTTTCCACAAGGTTTAGGAGTGTGTTTATGGGAATTTTTGACCATTCTTCCAGAAGCACATTTGTGAGGTCACACCTGATGTTGGACGAGAAGGCCTGGCTCTCAGTCTCCGCTCTAATTCATCCCAAAGGTGTTCTATCAGGTTGAGGTCAGGACTCTGTGCAGGCCAGTCAATTTGATCCACACCAAACTCTCTCATCCATGTCTTTATGGACCTTGCTTTGTGCACTGGTGCACAGTCATGTTGGAACAGGAAGGGGCCATCCCCAAACTGTTCCCACAAAGTTGGGAGCATGGAATTGTCCAAAATCTCTTGGTATGCTGAAGCATTCAGAGTTCCTTTGACTGGAACTAAGGGGCCAAGCCCAGCTCCTGAAGAACAAGCCCACATCATAATCCCCCCTTCACCAAACTTTACACTTGGCACAATGCAGTCAGACAAGTACCGTTCTCCTGGCGACCGCCAAACCCAGACTGGTCCATCAGATTGCCAGATGGAGAAGCACGATTCGTCACTCCAGAGAACGCATCTCCACTGATCTAGAGTCCAGTGGCGGCATGCTTTACACCACTGCATCCAACGCTTTGCACTGTGCTTGGTGATGTATGGCTTGGATGCAGCTGCTCAGCCATGGAAACCCATTCATGAAGCTCTCTACCACTGTTCTTGAGCTAATCTGAAGGCCACATGAAGTTTGGAGGTCTGTAGAGATTGACTCTGCTGAAAGTTGGTGACCTCTGCGCACTATGCACCTCAGCATCCCCTGACCCTGCTCCTTCCACTTTGTTATAATACCACTGACAGTTGACTATGGAATATTTAGGAGCGAGGAAATTTCACCACTGGACTTGTGGCACAGGTGGCATCCTATCACAGTACCACGCTGGAATTCACTGAGCTCCTGAGAGCGACCCATTCTTTCACAAATGTTTGTAGAAACAGTCTGCATGCCTAGGTGATTGATTTTATACACCTGTGGCCATGGAAGTGACTGGAACACCTGGTTTCAATTATTTGGATGGGTGAGTGAATACTTTTGGCAATATAGTGTATGTATTTTTGGCGACCCATCCACTAAAGGATAAAGGGCCTGTGTAAAGGTATTGTACACCCGTGTACCCTGCTCTTCACCACTGGTGATAAATGAACTTGTGAGTTTGGTTCTGTATCTTATTAGCAGAAGGACCGTTTGCACTCCTAACTCTGCATCAATACTAAACACTAAAGCCTGTAGTATTTCAAAGCTTATACACCATCATTCATAGAAGAGTATTTATGTCAGAGAGCGAAAGAGGGAAGGTGAAAAGATAAGAGGAGGAGAAGGCAGGAAAGGCTGGTGAAAGATGAGAGAGCCCGGGGATCGAGAGAAGGAAGTGTGTTTGTGTGTCACCTGGGGCTTAGTAGCAGCGCTTTGAGCATTGTCTTTAATTATGCAACAACAATCAGAGCAGGTAGAGCGATTCTCTTCTTCCTGAGCCTTTTCTGCCTGCAGGTCTGTTGTGAAGGGAGACAGAGAGTGAGGAAAGAGATTGACGGGATGGAGAAATCAAAAAGGAGAGGGAATTGAGGGATAACAGACAAAAGAAGGAGACAAGGAGATCACTAGAAGTATTCAAGTCGGAGACGAATATCATGATTTAAATTTAGAGTGTGTGTTTGGTTAAGGTGACCGATTTAGTACTGAAACTCCAACCTTTGGACCACAGCGGTGAAGTTAACACAAGCAGGGATGTCGTAAATACTCGTCTGGGAAAGAGTCACCTTGGTTAAAACCTCAGTCATGAAGAACAAATGAAAATGTATGCATTTTCTTTAGATAAGGAGGATTTTCCCTGCAGTTATTTGTTAAATAAAACATTTTTCCTCATTTTCATTTCTTTACAAAGAAATCTAAATCTCTTTGAGACTACACAATCACATAATTGATATCCTACAACACTAAAAAGGCAGGAGAGCAGCGTTGATTCTCAGAGCAACCGTCAGTGTCCCATCGCTGCTCAGTCTGAGCCGAGAGAGAGGATTATGGTTAAGAGAGGCAAAGACAGAGAGAGGAGGTGCTGTTTTATGCTGCAGCAGCAGGGGGCAGTACAGGCACACATGTTCAATCTGACTCTTCATTCATAAAACATGCACTTCCAAGATGTGGAGTTAGGAAGGAAAGGAATGTTATAATAAAAATGATTGAATGAAATGTCTGCTCCTTGATTTCTCTCTTCTTTGTGTTCATCATCTTTCCTCCACCCTTCTCTTTTTTCACACCTTCTTATGGCCTCCTAACATTTTTATTACTTTTTTCTGGTTCTACCTGAAAGTATATGGCCAGAAGCCACAAAGAAACAGAAAATATGCTCTTTTTTCAGAAACGGACTACTTTTACAAAAAGGCGACTAGACAATGCATGACTTGCACCGTCTGTGGTCAGTGGGTTGAGGTGGTTGTCTCTAAACCAGATTTAAGTGTTCCAGTCCCAGTTTTGGCAGTCTCATGATGATGTCCCAATGGACAGGATAGGTCAGGTCCTGCTGGTTTGGCACTTCACCAAGTCAACCCTGGCCCTGTACTGCTCTGGCCTCCTGATGTCCATTGTCATACCTGCGCCAGGCCCATGACCCATCTCTCCAGGTTTCCTCAAAGCTGGCCCCTCCACAATGCATGCAGCCACCCCCAAGTGGTCTGGTCTGGTCCAAACCACTGGGTCCTGGGTAACTAGTATGCAGGGTGCTGGATCAGAGTGACATATTCAGAAGCTGACCATTCCTCTCCTCGCTGTCCTGAGCAGGTCAGTATTAGACACCCAGTCCTGCAAACAACACCCAAAAATGCACCAGAGAGAAGTCATCCAGCTAGGGCTTCAAGCCTCATATGAGTATAGTAAGACCAGGAGGGCCAAGGATCTAAAGACTTGGACCTTCATGCTCAGATACCGGGAAGCCACGCCAACTTGCCCATCGCCCCATACAGGTGTCCAAGTCTGTTGTTGATCTCAGCTTTGCAGTCAGATGGATTACACTGCCAAGGTAGGTGAACTGCTCTACATCCTCCAGGCTCTCTCCATTCACAGACACAGATCCGATGGCAGCATCCAAGGAATTCTTGGATCTTTGATTTGGCCCAGGAGGCGTGCATTCCCAATGCTTCAGCCTCTTTATTTGGCAAGTTAAGAGTGCAAGCAAGGACGTCTACAGTCTCCACAAGGATCACCAGGTCAGGTATGTTTCTTGCTACTCTGGATTCCATGGGACTCCATGTTGCTGCTGATATCAACCAATGTCAACTGTCTCTTAAAGGCCGCCTTTCACCTCACCACCTCTATCCCGTTGCAACGCCCCTAACCTGGACTTCACCAAATGACACTCCACAGCAGGTAACTGCACCATTATCCAGTCTAAAAAGTGTAGGGCAGGGGTGTCAAACTCATGGCCAGATCTGGCCTGTATAATGGTTAGAATGGTTATACCCAGCCATCATATCATATTTCTATTATTATTGGCCCACCAGTATGAGGTCTGCAGATTTACTCTAGAATGAAAATGTAAACTTAACCTTGATCATTTAAAATATCCTTGTTAAGCAATAAAAATCCGAAAGAGAGTAAGAAAAGTTAGATAAGTCATAACTTTGCATCTCAAGATTATGACTCAAACTCATTATTTTGGCTTTTTATTTCAAAATTTGACCGTTTCAACTAATAATTTGGACTTTATATGTCATATTTTTATCTTTTAAATTCACAATTTTAAATTTTAAGTCAATTTTTACCTTTTCAACTAATTATTTTGGCTTTTTAATCCCATATTTTGTCTTTTTAAACTCATGATTTCAAATTTTTTTCTCACATTTTGACATTTTAAATGTGTAATTTTGAGTTTTTATATCATATTTTGACTTTTTAGATTCATAATTTTAAATTTAAGTCATATTTTTGGATTTTTTTTTGTCACTGTTTTGAATTTTAGTTCATGTTTTGACATTTTCAACCCCTAAATTTGGCTTTTTAATCCAATATTTTGACCCATCAAATTCACAATTTTAAAATTTAAGTCACATTATGACTATTAACTTATGATTTAAAATTTTATCTCAAATTTTGGACCTCCAAACTTATTTTTTAACTTTCTACTCATAATTTTGCTCTTAAAAACATTATTTTTCTATTTTTAATGTCGTGTTCTGATCTTTGGAAATAATAAGTTGGACTTTTTCAATATCAGATTTTGTGCTTTTAATCTTATCTTTTTTTTTTTTTTTTTTGGCCTTTTTGCCTTTATTTTGATAGGACAGTGGATAGAGTCGGAAACAGGGGAGAGAGTGAGGAGAGACATGCAGGAGATAGTGCCACGGGCCGGATTCGAACCCGGGTCGCCTGCGTATATGGCATGCGCCTTAACCACTTGACTACCGGCGTGCCTAATCTTATCATTTTTACTTTTTGAATTTCTAAATCATTTATCATCAGTGCTGTTTTGTCATATTTTATTACTGTTGACATTGAGGTTGACAGTTTATGGTCTGTATTGATCCTAGTAGGCTCTAAGGTTAGACCTAAATCCAGAATCCGACCCCTGCTGTGACTGAGTTTGACACCCCTGGTGTAGGGTCTGAGAGGCACCCCAGCCATTTACAGTTTCCTTGACTGGCAGACTTGCTACAAAAACAAAGTTATCAAATACGTAAAAAGTGGATTATTGATAACCCAACATTGCCTATGATAATTATGATTTAGAGAGAGAAACATCCAGACAAAACCATGTGGTTATTTCATGCCAAAAGGGAGTCAGTCTAACTCCACTACCACACCCATGCTTCATGATATACTTCTTTTTAATATTTAATATCAGAAAGGTATAGAAAATGAGATTTCTTTTTCCAATGTTAGAATATTGTTCCTGCAAACACATAAATCTGAGATGCTCATGCATACAGCATCCATAAAGATGGCACCATATAAATCAGTAAGGGTCAAAAAACATGTTAAAAATATCAGGATATTTTTTTTAGAAAATGACAGGATACTATGAATAAAGTTTAAATAAAAACATACCAGAGAGATCCCAGCTCTATGGCCCCAGACCCACGCCTTCATGTTCAGCAGCTGAGCCTTATAGAATCTCATCACAATCCTCCATCCAGGACTCTTATTTTGGCGATTTGTTATTCAGGCCTGGTTTGGGACTGCACACTGATTACTGAACAAGCAAGAGGGGGAACCAGTTCAATCTTTAATACCCAATAAACCATGATGAAAATTACAAGCAGGACAATCTATGTTTATGTATACACAGGTACAGCATGTTGTATGAAATATTAATGCCTCGCCTGTAGCCCCTCTGAGGTTGATTATTTAGCGCAGGCCTGCTATCGGCATATGCTAATAAATAGACGGCATCCCATGTCAGAAGCAGTCCGTTCAAATTGCTCACTGAATTAAAAATTTATATTGCTCGTAACCCTCACGTATAGAATCATGTATCCGGCACCTTGATGGCTGTATTTTATACCCACAAGCCCCTAGGGACGAGGATGGCCGCATGTCGGTGCCACAGGGAGGGTGACGGATGCTGTGATTTGGTAAATTAATGGAAAAAGAGGTGACCCTGTGATGATACTGCACAGGCTGGAGTGTTCTATCAGAACGGGGCGGTTGGTGACTGATGCATTTTGATGGCCAGGTAAACAGCGTCCCATCGTGTTCGGGCCTCTGAAGGTGAAGGGGCTCAATCCTTACATATTTTCATTTAGGTCTTTTCTTGATGATATATTTACTCTGTGTTATTTCTTCTGGAATATAGTTAGGATTTTTCCCCAGTGCCAGAACAAAGCCCTGCCATTATATCACCTCTGCGCCAAATAAACAGCTGCGGCATGTCAGTGTGGTGAGGTTTATTTTCAGAGAAGTGGATAATGTATTTATAATGCACTCCCAAAATGCTTTTTTTAAATGCCAATGCAGCAGGGGATAAACACTCAGTGAAACAGCGACATAAATGTCTACTATTACTCATTCAGCTCTCCTAAAACTGGCCTTTAGTGTTAGAGAACTGTCACTAAACTGCTGCAGTTTGAATAAAGGGCATATCAGTAAGAATTAACATTAGCCAGAGAGGAGGAGCAGATTATGCAATCAATAAAAGCCCACAGATTACATAGTCTCAGTTATGTGTTTTGATTGCACAATTCCTTACCTTTTGGTTCTTTTAAAACCCTTATTGTGACGACTGTTCTTTCAAATTGGATTTATCTGATGCAAGTAGTCCTACAAGCCTGATACATGAATGTAAGACACACTGAAAATGATAGATTCAAACATTTAGTTTACATTTCAGTCAGATATTAATTTATTTTATGGCTGTCAAATGATTCATTTAGAAAAGTTACATTTAAAGGGATATGTCAGTATTTTTTAAGTTGGGGGGTTCTCAACCTTTTCAGCTCATGACCCCAATAATAAACGTGCCAGAGACCGGGGACCCACAGTCTACCTCAGGCCTATTCAGTTAGCGGCCCAGGGGCCACATTTGGCCCAAAACCAACCCCCATGTGGCCCAGATTGTTGTCATGCCAGAGATGCAGAGGTCAACCTGTTTTGCAAGTTTTCATAAATTCCCACAGTATTTCAGCCCGTGAATGCAGCACTCTACCTAGCAACAGTCTACCTACAGTGCACTGCGTTGTTTTAAAGCGTGGCTAGCCATGCTGACAGAAGTAGCCCCAAGATACCGAGTATAAGACATGTCCTTTTCAACTGTAGCTACAACTGCAAATTTAGTTTTTCTGTGCTTTAAGATATGCCTGGGTAAGATTTGACCAAAATATTATTTACAGAATTCAATTTTATTTTTTCATTCAATTTATTTTATTCTTCTTCAAGTGAAAAAAAAAATCATTTCTACTACCTTGGGTTATGTTCAAACTCAGCTCTGCTGTTGTGTTTTTATGCCCTTTTTCATGTGATTTTTTCATGTTGCCAAATTTTAAAGGGACAGTATGATTAAAAGGTGCATATTTTTCATCAAATTGATCTGCATTGGTTCATAGTTTTACATTAGCAGCTGCTTACTGGGCGCAGAACATGTCTGGCCCGGCTACATTTCTTGATTTCAAAATTTGGTCCAATTGAATTTGTAACTGAATAGCCCTGGTCTACTTGAAGGTGTTTGAACATAACCATGCACATTCAAGAATAGTCATGTAAAAACAAGGCTGGTTATAAGGGGGGATAAAGGGGAGAACTTTCTGGGGGCCCACAGAGTTCAGCAAAATCAGGGTCCATTATAAAGTCAAGAGGGGATTACCATGTTTTATATTCAAGCTGAATAATAACTACTTTTATGAAAGCAACACATTTCTAATGAATTTGTGCCATAGTATACAGCCTTCTTAGAAATTAAAATTAGTCTTCCTTAAATGGGTTAAAAATGGCAAAAATTGGGGAGCAGGTGGCCTAGTGGTTAAAGGCGCTCCCCATGTATGCGGCGGCACGGGTTCGAATCCAGCCTGAGGCCTCTTACCACATGTCTCTCCCCTACTCTTGACCCTCTTTCCAACTCTATCCAAAGTCCTCCTCTATCTAATAAAGGCACAAAAATGAATCTCTAAAAATGGCAAAAATTGGTAGAAAAGTTGAGAAAATTTTAAGGGTAGGGTTAAAAGTGATAAAAGGGGATAAGAAAGTGGCAGAAATGTGTGGAAAACTTGGCAAAATGAGATTTAAAAGTGGGAAAAAGTCATTTAAACTGGCAAAAATGAGTTAACTGATGCAGAAAAATAGGCAGACCGTGGCAAAAAACGGGTTAAACAGGCACAAATGTGCACAACAAATTATGAAATGTGGTTAAAATGGACAAAATGAGTGTAAAAGTGGTAAAAATGGGTTAAAAATGGCAATTAAGGGCAACAATACATGGAGAGTGGCAAGAATTGGTTTAGAAGAGGCAAAAACAGGCAAAAAAAGTGGTGAAAAGGCTTAAAAATTGGAAAAAAAAATAGTAGCAGAAATGGGTTAGAAGTGGTAAAAGGGGATTCAAAGTGGCAAAATGGGTGGAAAATCTGGTGAAATGGGATTTAAAAGTGGGAAAAAGTGATTTAAACTTTTAAACAGACTGTGGCAGAAACAGGTTAAACTGGCACAAATGGGCACAGCAGATGGTGAAATGTGGTTAAAATAGCAAATGGGTGTAAAAGTGGTCAAAAGGGGACAGAAGTCAGGGGTCAACAGAGGTAACAAGAGGCAGAATGTGGCAAGACTTGGTTCAAAAGTGGCAAAACTCAAAAAGGGGTTAAAAGAGGCAGAAAAAGGGGTGCAAGGTGTCATAATTGGGTTAAAGGTAGCAACAGGGCAAAAAGTGGCAGGAAAAGTGGAGAAAAGGGTTTAAAGAGTGGCGAAAAGGGGCAAATGGGTGAATATCATTAATAAATCATAAGTGGGAGGGCCCAGAGGCGGGGCTTTAGAGAGGTGTGGAACGGATCTGTGTGGCGTTCCCAGTATCTGAGCATGGGTACAAAATTCAGAGTCTTTCTCCTGGTATTACTATACTCTAACTTTACCTCTGTGAGGCCTGGATGCTGAATGACACCCTGAGGTGCCAGCTGGACCCCTTTGTGATGATTTCCCTTTGGTGCATCTTTGGGTATCATTGGGAAGGCTGTGAGCTTCATGCGGTCACAGCAGCTGCTCTTTAAGGGGCACCTGGAGCGCTTCCCCAGGTGTCATCCAGCTCATACTGGTCGCCCAGGACCTGGTGGGCTGGTCCAGACACTGGGGGCGACTGCATCGTGGAGGGGCCGTTACATGCACATATTTTGATGCTCTTGGAGATTTTTTGGGTCACACTTTTGTCAGTCAGCGAGGGCAGAGCCGTGTGGATACTGGCTTTGTTGAAGAGCTTACACCAGGTAAAAGAAACCATGATGCAGACTGGTCTATGTTTATCCGCTGGTGGACCTACAATCTAACTACAGACAGGGTCATGTGAGCATGATTTTTTCACACAACTCATAAGTGAATTGCATTTTACAGAAGAGGATTAGAGGTGAAGTAAAAAACTGAGGTTGTGCACTTCAGGATGAAAGTCTAAATGTCTAAATTTGAGAATAAAGTCAAAGCTGATAACAGGAACAAACAGCGGATCTTAGACAGTGTGTTTGAGCTAAAAGAGAAAGTATCTTTGTTAACAAAGCCAAACTTTCACGTTTATCCAGCAAGTCATTTTCAAGAGACTGTTTGTAATAGTTCCCACAGGATTGGTTACCTGCTGACCTCTGATAATCATGAACTTCTCCGTTACATCTGTGTTTGGCACGGTTCATTAGCCCAGGATAAAGAAAGTTCAATGTGAACAGTGATTCAACATTACACTCAGAATTTGCAGTTATACTGAGTTCTATCATACCTATAATTATGTTATTAATTAGGTCCATAGTCTCTTGTTGTTTTTGCAAAACACAGAAGGAAACATCCGATTTTATTCATCTGTCTCAACCCTGTAAGTAATAAAGTCAACACTCAGTAAATCACTCAATAAATCATTTTATTCCTTTTTATAGTGAATTTAAAAAAGCAGTAATTTAACTTTGACTGAAGTACATTTTATCACAGTAAGCTGAAGTGAAGTAAAACATTCTTTTACTCTTTCTACATCTCATGATCTCAGCGCAGCTCTGCATTTGATCTGTTTAATAAAGCAAAGCTAAACTTAGGGAAGGCTGCCATCATGTGGTCATTATGTGAAATTACACCCAGCCAGAGTCTCCAACACAGTTGTAAGCACAAGCATTCACATGTATATAAATGCCTCGTTAAATGTTCTTCAGAATATGGAACTATGGAATAAAACACCTGTACAAATAGAGATTTTTTTGTTTGTTTTTAAGGTGAGGCTCACTCTCCCTGACTTTGAGAACTACAGAATGCACGTTTCTGCCACCGTTGTTTATTTTGTTCTACAGTTTTATCTCAGGAAGCTGTGGAGGAAGAGGAAGATTAGATGTGACTTCATCATTAGATTGACTTTCATTCCCTCCAGGCTGAGTTTTGTTTTGAGTGGTCCTCGTGTAGAGCAGTGCATCAGTCGTCCACCAGAGGGAGCCAAACAGGGTGAACCCGGCTCCTCATCAGCAACATCTGCTGCACAGCTTTCCTCTTCTTTGTTGACCACATTGTTAGTTCACAAACCCTGATGTCCTTTCATTATAAGAAATGTTTAAATATCTCAAAATATTCCAAAATTTAGGGCACTATGTAAAACGTAAATAAAGACAGAATGCAATGACCTGCTGATCTCAAAGACCAATATTTTTTTCACAACAGAAGATTAGCAACATGTCAGATGTCAGCACTGAGACATTTTATCATTTCAGGAAGAACATTTGCTCGTTTTGAATTTGAGGGCAGCAAGGCATCTCAAAAATGTAGGGATGGGGCAAAAAAAGGCTGGAAAAGTAAGTGGTAGGCCTTTCACCAGTAGAAAACATTTGGAATTATAAAACTAAACATCCGGCAAAGAATGTTGAGCAGCTCAGTTTGACATTGAACAAGAATGGGACAGCACTCCTCTCCCAAAACTCAAGCAACAGGTCTCCTCACTTCCCAGACTGCTGTTAAAAGAAGAAGGGATGCTACACTATAGTAAACATGACCCTGTCCATACTTGTTCGAGATGTGTCGCTGCAAACAAATTCCAAATGAGCTAACATTTTTCATGATGTGGTAAAACGTCTCAGTTTTCAATATCTGATGTGTTGTTTTTGTTCTACTGTGAATAAAATATGAGTTCATGAGATCTGACAGTGACTGCACTCTGTTTTAATTTACATTTTAACAGTGCCCCAACTTTTTCATAACTGGAGTTGTAGTTGTGATCATGTTTTTTTTCCTGCTGTGTCAATGGTCGAAGCAGTGTTCTATATTTAATGCAGGACCTTTAAATAACATTGATACTCAGTGCTGAACTACTCCCTCAGTCTGACTCCATGAGCAGAGAAATGGATGCAGATTTACCCAAATGTAAGTTTGTTTGCCCCTCTAGTCTTTTAGGTTATGAGTCACGCAGTGGTTCATGTTTATGGTTCATATTTAGTTCATAAACGTTCTTCTCTATCAGCCTTGTTTATTAACCACTCTTGATTTCTTTGTATGGTGTCTAGTTCTGCTGTCGCTGTGTTGTACTGAGCACAGAGATACCATATCACTCTGACATCGTTCCACATGCAATTATTCAACTTTTTTAGTCAATATTATCTATTCTGAAGTACACTTTAAAGTCATTTTGCATTTCTAACATAAAATGAACTTTCTCCAAACCTCTCAGTCATCTTGTCCATGTCAGGGATTTCTTTGAATGCTGGATTTTGATGCCTACAGTCTCATGGGTGTGTTTATTGCCCTCTGTGAAGTTTCCTCACTCCTTCAGTGTGTGGTTTGTGGTAAGAAAGGCAGAGTACCACCCAAATTCTGTTGTTCAATTTAACAAAACTGTTCCTTACTATCCTCACGCCCACCCTCTGTGGAATATGGCGACATACTTAAACAGTAAGTCTTCCCAGAAAAATAAATACAGCACATCCAGAAAGTTTTCAGATCCCTTCAATGTTCAGTTTTGTTATGTTTCAGCCTGATGCTGATTCTGTCTAAAAAGTGAAAATTGCAACAGCTAAAAATTAAAAATCGATGACTTAAAAATGATAAAGCACAAATCAATGAATGGAATTGCAGTGGAGGAATCATTTATTACAGAGTTTGGAGGTAACATTATATTCTAACAGGAAAAGCATGGTTTGAGAGGAATGATAATGTCAGAGCATCTTTTTTTCTGAATATATTAGGTTACAGTGGTGTAGTGGAAAACATGTCACATGCTGTAAAAATCTCTGAAGGGGTAGAAGGAGGGCAGAGTGGTTGAGGTGAGCTAGAGAACTCCACTGCTATGCTGATGAGTTACAACTATACTAATATACCAACTCTACCTAAGAACTGAGCCGTCCCCGTCTACAGTCAGGACATCTTCCTCTACATACATTCCTGCTTGGAGAAGAAGGAGGGATGAAAAACAAAACCCTTCAAGTTTAGAGTTGATGAGTCATTCATGATCCAGTTATCCAACATAAACAGCATTTCTTACCCTAACTAGACCATTTCATTGTCTCTTCACTTTCAAAACTGAAAGTGAAACTGACCCTCAATCTTCTAAACACCTGTGCAAGATTTCTTTCAACCACTTCAGGAGGATCACCGACTCTGCCCTTGACTAAAGCTGCTCACACAAGATGCGATTTTAAGCGCAATTTGAGGCCAGATGTGCCTCCTCCGACGATAATGGAGGCCAGTTATCTGTCTGAATAATCCCCAAGTGTGTCATATGATTGTTTTGGTAGTCTCCTAGACCAAACCCATGCCTTAACCTCCTCCTCCCCTGGCTTTTTGTGCACTTCCAGTTTGATTAAATCTCCCTGTTGATCTATCAAAGCATTCATGGCAAAGCCCTCCTCATCTCCAGGTCCTGCTCTTCCCATACAATACAACAAGAAACCTCTGATACATAAACACAAACCATCACCATCCCCCCAACAAAAAAACTCCACGCTTTGAGGGATCAGGCCTTCCAGTCTGCTGCTCCAAAGCTGTGAAACACCACTTCTGACCACCTGAGGGCGCCAGACTAAACGCATTTATTTTTCAATAAGCATTTCTGAGTCCAGTGCTGCTGCTTTGTAACTGTTTTTAACACTCATGGTCTTGCATTGACTTCTTGCATTTATCTCTGGTTGCTACTCTTTTAACTTTATTTCTTCTAGTATGTTTTCTTTGAGATTTGTAGATGAAAAGTGCGTCACCAGTAAAATATGTTTATTATTATCATGAACCTGAGGATGAGCAGTCAGTAGTAGAAATGCATGATGGTTACTGTAGATCGGTTTTAACAATGAAAGAATAACTTAAACAGAAAAAGGCATTGTGCTTCAGAGTTTTCTCTGAGGTTTAAGGATGGTTAGGGGCGGTTTAAGTCAGAAACTCCATTAACAGGACAAAGAGCATAAATGTTTCTTTCAGGAACGTTAATAGGATCTAAACCCTGAGAGGTAAATGTGGAATAAAACAAAATAAGAAACATCTGGTGATCATTGAATGTTGACAGATTTTCTTTCTAGAGAAGTCTTTTTATCTTCTTAATGGTCTGAGGAAAAAAGGATTAACAGGTATAAAAAACTGGATTTCTTTCTTTGAAGGGGTAAAAGCTGTATTTATTCTTTTTTTTTATTCTACTGTATTCATAATACTACTATACTACTGTATTTACCAGTTTTTCAGTAGACCTGGAAGTGGGTTGCTGTGCTTTTTCAGTGGATCATGAATGTTCAGTATGCCTGAAAAAAAAGTGGCATTCAGTCAATTAAAAAATTCTTAAAATGAAGCAGTGTGACAAGACAAGTTCATCTGGAAAGACGTTTGTGTCTCTTACGTGAATATTGAACATAAAAACTCACTTCCTATCTGCATTTTAGAAAATCTGAACTCACCAGGAGACCGCCATTTTTTGGTCCACACTGGTAGTGTTGACATCATCTGGCCACAGCGCTCCTCGGCCTCTACTACGTACACTGAGGGCGCTTTCACATTAGGCCCAGTTGTTTCAAACCGCGCCACGGCGCGTCCCCCCAGCTTGCTTTCACACTAGCAACACTGAACTGTGATCGGGCGCACTTGCGTATTTACTCAGTCTGGAATAGCAGGTGGCGGTATGCACGTAGCTGGTTTACAACCCCGCAAAGGAGGAGAAAGAAGAAGAAGCTACTACGGCAACCACTGGGGTCATGACCTGAGCAATGACAATTTATGTTTTGACCCGGCAAAAAGTTCTTCCTGCAGCCATGGATGATTAAAATCACATCATAAGATGCCAGCAACTTCGCTCATCGTATCTGCACATCTACTACAGCTCAGACGATTAAATGGACTCGTGCTGCACAGATACAGCGGTTTTTGAGGTGACAGGAGACTTTTAATGCCTTTGTACCTCCTCTCACTGACTCCAACTTGTGTTCATCTGTAAGGTGAGTCACAACAGACCATTTAATGGCTGGATTCTGATGATTTCCGCTTTTTATTGAGGAAAAATGTGAACAACCTGCCGCACTATGGAAAGAAGTTTAGTTTTTACGATGATGTCATAAAGCTGATACGGCGCTCTGTCCCGTGTCCGAGCGCTGTTGCATTTATAGCTCATCCAAACCGTGCCAGAGTCCACTTGAATCGCACCCAAGACCACATCCCCAAGTGGGCCCGGGCACGGTTTATTTGTATTCACACTACCCAAACGAACCGGACTTTGAGCTCAAGCGCACTCGGATCTGGGACCGGGCCCCTAGTGTGAAAGCCACCAGGAAGTCCTCTTCCGTTGGATTCAGTAAACCATCCATTGTATCTTGGTCGCTCTCCACAAGAGGGACTGATCAGACTATGTGAGTAACTTCATTTATGGGGCAAAAATGCAATAATACCCAACTGCAGCCGCAGGTACCATACAAACCACGTCCCCTACAAAACACGCCCACTTGTGCTATTTGCTTAGTTTAAGGTTAACTTAGATTAGTTTAGATAGACCTTGATTAGCTTTAGGTTAGGTTTAGCATTTTAATTTCCACTGGTTAGATTTAGGGGTAGCTCATTGGGGTAGGTGTATATTTTAATTCATTAGCTTCCTGGGGTTAGGTTTAGCATTTCAATGCCACTGGTTAGGGTTAGAATTCATTTATTGTATGGATCGATGGGGCGTGTTTTGTAGGGGGCGTGTTTTGTCGCGGCCGAGGCTGCAGCTAGACCCTTCTCCAAAAATGTCTAATGCCCATTACGTCAGTAAGGCATGATGGGAAAACTGAAGATTAAGAGATGATATTCAAATAATTTACATACAATTAAAAGAAATACTCAATTGATTGAGTACTATTTATCTAAAACTTAAAATGTGTTCTATCAGCTCAGAGAAACACAGCTGAAATAGTTGTTTTTGATTTTTCAGTCAACACAACCCATCATCTCACAACTGTTCAGTCTTACAGTGCAGGACAGTTGTGTGGTTTCTCTTGGAAAAGTTAATGTAATTAGATGCATGGTTTCTACTGCTTTACCAAGAACAGTCAAAGTAGGTAAACAGAAGTTTGTCATGTTCTACACATGTATGCAAAGAAATTAACATTTTTTTAAGGATTTCCAGACTATTACAAAGCTGCAGACTTCTCAGATCTAATATGCAGTTCTACACCTTATAGACTCACCTTACCTTATAGATTCAGAAACATCAATAGAGCTGCACAAAAGTTGAAATGTGCTAGCACATGCTCAGACTATCTGTCGTCTTCTTCTTTTTCTGCCTTTTTGAGTGTTGCTTTAACCTGGTTACTGCCACCTACTGGACAGAGGAGTAAACAAGCACACTGACAGCCCGCACCTCAGATGTTACTTGTTCACTTTGAGTTGACTTTACTTAAACAACAGTAAAATGGTTTCTTTCACCCTGCTGGATAAAATCTGGTAATAAGTACATGCACTTGATTATCAGGAGACTACTGAATGCTACCTATTGAGGTGGCATGGGGCCGCGCGTACGAATGCAGCGGCCCGGCGCTCCATCACAAGCAGCAAAACAAAGCCCTACACTTACACCAGAGCTGACAGCATCCCTAAGGAGTTTACATCTTTCCTGATGGAGATTATCTCGGGGGGCTTGGAGACTGACAGGAGGAGGACGTGGAGGTTTGGAGGTTTATTGAGGTAAAATTTCTGAAGGATGACAGGGCTTAGACAGCAGGGAGCTGTGGCCAACACACATTACATTTGTGCCTGGTTTGAAAGCTGTGGCAGGACGTGCCAGAGCGGAGAGGGGCAGCAGCTGCTGCAAGCAGCAAAACACACAGCCAGTCCGTCATGTCCTATGGGCCGAGGAGGGCTGTTGAGGTGACGTCACGCCACCAGTGCAGACCAAAAAAACGGCGGACACGTGGTGAGTTTATTTAGAAAAAAATCTGTTAGCATGTGCCAGGCTTTACTGACATCTTGATACAGTCTGACATGGTAAGAACTTTTGAATTTGCCTCCCTGAGTGTGACATTACAGGAAAATGGTTGCTGCTGAATTCCTGTCCTGTGCAGTTAGCACCATATGAAAGACAGGACTGGCAGAGATGGAGGGGTACTTGAATATAGAAAATATAAAAAATAAAATGCTAAGATATAAAGGAAATAATTGCATAAGTAAGCTAGCAATGGTTGTGCCACAAGGTTTTACGAGAAACACGATACAAGAGAGGATCTCACTCCCTCTGTGCTTCTTTGCATAGCATTTGACTTTGAATTTATCCTTTAAAAACAAAAAATACACAATAAGGAGTTTAAGTGAAGGCAATACACTGAATACATCTTGACTTAATTTTAAAAAATACCACAAATTCTGTTAAATTACACATAAATGCAACAAAAGGAATTTTCTAGTCCTGTCTGGCTTGACTCAGGCAATTTAAACAATAAGCTCTTTTTCTGTTCTTGACATAAAAATTACACATTAAGGTAGTTCACGGCCGCCTCTATTCATAATAATCTCAAACATGTCCCATCTCCTACCTACAGTTCACTCTTAGGCTTAATCAGGTGTCCATTAAAGGTGATGTAAGAGTCAAACTCATCACTGAAGATGGCATTCTCCCGCTCCCCTTTAAAGAGTCTGACCCAGACCTGATCGCTACTCTCCAGCTCCAGCATCAGACTCTGACTCTGCATGATGGAGCGATCACTGGGCTGGGCGTAGAGGATCACTACCTCACGCTCGTTGTGCATCACGTGCAGGTACGTCTCCTTCTGGTTCCACGTATGCACGTTCAGGCTGAAGTAGTAGATGCCGGGCACGTAGCAGTAGAACTTACCGGTAAACATGTTGAAGTGGCCGTAGAGGTTTACGAGCTCCGTGTCAAAAACCAGAGTCTGGTAGTAGTCATTGGATTGGAGACCCTTCTTGCGAACGACGGAGAAGGCTGAAAAGTAAGACTTGCAGGGTTCACCGGGGAGGCCCATGCTGCCTTTGCTGCCCTTTATGCCACCAGGACCTGGAGGGCCCGTCTGACCAGATCTGCCTGATTTACCATAAGGCCCTCGTTCTCCGGTATCTCCTTTCTCACCTAGGAGAGAAAACAGAGTCAGTTTTAGAAAGCTTTCTGGATAGGCCGAGTCAAAGCACCCCCTCAATCAAATAGAGAGTTTGTGGCTGGACTTGAAAAGAGCCGTTCGTGATCCCTGTTTCTGAAAGGTCTGATAGTGTGCTGTATAAGACAGAAAGATTTGTGCTCATAGATCCAGCCTGGTCTTACCTTTGAGCAGAGTGATGTTGATCTGAGGTACGATATGGTACTGGGGGTACTGCTGACTGGAGTACTGGGCCGGCTCCTCTCCTGGGTCACAGCAGCGTCTGCACTCCCTCACCTCCCTGCGCCTTTACATACAGTACAACTAAACCCAGGCATTCAACAGGGTCAAAGAGTTTATACTACAGGAAACATGTCTTTTCTGAGTTTAATAAATACAACTGCACATGAATGAACCAGCTAGTGTGGATTATAAGAGTACCTGGCACCTTGATGGTGGTCCTTTGGGTGCACTCTGTCCCAGCTCGGGTCTGGATCTTTCCTGTCATCATAGGGGGCTCGGTAGAGGTCCAGTGGATAGGCCCAAAGGAGCAGCAAGGCCAGCACAGAGGCTTTGGTCATCTAAAATGCACATGAATTTGCATCAGAAATGGGCATCATAGTTAAAGTCACAAATGTAAATCAGCTTTGAATCCTCATTTATGTTCAGTTTTATTTTCTGTATGAGGATACTAGCGTACAGCTGCAGGCTCTCCACAGCCCATACCAGTAAAAATGCCTTGATTTATCAAAAAATTCCATCCTAAAATGCAGGTGACCATCTTTATTAACCTCCAAATTGGGACACTTTAATGTTCCTGCACACTCAAGACATGGTACCTAAAACTACCTTTAAAAATAAAAATCTAAGTATGTTTGCTGTGTGTAAAATAAGTCATACTGTGTGCAAGGCCTGTAACCTTTAGAAGAAAGCTGTAACTCTCCTGGTAAGTTCTGATTTCCTTTCATAACAGCCTCCCTGATGACCTGATGTCATGCAGCAGATCCTGTCAGAATGATAAACTAGGCCAACTATGCAACCGCCAGATTACTGGACAGATCCTGAACTCTAGGTAGCAGTTTACCAGAGATGTTTTACTATTGATTTTAACAGCAACCACCTTGGCACTGATACTGCTTTACATACAGTGCTGACAAAAAGTATTCACCCCATATGATTTGGCATTTAAAAAAAAAAAAAAAAATCTCAGGGCTTAGAGGTCAAGCCTATTGGGCTAGTAGTCTCGCAATAAGTGAAATGGGGATCACCTGGGGGCAGTGAATGTGTCTCAAGGCATCGTAAGTACATGTAGTACATAAAGACACCTGTGTCTGGGAGGTCCTGCCACTGGTTTATCAGCATTCCTGGCTACCATGACACCAAAAGAACACTGCAAGCAACTCAGAAAAAATGTTATTGGAAAGTATAAGTCAGGGGATGGATACATAAAATACAAGGGACTGAACATCCCCCAAAGTTCAGTTAAATCCATCACCAAGAAATGGAAGGACTATGGCACATGTGTAAATCTGCCTAGACTAAAACTAAGCTTTACTGAAAAAACATAAACTAACTAAAACTGTTAAATGCGCTTACAAAACTAAGTAAAATAAAATAAAAATAGAGGCCAAAATCCTTAGTTTTAGTCTTTGACACAACCATACTGACTGGCACTGGCGCACAAGTCTGGGCAGTGTAAAATTGCCTGAATTGATTGGTTAAGACTTCACACAGTGGAGATGCATTCAACCATCATCATTAAACAAATACAATGAAAAGTGAAGAGTAGTCTGTTTGAATATGTTTTTAAAAATGTATGACATTCTCTCAGCCCCGACATGTACTTGAAAAAACTAAAAGTAATAAAAACTAGACTAAAACAAAGCTTTTTGCAAAATAAAAACTAAACTAACAAACCAGCAGTCAAAACTAATAAAACTAAACTGAAATTGAACACAGAAAGTGAAAACTAAACAAAAAAAACTCTTTACCAGTCAGGCAAAGAGAAAGACACTGTTGAGGAAAACTCAGATTAAATCTTGACTAGAGTTCACCAGAAGTCATGTGGGAGACTCCATGGTTAAGTGGGAGAAAGTTCTTTGGTCTGATGAGACCAAAATGGAGCTTTATGGCCATCAGGAAAGACACCAAACACTGAACATCACCACAAACACACCATCCCCACTGCACAATTCAATTCAATTCAATTAAAAAACTTTATTTGTCCCCAGTGGGCAATTAAAGGCACAGAGCAGCAAATAAACAACAGTACAGAAATTTAGTCAATAATTGCAGATAAACAATGAGGCTAATAATAGTTGCAGCATCATGCTGTGGGAATGCTTCTCAGCAGCCAGCCCTGGAAGGCTTGTAAAGGTAGAGGGTAAAATTAATGCAGAGATGTTTTGGAGTTCCAAGTCAAAGCCCAGACCTCAATCCATCAAAGGATTTGTGACAAAAGTAAGAAAGTATTGGGATGTCCACCAATAATATTCTAGGGGTTTCATTTTGAATTTACAAGTATTGCAAGTAAGCGTCCTATAAAGGGTTAATTGCTTCATGACATTATAAGATTTGAGCTTTAGTTGCTCCAATGATGTTAAATGGCCAGCATGAGAATATGATTGTGTAAAACTTTATTTATTTTACAGTGTTATGGTTGGTCATATAACACATGTGTGCTTAGGTCTATATTTCATTGTGGCACAAGCTCACACTAAAGTCAAAGATCTCTCCAGTTTACTATAACATGTGCTCATAATGACGTTTAACTTTCATGTGGTTCAGCCGTGTATTAATGATGACAGGCAGTAGGTCTGTGTGTCATAAGAGGAGATTAGAATCAGAGGAGTGAACAGATGAGATTACCAGATTTAAAACTCACACGGCTTTGAACTTCACCTCTTCAGACACAAACAGAGACACAACCACACACACGCTAACACCATCTGCAACGTATATCCAAAGACGGCATGCCTGCCCGATGTTCAGCCGACCGCTACTCAGACAGACTGCCTTTATCCATCTCACCTGATCAGGGTTTTAAACGCGATGCTAAGGCCAGGAGGTCAAGTAGGCCCTCATGATCCACTGTTTGGCCGCTCAATATCACACAAACAGATGACAAAACACCCGTCCTGTCTCAGGCTCAACTCTAGCATTGGACTGTTACACTAGAACAGTGATACTCAACGTGTTACACTAGAAGAGTGATACTCAACATGTTACACTAGAACAGTTATACTCAACATGTTACACTAGAACAGTGATACTCAACATGTTACACTAGAACAGTTATACTCAACATGTTACACTAGAACAGTGATACTCAACATGTTACACTAGAACAGTGATACTCAACATGTTACACTAGAACAGTGTACTCAACGTGTAACACTAGAAGAGTGATACTCAAAATGTTACACTAGAACAGTTATACTCAACATGTTACACTAGAACAACACTAGAACAGTGTACATTACACTAGAACAGTTATACTCAACATGTTACACTAGAAAAGTGATACTCAACATGTTACACTAGAACAGTGATACTCAACATGTTACACTAGAACAGTGATATTCAACATGTTACACTAGAACAGTGATACTCAACATGTTACACTAGAACAGTGATACTCAACATGTTACACTAGAACAGTGATACTCAACATGTTACACTAGAACAGTGATACTCAACATGTTACACTAGAACAGTGATACTCAACATGTTACACTAGAACAGTGATATTCAACGTGTTACACTAGAACAGTGATATTCAACGTGTTACACTAGAACAGTGATATTCAACGTGTTACACTAGAAGAGTGATACTCAACGTGTTACACTAGAACAGTGATATTCAACGTGTTACACTAGAACAGTCATACTCAACATGTTACACTAGAACAGTCATACTCAACGTGTGGCTCTGGAGCCACATGTGGCTCTTTTGTGATTATTTGTGGCTCTTTTATGTCTTCATTTGAAATATTATTCCCCAAAAAACTTTAAAAAAGCTTTTCACCCATTTAAGCTACTTTTTGCCATTAATTACCACTTTTTTCTTATTTTTTTGCCCATTTTTGACACAATGTTACAATGTTACAATGTCATTTAGCAGACGCTTTTCTCCAAAGCGACGTACATTTGAGAGCAAGAACAACACAAGCAATGATCTAGACAAGAAGAAACAACATCAGTAAGTGCCATCAAGTGCTTCAGGTTCAATTGGACGCAAGTGTTGCCGTGTAGAGTTTAAGGCAGAGTACCTAAAATATACGTTGTTTATGTAGTTTTTTTTTGTTTTGTTTTTTTGTTTTGTTTTGTTTTGTTTTTTGTTTTTATGTTTTTTTTTTTGTTTGTTTTTAGACATCAACAATGAATCAAGGAAAATGTGGGATCACTAATCGCCATTCATTAGGCTTCACAACAACTATTTACCAAGTACCAAGTGCTGGATCATTCCCAAAGAGCTGGGCAAAGAAATCCCAGAAGTAGAGCAGGACAGTGCAAGCTAACTATAGTTGGGAAACTCATTCAACCACTGGGGACAGCAGTGGAGAATAGTCTGGCTGAGACTCAATCTACTACTGGGGACAACAGTAGAGAATTGCCTAGCTAAGTGCAAAGTGTTTTCTGAAGAGCTGGGTCTTTAGCCTTCTCTTGAAAGTAGACAGGGAGTCTGTAGATCGAATGGAGTTGGGTAATTCATTCCACCATTTAGGGACAACAGAGGAGAAGAGTCGAGCTAGTGACTTAGGAGCATGATGTGCTGGAAGTACCAGGCGCCTTTCGCTGGCTGAGCGTAGTGGGCGAGAAGGGGTGTAGACCTGGATGAGGGACTCCAGGTAAACAGGAGCAGTTTTAGTTACTGCTTTGTAAGCAATGATTAGAGTTTTGAATTTAATGCGAGCTGCAACTGGAAGCCAGTGTAGAGAGATTAAAGAGTCGTTACATGAGCTCTCTTGGGTTGGTTGAAGACCAGACGTGCTGCTGCGTTCTGGATCAACTGCAGAGGTATAACTGTGCATGCAGGTAGGCCTGCCAGTAATGAGTTACAGTAGTCAATACGTGATATTATAAGAGCCTGTACTAGGAGTTGTGTAGCATGCTCTGTCAAGTAGGGTCTGATCCTCTTGATGTTGTAGAGGCGAACGGCAGGACCGAGCAATCGAGGCCACATGGAGCTTGAAGGTTAGCTGGTCATCAATCATGACACCCAGATTCGGGCTGTCTAAGTGCGCAAGAGATTATTTGATCCAAGCTGGATACTGATCTGCGGTTCCATAGTGGGACTGGCTGGGATGATAATGAGCTCAGTTTTGGGCAGGTTGAGCTGAAGGTGACGTTCCCTCATCCATTTAGAAATATCAGCAAGGCAGGATGAGATCCGAGCTGAGACAGTTGTGTCATCTGGTGGAAAGGACAGGAATAGCTGTGTGTCGTCTGCATAGCAGTGATAAGAAAAGCCATGGGAGTGGATGATTGCACCAAGTGAGGTGGTGTATATTGAGAAAAGTAGGGGACCAAGCACAGACCCTTGAGGCACCCCTGTTGATAAGCCATGCAGTTTAGACACTCCTCCCTTCCATGATACTCTAAAAGATCTTCCTGTGAGGTAGGACTTAAACCACTGTAGGGCAGATCCTGAGATACCAAGTGAAGAGAGTGTGGAGAGGAGGATTTGGTGGTTTACTGTGTCAAAGGCAGCAGACAGATCCAGCAGTAAGAGAACTGAGGACTGACCAGCTGCTCTGGCCAAGCGAAGTGATTCCGTTACCGACAAAAGTGCAGTTTCAGTAGAGTGGCCCCGCCTAAAGCCAGACTGATTCTGATCAAGTAGATCATTGTTCTGCAAGTGTTCTGAGAGCTGGTTGAAGACTGTGCGCTCCAGTATTTTTGATAGGAATGGGAGAAGTGAGACCGGCCTGTAATTTTCAACCAGGGCTGGGTTGAGAGTGGGTTTTTGAGCAGTGGTGTAACCCGCTTGCTTGAAAGCAGCTGGGAAAACACCTGTGGACAGAGAGGAGTTAATGATACAACTCACAGCAGGGCTGATTGTGGGCTCAATCGCCTGCAAGAGATGTGATGGTATCGGATCGAGGGGACAGGTTGTGGGCTTAGAGTCAAGCAGAAGCCTGGTGACCTCGCTCTCACTTAGTGGAGAGTATGAGCTAAGTGATGCATCACTAGCTGGTGGCAGAAAACTGAGTTGGACAGGCTCAGAGAATTGGTTGCTGATGGCACAAACCTTGTCAGTGAAGTAGGAGGCGAACATGTCTGGAGTCAACATACTGGAGGGTTGTGGGTTTGAAGGAGAGAGGAGCGAGTTAAAAGCAGAGAAGAGTTTGCGTGCATCAGTGGCAGCACAGATCTTTGATTGATAGAACGCCTTCTTAGCAGATTTTAGAGCAGAGGTAAAACAGGACAGTTTTTGCTGATAAGCACTCAAGTCAGTGGTTTGTTTGGATTTACGCCATTTTCTCTCTGCCGCTCTGAGCCCTGCCCTTTGGGTTCTGATGACCTCAGTGAGCCAGGGACAAGGTGGAGTATTACGAATAGGCTTAGACACCAGAGGGCAGAGTTTGTCCAGAGAGGAGGTCAGTGAGGAGCAGAATGTGTCTGTGGCCTCGTTAGCAGTGAGTGTGAAGGACTCGTTACATGAGGCTAGTGCAGCTGAGACCTCGTCAGACAGCTGTGTTGGGTCAAGTGACTGAAGGTTTCTGCGGTATGATCTTAATTGAGTAGTAGATTGTTGAAGTTCAGGTAAGCCAAGTGAGAACTGAATGAAGTAGTGGTCAGAGAGGTGAAGTGGTGTTACACTCAAATTAGCCGTGGAGCAATTGCGAGTTAGAATCAAATCCAGTGTATTACCAGCCTTGTGTGTAGGAGGCGTTTGAACCAGTTTCAAGTCAAAGGAGGACAGTAGTGAAATAAAATCAGTAGCCTGGGCTCTATCCAAGTGGATGTTCATGTCACCCATGACAACCAATGGTGTGCCATCATCAGGGATCTCTGAGAGTAACATGTCCAGTTCCACAATAAAGTTGTCCAGGTGACCCCCAGGTGGGCGGTATACCACAACCATGTAAGCCTTTATTGGGGCAGTGACCTGTACTGCATGATATTCAAATGAGGTGTTATTGTCCTAGGGTTTGAACTGGCTGAAGTTCCAGCTATGAGAAAGAATAATGCCTGTGCCACCTCCTCGGCCAGAAGAGCGAGGTGTATGAGAGAACACTGCATCAACTGATAGAGCAGTTGGTGTTACAGTGTTCTCAGGACGGACCCAAGTTTCTGTCAGGGCTAGGACCTGAATGTTAGACAGTTTAGTGAGGGAATTGATGAATTCTGCTTTGTTAACTGCAGACTGGCAGTTCCAGAGGCCAACTGTGATAAAAGGTTGTGGAAAAGAGGCATTCTGCAAAGTGGATAGATTATGCAGGTTTCGTTTTCTGTAACTATTGTGCTTCTTTCTGTTCCCATATATGACTTGTATTTTTTGGTTGCACATGTTGCGTTAGACTGCTGGGGTGCGTTAGACTGTTATGAGGCAGTGCTGCCTGTCGGTGGCCTTGCTCGGTGGACTCGCACAGGTAGACTCGCTGGTCTTTACCCAATGTGGTCTTCACACAATTGGGCTTCCACAAGGGCTGGCGCTTACCCTAACGCTTCAGTGCAGTCTGTGTACTTATATAGAGAGATATGCCACAGATGTGCACAATTGAGTTGATTGTGCACAGCCGCTAACCGCCCCAGCTGGCAAATTTAGATTCAAACTCTCTTAAAGCTTGGATTACAGTGAAACTCCGCCCCGGCAGTTTACACTTTTAGCAATCAATAGAGGGAGCCACACGCGTCAACTGCCTCACCTATTGTTGCAGAGAGAGTGAAACTAACACGTTCAGCCTAAGCAAAACTGCCAACAACCTACTTCCAACTGAAACAACCAAAAGCAGATTCCTCTTACCAAGTAGCTTCTCCCTTCCTATCTCAAAGATCAGAGCTTGTCTGACACTTCTTTTTTCCACTTTTATCCCAGTTTTGCCCCATTTTTTATTTTTTTTGACACTTGTTTCCCATTTAAGCTACCTTTTGCCAATAAATACCACTTGTTTCCTTTTTTTTTTTTTTGCCCACTTTTGCCACTCTGGACTCCTTTTTGCCCATTTTAGTCACTTTGAACTCATTTTTGCTACATTTTTGCCACGTTTATCTCATTTCTGCCACTTTTTTCCCATTTTGCGCTTTTTCACCATTTTGCCACTTTTGGTCCCATTAAGCTAACTTTGCCATTAAATACCACTTTTTGTCCAATTCTTTTTGCCCATTTTTGCCACTTCTTTGCCACTTGTATCGTTTTTGCCCTTTTCACCATTTTTTTCCCACTTTTTGCCTGTTGAAGCTACCTGTTGCCCTTAAATTCCACTTGTTTCCTGTTGTTTGACTGCTTTTTGTCCATTTGAGTGACTTTTCACTCATTTTTTGCCATGTTTTTACCACTTTTGGACCATTTTTTGCAACCTGTAGCTCATTTTTTGTCCCTTCACACCCATTTTTGATACTTTGACTCCTTTTTAACTTTATCTCAACATTTTCGCTCCTTTTCACCCATTTTTGCCACCTTTAACTTATTTTTATTGCTATGTCAAGCTGTTTTAGCCACTCTTCACCACTTAGATTGTGGCTCTTGCAAAGGTATTTTTCAACAATTCTGCTCTTCAGTTGAGCAGAGTTGAGTAACACTGCACTAAAATGAAGTAGTGCTTGAGCAAAAAAAGCCCTGGCCTATTCAGAGTGACTGCAGGTTCTCTTCTAACATGATAGGGTGCAGCCTAGAAAATCAGATACAATAGATTTTACAGGTAGAGCTCTGTGACTGACTCTCCATGTCAAATTAATCATATATCCCATTACAAGGATCTGAGAAACAATCTGGTTTGTCAGGTTAGTATGCTAAGAAATTAAGATGACCTTTTCTATGATGCAGCGTCAGAAAAATGTGTTTGTTGGCTAATCAGCAGCTCTTTCTGGCTCTGAAACGTGTAAACAAGATGTTTCAGATACTGCAGCAAGAAATCAACGCCTTTGAATGTCAAGAAAGCTTTCCACCAGGTGTACCAAAACACCTGATCACAATCAAACTCAAGCTCAACAGTGTCATTCACTCTTTATCCATCCTTTCAGAAAACTGAACGCTTCATGCTTAACAGTAAAGATGGCAGATACAGATGATGCTACAGCTGAAAAGAATAATTTCTATTCTCATTAATCTACTCTCACTACCCCATCATGACAAGTGGCATACACATTCAGACGCTTTGCAAAAACACTTTAGATGTAGCTCTGCTCCTCCCATTTCTCTGGATCTCTCCTGCCATGTGGCCTCCATAATTCTCAAGTAAAAGAACAGGCACACAGCACAGGTGGCCTGGCAGTTTAAGGCACGCCTCATGTATGCAGTCAGCTTGGGTTCAAATCCAGTCTGTGGTACCTTCCTGCAAGTCTCTCCCCAGCTCTCTCATCCCTGTTTCCGATCCTGTACACTGTCCTCCTCTGTCAATAAAGACATTAAAAGCCCAAAAATAAATCTTAAAAAAAAAAGAAATTTGGCACAACCAGGACTTTTTGAAGAGCTGGTGGTACAGACAAACTGAGCAATCGAAGGAACAGGGCCTTAGTAACAGAGGTGACCAAGAACCTGACGGTCACTCTGACTGAGCTCCAGAGATCCTGTGTGATGATAGAGTCTTTGCATCAATAATAATGTGTTAAATGAAGGAAAATCATACACTATTTCATCTTTGGATACCAAAATAAAGGTTAAAATGCAACCTCCATCATGCAAAAAAAATATGCAACAAACTGAAGTTGCAGTTCCTTAAGTTCCCTCTAGAGCAGTGGTTCTATAATGAAGCGGCAACTGGTGTGTGTTGAGCAGAGTCTTGGTGTGCTGTTGGGATTTGTTCACCCATATATAGTTACTACAACTATACAACTTAGGTTCAGTCACCACTTTGTCAAAGAACACATGATGTGTGGTTATGAATACTTTTTCCTTATTAGCAGTTATAAATTTGCTCTCATTGCTGTTATTCCTTAGATAACCCTGCTCTTCCATGAGTATGGTTGCCAACTACTGTGCATGAAAATAAGACACGACCCGCTCTCCTCCTAGTACTTTTTTATTTTTTTAAACCACTGACTTTGATCATGTGATTTTTGAGAAAAACTAATGTAGTTTTGCCATATTACACAGAATCTAACAAAAACTAGGACTTAAAAAATGGCGGTCCAAGCTTTCCACCACCATTCGCTATTTTTTTTTTTCCATTTAAGTTAATTTCATTCAACTTCATTTTGAGTACATTATTCTTCAAGTCTTTCCTCCACTTTAAATAAAAGCTTAAACCAGCAGTGAGAGCACAGCTCTAAAATATTTGTCATATGTCCATTTTATGTACCAGATGATAACATTTTTTAAATTTGAATGAAGGGATCAATAGGTAAGTACTTTAAAAGATTTAAACTTTTACATTGTAATGAAAAATACACAGGAATCTCTATCAACAGCTTTAATCCAGGAAAAAAATATAAGGTAATTTTTCTTTCTCTCTAAGGACTGTTTGATTTATTAATAAATACTGTTTTTTCAGCTTGTCTAAACTTTTATCACAGTTGTTTTCTTCTCATAGAGACACATGGCATCTGAAGCCACGCCCCCATGCTGCTTTCTCTGCCTCTGATTGGCTCCATGTCTTAGCTGACCAATCAAAATGACAAATTCAACGAGAATGAATCAATCGGTGGCAGAGTAGGACGTTAAGGACGAAAATACGGGACAAATCTGTGTAGACTGGGAACGGGACGCTGTATTTAATTGTCAAATACGGGACGATTCCCTATTTTAAGGGATGGTTGGCAACCCTATTAGTCTATATGCAAAAGCATCAAGCCTGAACACCTCATGTTCCTGCCTTTCCCGTGCCTACAAGGAAAGTCTGAGACAGGGAGAGAAGCAGCAAAAACAAAGATTAGAGCAGGCATCAGTGACAACAGAATGACACTGATAAAGTCAGAGGTAAAGTAAAGGAGGAGCTGGGGTGGAGGAGGGTGGTAAAAAAAGTTGCTTACAGAAGGAGCAGCAAAGCATGGCAGTGTGAGTGCAGTTTGCCAAAAGTGTGCTTAGAGTGAATCAGCTTGCCGTCAGCTGATAAGGGCTCAAATGAGACCAGCTGATCTCAGTTACATGGCAGTGCTTGACTTCTAAATTTACTGTAAAATGTTTGTACATAAATTGATGCACTTCTAACTAGTATTGGACGTTGTCTTTGAGGCTGTTTACACCTCACAATATAATTAGGGCTGTCAACAGATTTCAACTTTTAGTCAATCCCATAAAAAGAAAAATGTTTTAAAACGCAAGGTTGACTTGAGCAGTCTGTTAGTTTTTAAAGTGAAATGAGTCATTAAGGAGCAGTGGTGGACTTATTTGTCATTGTGGCTGCAAGGAGACGCTGCAGTGGTTTAACCACCATTTTAAATGATGAGTGCTCTAAGTTTGGACTCTATTTAATTCCACTAAATGCAATTTTTCTTGATAGCCCTGTTTAGCCAAAACTGCTCAGAAACATTCACAACAGCCTCAGCTGATGGTTCAAAGATGTAGTTTACTGTTAACAGAAGCAGGACCTGTGTGGCATAATAAAAGTGTCTCCTGCAGATTTAAGACTGACTGCACTTTCTGTCATGCCCAAAGTCTTCATATCTGAAGAATTAGCCCAGCTCTTACTATGTCGGAGTCACACCAGCAAATAAAATACTGTGGATGACATATGAGCAGCATTTCTGATAGGCTGTCTTACACTCTATATGAAAATTTGAACTCTGATAAGAACTAAAATGTCATAATCTACATATCTATTCACGATTTGATCCAAAATGTTATATAATCCACATATGAATGAGGGCAGGATGGATTCCTATCTGTTGGAAGGACAGGCAGAGAAGAGAGGAAGAGTTCATCCTCCACGTTTGTGGATCCGTGCATGCAGGTTTGGAGTCATGCCTTATCTGTCACTGCAAGCCTTCACTTGCTTGCATGTATTTGAGCTTACGCAATTTATATTATATTTGTGTGTGCATGTCCTGTGACGCTTGCATAAGTCCATTCTGACACACCTGTACCCTCCTGCATGGAGGAAGAGAGGAGGAAAGATATCAAACTAGCTGCAGAAGGTTCTAATCCTCAAAAATGTTGTATTCATAATAGCAAAGATTGCAATCAAACAGAATAATTTAGCATGGTTTTTTTTTCTGAATGATGTGAGGTTTCTTGCCTTCTGGCAGCTGCACATGTCAGTGATTTTATGAGAAGTTTATTCAGACTTTGTGAACTGATTTCCTGTTTAGTTTCCAGTCCAGTGATTATGTTAAAAATTCAATTATGTGCCCTTTACTTGCATCAGTGACTTTGTGCCTTTAAAACTAAACAACAGTCCATGGTTTCAATCTTAAGGTCCATGTCTGCACCTTTGGGTACATCAGTAATACCCTTTCTCTGCATGCACAGCAACATTATTAAGCATGCAGGCATGAATAAAATTATATTACTTCCATCCTGACTTACATAAGGCTGGGATCACACCCATAACATCTGTTTTTGCTAAGCATGAGATTCCTCTGTGACCTACAAAAACCCACAGTCCTTCAACCCTTTACAGATATTTTCCCACAGTTTACTAGGTGGAGAAGTGAGCACACATGTAAAACAGCTCCTGAAGACAACATTGTGTGTTGTTAAGCTTCTTAGGATCGAGAAATCCTCACCTGAAAGTGCTACGAACTGAAGATTCAAAGCCAGCCCTCCGATACAAGGACATTTTTTAGGAAACTGTTGGATGCAAGTGGCCTTTAAAACCTGTGTTTTTTATCTGATAAATCTGCCACATTGAATTTCAGTATGTTGAATAGAAAATAAGTCAGACAAAGAGCATCAACTTTAGCATTAACAGCCATTACATTTAGTCCTACCTAAAGAAGTTGTGGGAAGGTACTGACATTCTTAGGTAAGGCGATTAAAAGTTTTGTTATACTACACCATAGTAAAGCTACTGTATGCTACTCCTCCTAGCATCTGCATGCTCTCATGGTGATGTAAAATAAGGGCACTGCTCCTAATTTCAACATCTCGGAATACTTCGAACGACTCATAGACACCTTTAAGACAAGTCAGAAGTGATCTGCACCTTGAAATATCAAACACATAACTTCTTTACTGTTCCCTTCTGTATTTCTAATTACTTTCCAATCAATTCTAAGTTCCTTTTCCTGTGATTCAACTGACCGTTTCATATATCCATATACATATACTTCACATTAATCTGGCAAAGTCTTTGAGAAGGGCAGGACTTCTCAAAAAATTCTCAGAAGGTGATTGGACGAACTATCACATTCATGACAGGCCATTCAAAGAAAAAAGACGAGTTGTCTGACATGCAAACGCTGCCATATTAAAGTGGAACATGATGTAGATTAAACTCATGCAGAGGCCTGTTGGCAGAGCAGTACAAACGTCTATTCTGCCAAAAGAAGCTTACCGTGTGGCTCTCTACTCTTGTTTTAATAAAGAAATGTGGCACAATTCTGGTAAAACTGATGTTTTTTACAGCCACATGTGAGCTAATCTCTTCAGTGGGAACAGCTATTGCACATAACGGCTAACAGTATGACTAACCCCACCGACAGATGAGTAGACGAGTAGAAATGTCTTTTCTGTCGTTGAAAATGTTCTGTGTGGCTCATTGCTCTTGTTTAACTGTAGACATGTGGTCAGATTTTAATAAAACTACTGCTGTTGCTGCTGTAGCTGCATCCAAGCTAATGCGCCACCAGGAGCCTTAAACCGACTCATATCACATCCTACCCCGTCGAAGAGATGAAATGAAAGAACTGTGGTCCAATTCTGATATAACTGCTGCTAAACTGTAACTAGATTTGAGCTGACTGCTATACTGGTGGCACTGCCTGATTGACACCTGATTGTCAGCCCCTGGGAGCATGGGCCCTGCTACAGTAGGTGTCCAAGCATCAGCATGCCACGTTCGACTCATCTGAATAGGGACCCTGCAGTACGGCAACTTCAAGCTGGTGTTCAAAACCAAGTTGTCATTATTTGGAGCGAAGTGAAGTGGGTGTCCCAGGAAGACAATTGCCTCCCCCTGTCAGCACTTAGGAACCAAAGGCTGTCTTCTACAGATTTACAGTCGAGGTTCCTCCGCCCAGACCACCCAGAACAGACTGAATGCTGCTAATCCAGTATGTAGGGCTACCAGGAGGTCTGCCATGACTGCCCTTCACCATCAGGAACTTGGACATGTAGAGGAATGTTATTTTCAGCCATGATTTCAGATTCTGCCTTTGGCAGTCGGATTGAAAGGTCAAAGTGTGGAGACGACATGGAGAACACTTTGCCGATTGCTGCTCTGGTAGTGTAACATCTTTGGGGGAAGCAGTGTGATGGTGTGGGGCGGCATCTTCCTCACTGGAAAAACGAGGCTTCTCTTCTCGGAGGTGTGCCGCCCTCTAAGGGCATTTAATGTCATCATAACAGTTCTGTATAGTTAAGCTGTGTCTTCCAGATTTGACTTTTTGGCCTTCCAAGGCTACCATAGTTCAGTCCAGAGAGAAGCTAGCACTAAGCGGCAACCTACGGTCCTGAAAAATGAAGCCAAGTGCAAAAGTGCTGCAGTCCCGTCTGAACACCAGTTAAACAGCTGGTTTTTACACTAGAAATAAACTGGTTTACAGCCTGGTTCAAAAACCAAACATGTCTCATTAGTTTATGTCTTCATGTGCTCTCACTGTACGGGGGGTGAATTTTTTTGTACCTCGATGGTTTAGATTATATTTAGGAAAAACCTCACTGCGGACTGATTGGCGCATTTCATTTGATTGACATATAGCAGGCAGAGGCTACGTTTCTGTCAACCAGAATGCTAGCTATCTAGTTGACAGGAAGTCACGTTTAGTGGGCGGGCCGTTAGGTTGATCCAAAGTTTGGTTGAGACTGCGATTTCAATATGGAAGCCACTGCAGATTGGCTTCAAGAGCTGTTTGAATCCACCTATTGTAATCAGACGGCTGACGTCACACAGGGTTCGTCCAATTCTTTCTACAGTCTATGGCTAGGACGCAGTGAAGTGGCAGGCTAGAGTCAGCTAACGTCAGCTAATGCTAACATTCTTAAGATCGCTTCTTAAGAGTGTTGGAAAAGTTTCTTTTTTATAGTTAAAAACAACCAATTTCGAGATGCTAATTTTTGTTAGCCCGTTAATTGGATTTTCCTTTATAAGTTAGCATCACGCTAACTGACCTTTTTTTGACTATGTGTAAGATGAATGCAGATGATATGCTAGCTATACAGAGCGTCATGTAAGCATGTGTTATACAGTTTGTTAACGGTGAAATAAAAAAATATTAGCAGAAGATTTGCAACCGACATACTCAGCTCTGCTGCTCATCCCACAAAGGCATGTTCCTGACAAATGTGGCTCCATTTAAAAGGGAAATAAACAGGCTTTCCAACGGTATAAGATTTTTTCTCAAGAAGAATTGCTACAAGAAAAACACAAATTTACTTACTTTTTGTGATAAGTTTATATTTTGGCCGCAAAGTTCTCATCATTGTTGAAAATCATCTTTTGTAGTCGGACTCGAGTGGATTTATGAGGGTTTTGTCTCATCATTACCGGCTTCACTTTTCAGCCCTGCAGGTTTCCACTTTGGTGGGTTGTTGAGAGAAATATGTAGTGACAGCTCAGAGCTGAGCCAGATTTGTGCAGTATTTTGACAAAGCCCATCTATTTATCAGTATCTATGGTGCGTAACACGGTGCGTATAGTGGAATCAGCTGAAAACAGGTGTTCTAGGATAACCTGGAGATCAACCTATGAAGGGTTTAAGTTTCAGCTCTGATGTGCAAGGAGAAGATACCAGCTGAAGACTGCTGGCACCTTTGCCTGAAAGAACAAAAGCTGATGATTCAGGGCTCAGACAAGCCACCATTTATTTCTGTTTCTCACAGTTATCAGCCCCTAGAGAGGAAGCACAGGGCATTTAAGGTCTGACGTCTGGGAACGGATTGTCCTACAGTTGCAAGTGCATTTATCTGTTCGGACATGTAGGATATTAAGTGAAATTCTTTGCAAGTGCAGTCTCTCATGAGTGTGAGCAAGCAGAAAATCTGCAGAAAGCACCTGACGCCAACATGCCTGGATCTTATCCTGTTCACTTTTCAAGTGTATGCGTTAAAACAGCCGGTGTTTGACTTATTTCTCTGTGTAAAAGTTTTCACAAAGTAAAAGAGTCTCACCTTTGTATCTGGAGTCCAGTGTTTCTCCTTTGGCAGAAAAATGTCTGGCTCTCCCCTCAGTTTCTGTCCCTCTCTGCAGCAGTCCTTGCTTTCTCTCAGAGGTTGTTGTCCCGTCTCTCCCTCCTCAGGTCATTCTTTTTCTCCTTTAACACAGAACACACACAGCGTCTGCCAGAAAGTCCTGCTCCTCCAAACAAGTGAGGGGGGGGGGGGGTGGATAAGAGAAGGAGGAGGAGATCAGGAGAAATACCGTGGACTGAGATAGAGGAAAAGGAAGCTTAACGGCTCTGTGGAGGAGGAGCTCTGAGCAGAAAAACTCCAACCCAGCGGGGAGAATAACAAAAACACAGAAGAAACACATGAGTGGTGGGTGTGGGAAAAAACACAGAAGAGAAGAGAAGAAGGAGGGTTGGGAGCGGATGCTTTGTCTCTCTCAGCCTCTGTTGACATGAAACAGCTGCCTCACAAGTGTCATTATAAATTTTGTCCTCAGTCTGTTTGGATATCAAGGGCGGATTTGCAAACATATCAGACTTTTTATATCTCCTGTTATTCTTTGCATTCCATAACTGAAACTCAGCAAAAACAACAGAAACAATCCAAACTGATGGAGCATCTTTGTTTGAATAACAGTGATGTGTATCATCACAATAAGGTCAGCTTTGGTAAAAATGTTTAATTGTTTGATTTAGGGCACTGATCATCAACTGGCGGCCCGGGGGCCATATCAGGCCCCCCAAAGCTTCCTATCCGGCCCCGGAAAGATCATTAAATTCAGAATAGCAGGGAAAGAAGATGCTGTGGTTTTAAGAGTATCCTTTGGCTTTAAATGTCTGCCGCTGTTTAATCCAACAAACAATCAATATTGAAATAGTTTTAGAATGACTTAACATTTGGTCTGTTTTACAGAAATTTACTGTCATAATTAGTAAATATCTTCAAAAGGGTTAAGGTCGGCAGAAGTGCTGCAAAAATGACAGAGAAAGTGGTGAAAAGAGGTTAAAATGTGGCAAAAATTGGTAAAAGAGGAAAAAAAGGGCAAAAAGTATCAAAAATTGGTTACTAATGACAAAAAATTTTGCAAAAAAGTAATGAAAAGGGGTTAAAAAGTGGCAAAAATGGATAAAAGAGTGGCACAAAGGGGGTAAAATATGCAGAAAAAGTGGCAAAATAGGTTAAAGTATGGCAAAAGTTGGGTTAAGGAAGCAAAAAGTATCAAAAATGGGTTAAAAGTGACAAAAAATGATTTTCAAGTTGCAAAAAAATGTTGAAAAAAGTAATGAAATGGGGTTAAAAGTGGCAACAATGGAAGAAAAGTGGTAAAAAGTGGCACAAAGGGGATAAAACATGCAGGTGAGGTGATTCAAAAGGGGTTAAAATCTTGCCAAAAAATGTGTTAAAGATGCAAAAGGGGCAAAAAGTATCAAAAAAAAGGTTTAAAAGTGTCAGAAATGGGTTAAAACTTGTGCTAAATTTTGATGGCATAAAGCAGTGGTTTTCAAACTTTTTTCCCCAAGACACAGCTTAGTTTAAGCCAAAACCTCGAGGCAAATACAATACATATCAATACAAAATAGACTTTTTAATATTGTAATATTCAAGGTGGCCTGTAAGGGGGATAGTGGGGAGAGGTTTCTGGGGCCCAGCCAACTGGGAGTGGCAAAAGTGGGCAAAAGGTGGCTGAATGGTGGCAAAAATTTTCCCACTGTACCTAATGGTTAGACTGTTTAAATTAGTTAAGGAATTTGTGGACTATTCAATGTGTGGTTTGAGAAAATGCAAAAAACTTTTTAAACTTTTGGAAAACGCAGTAAAATTATAGGTAAAAAACTAGCAAACAGTAATGAAGAGGAACAGATTTAGAAGTAAACTCTCAAAGTCAATTAAAATTAATCACACGTACATCAGAGTCAGCTACAGAACTTCTTTCTTTCCTGGTTTTATGACTAACAGCACTAGCTGTGGCTTTGGCTAAATGAAAACCACCATCAGTGTCTTTAGTTGGAAAGTGAGCGGTGCAGATAAGACATGACTCTAAAATCCTCTTCATGCATCAGTTTTTTATAACTTTGAGAGAAAAACTTTTTAGACACTGGAAATGCTGACTCACCTTTGCATTTTTCTGGAAAGTTGTTTAACAAAGCTGCAGCAGTTTATCTCTGCCGTTCTCTCCAGTTTGATACAGACATGAAGGCTCTGAATAACCGTGTGTGCGTGCTGATGCCTTGAGTGTGTATGTGCGCCTTTGCTCTATCTGATTGGTTGCCAAAGTCATGTGACATGGAAAAACAGTGCAGCAGCGGACTTTCGGCACAACAGACAGACGAGAGCGACTGCAAACAAACAGATGGGGTGCATGGTTAGACGTTTTTCAAAGTACTCATTTAATATCGATACTTTTAAAAAGTACTCTATACCAAATGAGTGCTTTGTAAATATCGATATATCGATACTTTAGGATCGATACGCCCACCACTACTCCAGATTGATCTATACTCACAACCATATTTTGAAAATTGAAGTGTTTGAATGTGCTCAGCCATAACACCGGCTCCCATTAGCCGTGGATGACGGTCGCTTCACTGAGAATCACAGTTTGCATACGACCAGACTAAAGACTCACTACAGTATCAAACACGTTTGATATTATTGTAACACCAAGACTGAAGAAAGACCGCCTAAAATCAAGTCTTATGACCACCTTACACCTAACGACTGAGACACCGGGAGCGACTTTAGCAAGACTCCCATGATTTTACTCTGACTTTGGAAATTTGTCTGCGACTTTGAAATCGGAGGAAAAGTCTTGAGGTGTCAGGCCGGCTTTACAAGGAGATAAAAGGTCAACTCCAAGGTCAAGGTGCATCAGTGTCAGAATGCACCATCTATCACAAAGTGAACTTAATGGAGGAAGACTCCTCTGTTGAAAGAAAGATCATGAAAAAGCCAGACTTGAATTTGCCAAAATGCATATTGAAAAGCCACAAAGCTTCTGAGAGAATGTCCTTTGGACAGTTGAGACAAAACTGGAGCTTTTTTGCAGGTCCCATCAGCTCTATGTTCACAGATGCAAAAATGAAGAATGCAAAGAAAAGAAGACTGTAGCTACTGTGAAACATGGAGGAGGCTCGGTTATCTTCTGGGGCTGCTTTGCTGCATCTGGCACAGAGGGTCTTGAATCTGTGCAGGGTACAGTGAAATCTCAGGACTATGAAGGCATTCCTGAGCCAAATGTGCTGCCCAGTGTCAGAAAGCTTGGTCTCGGTCGCAGGTCATGGTCCTCCAACAGGATGATGAAATGAAGAAGATGATTCTGTTGAACCTCATTTAAAAAGCATTGTCTGATTTTCATGAATATATTTTCTGTAAACTTTTATTTATCATTTTGTCAGTTTCAAGTTATTTCAGTGACCATTGTGAGTTTTTCTGTCTTTAACGGAAGGGTACCAACTATTTTGCCCATGTGTGTAAACTGGCCCATGACCATATTTGAATATCAGGCGTAGATTGGGTCATCGTCAATCCACAGCATATTTGAATGCTAAATGGTCAGTCGTTGAGGTCATGTTCATTTTATTCAAAAATGTCAAACCGTGCATGACAGAATTAGGGTCACTGGATCGCTGGAGTTTAACTGAGCCATATCAGCATCCTCATAGATATCACAGGGGGCTGAAATCTCTACAGACAGGCTGTATTTCTGTAAAAGGAAAGCTAGATGCTGTTGACAAAGAGTCATTACAATTCCTGTGGTGTTTTCTGCAGATCATTGTGATATTTTGTCAACATTTGGTAAATGGCATCAGTTTCTGATTAAGATATTGTTGCAAAATAAAGCCCCACCCAAACCAGATGGATAAACAACCCTCGGCTCTATTTTGACTTTGTATTGTGTTACTGAGTCTTAAGTTAAAATCAGAAACGAGTCCCAGCAAACCAGAGAGGATCCCCGTCAGTAGACTCAGATATTTCACTCACACAGCAGCAAACAAATGGACATGAGCTTGTAAAGGACTTTTCTAGTCATCTGACTACTAAAGAGGTTGCTATGGAGAACTGGCCATCAGTATTAGCTAACGCCATTCAATTGCATCCATACACGCCACTGATAAAGACAGTGGGAGCAAACTGGGGCTATGAGTCTTGCCCAAGGACACATCAACATGTGACTGCAGGAACTGTGGACTGAACCCACAAACTTCTGATTGTGAGATGACCGACTTCACCCACTGATCCACAGACGCCCCCACAGCAACAGCAATGGCATGGACAACCTCTAGCACAGGGGTGTCAAACTCAAATCTGGCCTGTGGTACAGTTACACCCACCAGCTCATATTTTATTATAACTGGCCCACTGGTTAGAGGTCTGCAGGTGTCCTCCAGTTTAAAAATGTAAACTTGACCCTGATGATCTAAAATATTTTTAAGTCATAAAAATCAGAAAAAGTCAAAAGTTAAAATAATTAGATAAAAAGTCAGAAATGTGGTAAAATACATTTGTTTTCATTTCATATTCTTAATTTTGCATCTCACATGGTCATGGTTTTGACTTTTATTTCATATGTTGACCTTTTCAATTCACAATTTTGATTTTAATTGTACTTTTTTCCTTTTAGATCCACAATTTTAAATTTTTTAAGTAATATTTTGACCTTTTAAACTCATAATTATGATTTTTTTCTCACATTTTGACATTTTAAGCTCCGTACTTTGACTTTTTTCTCATATTCTGACCTTTCAGGTCCTCAGTTTTAAATTCTAAGTGATATTTTGACCTTTAAATTTAATATAAAACATAAATTATATTTTAATTTATATTTAAAAATAAATGTTTGGGAGCACAGATGGTCGAGTGGTTTAAGGCACTACCCATGTACGTGGGTGGCCCAGGTTTGAATCTGGCCTGTGGCCCTTTACCGCATGTCTCTCCCCTCTCTCTTCCCTGTTTCCGGGTCTATCCACTGTCCTTCCTCTATCTAATAAAGGCATGAAAAGGCCCAAAAATAAATCTTAAAAAAAAAATATTTAAATTTTTTTCTCTTGCTTTGACGTTTTAAACTGATGACTTTGAACTCATCTTATATTTTGACTCTCAAAATTCATGATTTCAACTTTCTATCTCATATATTTACCTTTTAAAAACAAGCCTATGTGACTGCCAAACAGAGAAGTGTGATTCATCACTCTACAGAACCCATTTCCACTGCTCCACTGCTCCACAGTCCAGTTTCAGTGCTTTACTCCATCTGATGCTTGGTACTGGACTTGGTGATGTGAGGCTTGCATGCAGCTGCTCAGCCATGGAAACACATTCATTTCATAAAGTGTTTGGATAATTTGGGGGACTTTCTAGGACATGTTACAGTATTTTCATGTACATTTTGGGGATAACTTTGTATATTTTATGAGGGTGTGATTGGGGGAAATTTGCTTTGAAGTTTTCAGGCCTTTTCATGAAAATTTCAGAAACTGGTTTTGTAATTTTGAGGAATTTGGTTTGCCTTTTTTGGGGAATTTACTCTGAAATTTTTAAGTATTTTCATGCTAATTTGGGAAAATTATTTGGGGGATTATGAATTATCAGAGGGATTGTGATGGGAAATATAGGGCAAGTAAGGGAATTTATTTGGATGTGATTTCCATCATTTCCAAGGAATTTTGGGGAATATTTTTGTAAATTTTCTTTTATGGGGGGATGTTGATAAGAAATTTTAGGGGGGAACTTGCTTGAAATTTCTCATACATTTTCATGGATTTTTGGGAGTAGTTTTTTTGGGGCTGTTGAGTTTTCAGATAACTTTCACTGAAATATAAAGGGAATATTTGAAGACATTTTAGGATGCTTGTTTATAGGATGATTAAAAACATTTTTGGTAATTTCTTTTAAAATTTGGTGAATTTTAGTGGAATTTTGTTCATGCTTGGCCTTGAAAGGTCTTTGTGGTCTATGATCAAAATAAGAAGAAAAAGGACTCTGTTATACCTCTTCCAGTGACTGACACCATTTCTGACTGAAGATCGCCTACAGCTGGCCCACACAGCCAAAATATCTGCTCAAAAATGGATCCAGGTTTGTATTTTCTGCAGAAACAGGACCATAAGGTAAGCTTTTTAACTACTCGGGGCCATCTGAATTAGTGGGACAAACTAGAAATACTCAGGTCCCAGGAGTTTAAAAAGTCTCTCAAAACCCTGAAACTTTTGGTCAAAATAGTTAAAATACAACAGAAAATATTTTAGTGTTAAACAATTAAAATGTTTATTTATTGCCTGTACTATGAATAAAGATGCTCAGAGGCAAAGCTTCGAGTGTAAGAATGACGTATCATGGGTAAGAGCGCCCCCTTCTGGCCTTTACAGGCACTACTAATCAATCACAAGCATCAGCTCTACAGTTAGGCCAAGAGCAGGAAGGCCAGCAGCTCTGACAGAAAGACTTTTTTACATTCAGGACTAACATTTGCATTAGAAGCCTCCCAAAGCTGAACCAGACGAACTTTTCCAGGCTTTTCCTGGTTAGAGGAGATGGACCTGAGTCTCTGCTGGTCTTCATACTGGATCAGATTGTACTACCAGCTGATAAAGTGAGTCTTCAGCTCTTAGCATTAATTGTCTGCCTTTTCTTTCACCAGGTTGGAGCGATATTAGCCGGAGAGATGACCCAGATACTGAAGCAGCAGCAGCTTGTCTGTGATGAATCTGACCGGATCATTAGAGTCCCACATAGACTGGCTGGATCTTCATCTCTGAGCGAAGATAAATCCTCTCAAGCCGCAGTTCTCTCTATAAGATTATCATCCAGGATTTTCCTACATTTGCCACATATATTTAACCCTCTACCTTTACAAGCCTTCCGGGGTTTGGTGTCTGCCAAACCAGTGGTTCTAATGTTGGGGTCGGGATCCCCCTTGAGGTCGCGAGACACTGAGAGGGGGTCTCCAGATGCCTTAAAACAGGGGTGTCAAACTCAGTCATAGCAGGGGCCGGATTTGGGATTCAGGCCTAACCCTGGGGGCCTAACCACATCAACGCTTAACCATGAACTGTCAACCTCATTTTCACCAGTGGTTGAATATAAAAAAAAAAAACAGCACTGATGATAAATCATTTGGAAATTCAAAAAAGTAAAAATCATAAGTTTAAAGGCTCAAATCTGAGATAAAAATTCCAGTTTATTAGTTAAACAGATCAGAACACGATATTAAAAATAAAAAATCAAGGTCTTTAAAGAGCAAATATATAAAGAGAAAGTTGAAATCATACATTTGAAAGGTCAAAAAAATGAGATCAAATTTAAAATCATGAGTTTTAAAGTCAAAATATGACTTAAAATTTCAAATTGTGTCAAGGTCAAAAGGTCAAAACATGGGATTAAAAAGCCAAAATTAGGAGGGGAAAATGTCAAAATATGAGCCAGAATTCAAAATGATAACTTTAAAAGTTAAAAATATGATTTAAATTCAACATTGGGAGAGTAAAATGTACAAATACGATATAAAAAGTAAAAATTATGAATTTAAAATGTCAAAGTATGAGAAAAAATTGAAATCATGAGTGTAGAGTAAATAGTAAATATATGAGGAAAAGTTATAATCGGATATAATCGTTCCATGGGCCAGATTTGGCCCCCGGGCCTTGAGTTTGATACCTGTGCTTTAAAAGAATAAGAATATATTCAAATTACACTATTGCCACTTGATACCAATATTGTTCAATTTTAACCAGTTTTCATACATTTTTCCTGTCAATTTTGTCAATTTAACACAGTTTTGGCACTTAAAACTCAGTTGTTGTCCATTTTTAAACCCTCTCCACCACATTTTTTTTCTGCCTGTTTTTGCCACTTCTAAACCAATTCTTGCCATTTTCCACCTATTGTTTCCTCTTTTGACCCCTTATTGCTGCTATCAACCACTGTTGGCGCCTGTTTTTGCTCCGTTTAATCCATTTTAACCAATCATTATTTGATATGCATATTTTTGCCAGTTAAACCAATTTCTGCCAAATTCTGCCTATTTGTTTGCCTTAGTTAACCCTTTTTTTTTGCCAGTTGATGACAATTTTTCATTCCATTTCACCAAATTTCCACACATTTTTATCACTTTAAAGCCATTGCAGCCACTTGTTAATCCCCTTTTACCATTATTTATGTCCATTTTGCCACTTCAATCAATTTCTTTGGTAATTTTTTGGCACTTTTACCTGATTTTTTGCTTCTTCTTACCCATTTATACTACTTTTAAAATCCAATTTCACCACTATTTCCACCATTTTTTGCCATTATTGACCCATTTAGTAAGTCAACAACATCTGCATACTGAATGTTTTGCATATTCTATTTCCAAATGCAAATAAGAAACTCGTTTCAACCCAAACGTCATCTCTGGCTTCATTTACCGCTCTGAACCTGAAAATCCTGAGTTGTACTACCTGTGTGCGGCCAGCAGATGGCGCCATAAACGCACTAATGTTTCATCCATGTGGTTCGTGGTGCACACAGCCTCCTCCTTTCCGTTAACTAAATTCTTTTCTTTTTTTATCGACAGAAACAGCAAATATAATTCCCTGAGATGATCTGAAACTTTTTCTCTTGACTTTTATTTTGAAGGTTTTCATGAAGGTGGGCGGGTTTGTGGACTTGGCACCTCCACACATTTGCGTTGTCGGCGCACATCTGGAGAGAGAGCGGGTTGGTTCTGAATTTGAAACAAACTCTCCTCCTCCTCCTAAGAAAACGCGCATGTCTGACTCGTCCGGAAACTGTATGAAGTGAAGCTGGGACAGGAGTTTTCATCGATGGAAGGGCTGCCCGGCTACAGCAGCTCCAACAGCTGGATGTAGTGTGGAAACATCTGCAGCGGAGTGCGTAAAAATGCAGCTGAGCAGCTCCGTGCCTGACTGGAACATCCCAGGAATGAGTCCATAACAGGCTGAGAGGACATGATAGGAGCTACTTCTCTTTATTTGGGATTATATGCAACAGTTTGGCACGTGCAGGAATATTTAATCTGATCAGAGTGGAATGAATGTGATGAAACTTTCCTCTGAGGAGTTACGCTCTCTCCCACCGAGACCACCGACCGTACCTGCAGCTCCACCGAGGAGACGGTTCGTCAAGGTGGGGAGGAAGACCAGTGATGGATCTCAGCAGTGAGTATGACCCAGAAACAAAGACGGAATTTACACTGTGTATGAATTCATTCTGCAGGACTTTACAGGATTGTATTTGGTCTTCTGTGCCACGCTGTTTTCCTTTGGAGAATCTGTTATCATCTCCTCCTGCTGCAAACTCAGAAACATCAGCTGGTCCAGTAGTCCTCTGAAGGAACCTCCTCCTGAACTTTGTCCCATCTCCACAGGATCTCTGGAGTTCTGTCAGAGGGACCATTGAGGTCTTGGGCCACTACAATAGTTTCTGAATGCTCTACATGTTTGACAAAAGCATCACAGCTTCATTTCCAGATATTATTATAGTGTAGAGCAGTGGTTCCCAAGGTGGGGGTCGGACCTCCCCTGGGGGGTCGTGAGATGCCTTCAAAGAACAAGAATATTTTAAAATGATTTTAAGTTTTATATTTTCCCAATTTTTGTAGATTTACATGCATGCAATCAGTTCAATTTTAAATAAAAACATGATCATCTGGTGAGATTCACGCTGAAGTAATGCTTACAACAGGGGTGTCGAACTCAATCACAGCAGGGGCTTTAGGTCTAACCTGAGAGCCCAACAGGATCAACATTTAACCAGAACTGTAAACCTCACTAATAAAATATTAAAAAACAGCACTGATGATAAATCATTTGGAAATTCAAAAAAATAAAAATGATAAGTTTAAAGGCTCAAATCTGAGATAAAAATTCCAATTTATTAGTTCAAAAGATCAGAACACGATATTTCAAATAGAAAAAAAAAGTTTTTAAAGAGTAAATATATGATGAGAAAGTTAAATCATAAGTTTTAAAGGTCAAAATATGAGATCAAATTTGAAATCATGAGTTTAAAAGTCAAAATATGACTTAAAACTTTAAAATTTTGAGTCTGATGGTTCAAAATATGTGATTAAAAAGCCAAAATGAGGACTTGAAAATGTCAGAATATGAGATAGAATTCAAAATGATGACTTTAAAAGTCAAAATATGACTTAAAATTTTAAATTGGGAATCTAAAAGATAAAAATGTGACATATAAAGTCCAAATTATGAGCTGAAATGGTCAAAGCATGAAATGATAAGTCAAAATCATAAGTTTGAGTCATAGGCTTGAGATACAAAATTGAAAATATGATATGATATGATATAATATACTCTTTACTTTTTCAGATTTTAATTGCTTAACAAGGATATGATAAATAATCAAGTTGAAGTTTACATTTTTATACTGGAGGAAATCTGCAGACCTCATACTGGTGGGCCAGTTAGAATACAAATATGATATGATCTCGCAGGCCGGATATAATCGTTCCATGGGCCGGATTTGGCCCCCAGGCCTTGAGTTTGACACCTGTGGCTTACAACATCCTTGAAATTGAGGTCTGCACAAGACTATTCTTGAATAGCAAAACTATGTGCAGCTATGGCTCAAGCACCCTTAGTGACCATGGGTGTCTCTGTCACTGTTATTTTGGGGGTCGCGGGCTGAAAGGTTTGGAGACCCCTGGTGTAGAGTAGGGCTGGGAAATTAATTGGAAATTAGAGTAGATCGCAACATGGCCTGATGCAATTTTTAAATCAAAGACATTACAATATATCCTTGACCTGAAACGTGTCAAAAGGCCGGTTAGATACCTTTTTTTGCAGCAGAGATTTTATGCTCTACACATTATGCTTACATACAAATTACAACAGTTTACAAAAATCCTACCTTTCCTGTTCATGTATATTATTTTCTTCATCAAAACAAGAAAAAATTTGTATCTTCCCCTTCAGTATTGCAACTGATGTTAGATTTGCTATTTGCTGAGCCAAAATCACCATTAGATACTTTTCCAAATCTTTCATCCCTAGTTTTATTTATCTATTTTTGTGCTGGTTTAATATAGAATGGATCATTGCTTGTGTTTGTTGTACAATCCTTAAGATGAGGAACCTAAAAATATTTGCATATTAAATCGCAATATTGTGGGGAAAAAATGCAATTTGATTATTTTTGCAAGCCGTTCAGCCCGAGTGTAGAGGGTGAGTGTGATAGGCTGGAGCTCCCCTGCTTAGCTTTTATATGTGCTGCAGAAATAAATGTCACATTAAATACTGGAGGGACAGAATTCTGAAAACACATTTGGTGACCCCAAAAACATCCATCACGACCCAACGACCCACCCAGGTCAGGAGCCAGAGTTTGGGACGGAGTGCCAAAGCACGTCGCATGAGCACATCCAGATGTGTGAGTCCTCCTGAGAAAAGCCACTTTATTTGACAGATTAGGCATGTACAAGAGATCTGTCTTTACTTTTGGAGCATCTTCAAACACAGACAGTGGTGCTGCTGCTGGAAACAGACACACTCTCAAGGGGTTCATTATAAAATGCATACTGGTGGTTTTTCATACGTAGATATATAGATATATATATACAAGTTAGATAGATAGATAGATAGATAGATAGATTATGTACACATTTTTTTAGCTAGAAACCCTCACATAGATAAATGCATTAATGGCATTGTGTACTAAATACAATAGAATTAGCTCTAAAGCAATGAATGGATGGATCTCAAAATGAGGGTGCAACAAGCTTTATGCTATAAAGGAGGAGGCTGGGGTGGAGGAGGTTAAGCTTTGCTAGCAGCAGTGTGGTGCTTCAGCTTTAATGCAAGCAGGGATTACTGAGAACTACGACACATTTAAATGCACTGCTGTGTTGAGAGAAAGAGCTGTGATTGGCCGTAGGATCTGGGAGGGGGTAGTTGGGATCAAATGGCCATCAGCTGATCACAGCTGGGTGTCTAATGAACTATTGCTTAACTTCATTAACCATTTCACCTCTAGTGCTGAACCATTTTGAAATAAAAATCTCTTATTCCAAATTCTTATTGCAAATCTTTTATTAAGCACTGTTTTGAAGGGAATGATCAGTTTTATGCCTTTCTCATTTTTAATAAGAAACACACAAAAACAAGGATAATAGGGCTTTAGGTGAACTATTCTTTAAAAATGTCACTTTTGCATGATATGTAGAGCATAAAATCTCTACTGCAAAAATATTTAAAGTTCAGATTTCTAAGTCTCTTTGCAGGGCAGCAGGGCATGCAGCAGCTCTTCTGCACTGTTTCAAGTGTTTTGTCTCCTCCTCAGTGTAAAATGGAACTGATGTCTTCTGGGTGTTCCCTTTAATTCATAGGAACAGTAAAATAAACCACTAAGCCGTTTAAAGTACACTTTAAAGTACATATAATTTACATTACATATATATTCGAAAACCATGAAGTTCTTATGTGAGCATCAACCTCAGCTAACTTCAGCTGAATATTTTATCATAATTAATCAACCACAATCAGCCTGTATTCAACCACCACTCTGTTGTTTTCCTACTTGTGCCACTTTCACTAATATTTTGAGAAACCCTAATATCTAAGTGATGGCGTCACTGCAGAGAACCTTTGAGCTGCAGCATTAAGAAGCTTACAGGCTTGGTTAAAAGAAAACAACACTTCTTTATTCCATTACTATACTGAGTGCTGAAGGAGGCATGCTGAGGCAGACTGGAGGGTTTGGTGCTGAGGACAGACTCATCAGGACAGGTTTCAGTGTCTTGTCAGAAGTTTAACTGTGTGAATTTCTTGTACTTACTCTAGAGTCAGCTATTGTTCTGCAACTCTTTCCTTCTACAAAACACTTCTTCTTGGAGGAAGTGATGAGCATACATGTTTAGCTAGAGGATATTTCTTCAGGATGCTCTTAATCGAAGACTTCTCTTTTATTCTCCAGATCAGCTTCGTCCACTTCGTCCAGCAGCAGGTCAGCCGAGGGCGTGGCCATCAGACAGCCCAGCAAGAGCCGCATCCGTCGCCATACCAACCGGCTCTCAGGTGTCTTCCTCCGTGTTCCCGCCTCCAGCTCAGGGTCCATGGCACTGACGGCAGGCATTAGATCGTCTCTGTCCATCCAACCCAGGAAAGGCAGCGGTACGTAAAACCTAACTCACATGTCTTTGCACTTCTAGTCACAAAACATAAAGTCAAGTCAATTCTAGCTCTTTTTTAAATGGTGGTATGAAGTTAAAAGGAAGCCTACTGGATTAGTCTCTGCACAGACTAAGAATATTGTCATGAAAGTTTTTGTTGATGTTTCCATCATGCATATACTCTCTCCCTCTCAAAAGAATAATCCAAGAAAACAGTTCAAACACTAGAGAAAAATCAGCATCTTCTGATCCTGCTCCGACAGCAGGATTAAATATCTCAGACTATTTTTGTGCTAGAAATCAAAACATCTCAATTTCAAACATGCACTGTGTGCTCTGCTGCGGATTCTTTTCACTGTACAGAAGCAGAAACAATTCAAAATCAAACAGGTGAGGTAATGGACAACAAATGATAGCACATACATAAAAACTTCCTCTAAGAACAATGTAAAGAGGTGAGTCTGTCTGTAAACTTTCCCTATGAGCTGATTTATTTACAGGTGTCTGTGATTAATGCGCACCGCTCCGATGTTTGATCTTGTGCTGCAGAATAAATGACGTTTTAAACTCACCACTGCTTCTCTAATACTCTAGTAGCTCATTTTCTGTTTAAATGTTTTTTCCCAAACAAAATAATTTCTTTCTTTCTGATAGGAGATGAGAGGCACACATGGCAGCAGAGATATTTTTAGCTTTAACATGTTTTAATCTAAAGTGACTCATGCTGAGGTTATACCGGTTCTTTTATTGTTTTTAATAAAAGTTTCATTTTGGGATACACAATGACTGTGGGGGAACGAGGAGAAAGAAGAGAGAGAGAGAAATAGCACAGATTTAAACACCAGCTTTGATTCAGTGTTGGCTCCACCACTTTTAATGCCTGTTGCATTAAGCACTGGCCTTTGTGGATTAGGTGCTATTTGTAAATGCATGTTAAAGGAGCAATTTTGCACTGAAATTTCAATATTCCTCCCCCTGCTCATTATTTACATATATGTAACAAAATATGTTTGCACATTTGAGCAGTTTGCATGTATTTCCTCTTTGCATGTGCTCTGTGGATCTAGTGCAGTCCTGTTTTATTTTTTGCCACTTTCAGAACTATATAGCGTGCAAAAATCCACACTTCTTGAGGGAATCTGCCCCAAAGTGTTTAACAAAAAGATATAAAAATTTATTTAAAAAAAGATATAAACAGCTTAAATCAGTGAAGATTTTTAGATTTATGTCTGCCCTCCCTGCATTTCATAACATTCAGTTTTGTCTTGCAAGGCCAAAAACTACACAATACATATTTTGAGGGGGTGGGCTTCAATTAGGGTAAACCAAGCTGAGACAAATAGCAGTCAATAACAAGGCAGTTTGCATTGTTTTGAGGTAAAAGGGGAACTTTTATGACCATCATAAATGCTCCATAGAAATATATCAGCAATGATTTCCAAACATCGGGTTTCAGAATTTCATTTGGAGAAGTGTTTGGACCTTTAGGAGATTTTCGAGGCAGCAGATGAAGCAAACTGTGAGGCTAAATCCTCAGAAAGATGTTCCTGCTTAGAATCCTTTTACTCTATGAATGTGCTTTTCTTGTCTTGCCAGTTGTCATTGATCTAATGTATTGTGAGCAAAAACAAATGGCATGGCATGGCATGGATTTTTGATGTACTAGTCTGAATATCATCGACACAGAGGATATAACATGCTTGTGTTTTGGTTCCACTCCCTTTGTTGTCATGCAGTGATCTCCTCAGATGTCTTAAAAGCTGACGACCCGTCTGAGCTGTCCAATCAGATGACAGCTCCGGGAATCCTGAAGATCTTTGGAAATGACATCTGCGAGGGAGCTCACTACAAGAGCGTCCTGGCCACCACTCACTCCAGTGCAAAGGAGCTGGTCAAAGAGGCCCTGGAACGGTACGGCCACGTGTAATCTCAGCATGAGTCAATGTATGTCTGTCTGCCATATGTGGCTGCTTTGCATGTGTGTGATTTATATGGAGTTCATCCACACGCTTCCTGTGCTGTAACACCTTTGTGTTATGTCATTTATTTATAAAAGCAGTCAGAAGAATCCTTGATGCACAAAACTTTGGCATCTGATGAAAGGAAAAATGTTCAATCAGGACATTTCAAGCGAATTAAGCCAACGCTCCTCTCTGTTCTTTTTTATAATAATAGCACAGTGAACACAGTGTTCAAATACTTTGCACTGAAAGATTGTGATCAAACCACAGAGTTGTGTGAAAGACAGCCAGTGTCAGCCAGGGCTGTGAGGCAGCTTCTCTCCAGAGAGCCAATGTCTGTCTGTCTTTGCTTACGTTTCAGCCAAAAGCATAATGGAATGATTAATGCAAGTGGTTTTTTTAGCTTGTAGACGATGAAATGAATCACTTTTTCTCGGTGAAAGTTTACACTGTAGCATGACATTTAGCCAGATCATTACTTGATATCTTATTTAGTTATGGTTTGGCAAAAGCATTAAAGGAAATTTCAACTCTGCCTCGTGATATGTTCGCTTCTGTTGACCTACTTTATGCAGGTTTAATGCACACACTTAACTTATGTTCACGCACAGTCATCACTTTGTCTTGGGCTGTAGCAGTCATAAAAAGACAACATTCAACATCATGCACACTAAAGAGTATTAATGAATAATGTCAGAATGTTGCAAGGCAGTCTGGGTCACAACAGAACAAGTTAAGCAACTAATGCCAGCCTCACACCAGAGGACTTGGCTAAAACTTTTAAAAGACTAACATCTGAGACCCTCTCACATCTAAAGACATTTTTCAGCAAGCTGCAGAGCTCTTAGTCACAGACTAGAGAAGAGAAGAGAAGAGAAGAGAAAGACTAGGGGCGGCTATCTACAAGACTAGAATAAGGTTCCTTTTGAGATATTTCCCATCATGCATCTGCATCATGCATCAATATCAGACACATTGGATGTTGTTGCATCACAATACCAAAGACACTTAAATCACACCTAATGACTTTTCAACCAATTTCAAAGTTGCAGGCAATATTCCAAAGTTAAAGTAAAATCATGAATCTTGCTAAAGTCTCAGTCATCAGCTGTAAGGTGGTCATAAAACCTGACCTGAGCTGTTTTAGGCAGTCTATCCTCAGTCTTGGCATTACAACAATATCAAACATGTTTGATGTTCTTGTACATCTTTTGTCTGGTTGTATGCAAATTGGGTTTTTAATGATGCGACAGCCATCAACAACCAATGGGAGCCGGTGTTGTGGGTAACATGAACGTGAGCGTTGTTCAGTCAGAAGCCGCTTAATGGCCACTCGTAACTCAAGAGATGGAGAAACGTTTCTGCTCAGAGCTGCACAATTTAAAAAAGGGAAGCTTAATATAAGATAAAAACACTAAATCTGAGAAGAAAGTAGGGCTGGGAAATTAGTCGCAAATTTGATTAACTTGCAACTTTCAAATCGCAGAAGGTGCAATATTTCTTTAACCTGAAATTTGTGTCAAAATACCGGTTCAAAACTTCTTTTTGCAGCAGAAATGTTATGTGTTACATATCATGCGATCATTCTAGTGGCATATTTTTAAAATAGTGTACAAAAAATCATATTTTCTTCATTTTTTAAATGTTTTCATATTAAGAGAACAGTATAAAATCATCATTTCCTTTAATACAACAGTTCATATCCAATTTGCAAAATGAGTCAAAATCATCTAAATTTGATATTTTTTCAAAATTGTCCAGCCCTAATATAAACTAATACTGTGTTGGTTATAGTTTAGAATGGCTTATTGCTTGTTTTTATTGGAAAATACATGAGATGAGGACCTAAAGAAATAATCGCGTATTAAATTGCAGTCTCAATATTGGGAAAAAATTTGAAATTAGATTATTTTCATAAATCGTTCAGCCCTAGAACAAAGGTACTCAAAACTAGTGAAACTATCTGTCCAAGCAGCAAGATAATTTGACTTAATAAGATATCTTGAAATAAGACTGTTAATCTAGAACTAAGTAAGTCGACAGAACCCTTCAAAAGGGTTAAAATAAGCAGAAAATGCTGGTTTTAAGAGATTGCTTAAAACTGAACTTCTTACAGCCTAAAATAAGTGAGCTATACTAAATATAAGCAAATTAATTTCTTTATTTTCTTGCTCTTAGCAAATTAAGCTGAAAAATTATAATAATATAATAAAATATTATCAAATTTAGTGAAAAAAATAGTTAATATTAGTAAAGTACGATTAAGCTGGGTCTTAAAACAGGTTGGTTCATCTTGAAATAAGTCTAAATCCTGTTAAGACTAAACCATGAAACTTAAAACCAGTCCAAGTTTTAGACTATTCATTAATGTTTCTACTGAAATCAGGATATATAATTTCTTTCCAATTATGTTTTAACGTGTTTGAAGTCAGAAGTGTTCTGCTCAGTAAATTTCATTTTTTATTGATGCTTTTTGTGTGATTCTTAAATCAAGTAACTTGAGTTTGTTACTGAATCTTGAAACAAGATCTATTTTGATGAGACTGTGGGTGAGAGAGCTAATGTAGCTTATTTTAAGAGTTATTTAGTTTAAGGAGTTCCTGACTGAGACAAAAAAAAGATTTGATCATGCTTGATTCAAGATTCTACTTTAAAGTCACACAATAAATAAAAGAAATTAAATTTTAAAACAGGATAAATTATCTAACACTTCTTAATCTAAGTTTTAAAATCTTGTCTGTCAGTTCATCCCAGTCTGACATGACATTTACGGTAAATCTCCATTGGGTCTTTCAAAGTAAAACAGTTTCTGTAGTGAGACAACCTTCGTTTTTGTATGGTACTTTTTTTTTTAAGTGTCCCGCACAGTTCTTTGGTTGTTGCAGTGAATTACAAAGGTGCTTCTTTTATTAATTTTTTCTTTTGTCTGCCCAAAGGTTGTTGTGAATTTCCACCAGATGCATGATGGGCAATGATGTCAAGAGAAATCTTATCTTAGTCTTGTAGTTAGTGACCTGATGGTACCGATGGTAGGTTTCTACGTCACAAAAGACATGCCTTTTTAGAAACGATTTTTCAAAGCAGGTGTCAGTTTGAGTTCATTAAAAAGCCATAAAATGCAGATTTTTATCATTTTGGTGCAAATGTCAGAAATAACAGCAGCATTGATGTGTTTTCACTGCTTCTTTAATAAATGGAGGGCGGAACTTTCTTCCAAGCAGGGCAGGCTAACCGAACCTGGGGGCGGAGCTAACTCCCCACATGACATCATGAGGGGAAAATCTGAGAACAGCTTATTTTAGCACACATTTCCTGCAAGATGGAGAAAGAGAAGGGGGTGGGGGGGATTTGTCTGATTCTTGGGGGGATTGTGGACAGACCAGGGACACATATGTTTGTTAGAAAATCCTGAAAAAGCGTATTTTGCATATGTGACCTTTAATATTCACCCTAACTTTCTTCTAGGTACGGCCTGAGCAAGAGGGAGGCTGAATCCTACGTTCTTTGTGACACCATCGGCTCCATCGGCAATTCTCAGTGGAAGACGGAAGGTTTCCGAGTTGTTGGCGACAATGAGAAGCCCCTCCTCCTTCAGTCGCTATGGAAACCCAGAGAAGGCCTGGCGAGACGGTTTGAACTGCAGAAGAGGAGCTCAGTGGAGGAGAAGGCGTTGAAAGACAAAGACACCGTCACTGCGGGTAAATGGCTGTCGCCTCAGCGTGACTAAAAACCTCCCTCAGTCTAAGAGTGTCTGCATGTCCTCAAATAAAAACTGTTACTGTTAAAGACAGCATTGTTACATTCACTTTTAGAGTTCCCACAGTAAAATGTTGGCACGTTTTCTGGTGAAAATCAGCCAAGCCACACAAACCGAACCATATTTAATAGGTCTGTAATTTATTTTTCTCTCTCTTTAATTTCTCTTACAAATTTGGACTTACGTTTCATTCTTACAGCCATTAGACGTTCACTTTAATGAACAATGCAGACACACTGTGATTTAATGAAGCTTTTTCCACTGTCACACCCTTTCTGTTAAACTTTTTACATTCACTGATATTTACAAAGCATGAAAAATGTCCAGAACTTTCCACAGAGACTGGAAACAAACCTTTTATGACGCTGTAAACACGAACACCGGACCACTTTCTGTCATTTGTACAGCGTAAAGCTGCGGTTGACACAGCTGTGGTCATGGTGTAAAAGCGTGTCCTGTTTTGTGTTTTGCTTTTATGAATGGTGCAGCCTGTGATAGCGCTCTATCGTTGTCACTGCTCAGTGGGTGGACTTTTTTATTTCCATGGGCTCTCTCTCTTTTTCCGCTGAGGTCTGTTTCCTGCATGAGGCTTCTCCATGTTGACTCTGGCATAATCATAACATGTACCAATGACAGGACACATGTAGGCTCTCACAGCTCACCTCGCTTTAGGAAACGGGTGTCACCATATTCCATCACACCCTGCTTCATGTATTTTTACTGCAGCTCAGTTTGACAACATTTGAGATGGAACTTTTAACTTCCTTCTCCAGTTTAAATGTTATTTACAGTGTAAGCTCCTACTTATCATGAAAACATAAAAATCAAGTTTAAACCACTACTGATTCACATGACGTGTAGCATGTGATAAGCATCAGTATTCACCTCATTCATGGCAGTATTTAGTAGAATCACCTTTGGCTGCAATCACTGCACTGAGTCTGAAATTGCACGTCTGGATACTGCAATTTTACTCCATTCTTCTTTGCAAAACTGGTCAAGCTCTGTCAGGTTGCACAGGGATCAGGCATGAACAGCCTTTTTCTATCCACCATTTCTCTCTTGGGTTGAAGTCTGGGATTTGACTCAGCCACTCCAGAACATTCACCTTGTTGCCTTTAAACCAGGGGTGTCAAACTCAATCACAGCAGGGGCCAAAATCTGAATTTAGGTTTAACCTGTGGGCCTAACAGGGTCAGGATTTAACCAACAACTGTTAACCGTGTTTTCACAGGTAATGAAAAAATCAAAATGATTGAATATTACAGCATCAATGTTACTGTGTGTCCATGTCAAATAAATGCTAAATAAACAAATAAATGAGTTAAAGGCTCAAAATCTGAGATAAAAAGTCAACTTTATAAGTCCAAAAAGTCAAAATACAAAATTAAAAGTCAAAAAAAGGTTTTAAAAGGCAAATATATGAGATAGAGACTTACAATCATGAGTTAAAGGTCAAAATATGAGATAAAATTCAAAATAGTGACTCTAAAAGGTCAAAATATGAAATGAAATTCTGGATCGCGAGTTTAAAAAGTGAAAATACGGGATTAAAAGTCAAAGTTAGGAGTTTGAAAGGTCACAATATGATTTAAAATGAAAAATTGTGAAAATAAAAGGTATCATCATGAGAGAAAAAGTCAAAGTTATGAATTTAACAGGTCAAAATATGAAATAAAAAGTCAAAATGCTAAGTTTAGGTCATAATCTTGGGATGCAAAATGAAAATATGAAATGAAAACACAAATTAATTTTTTTCCCTCATTCCTGACTCTTTTACTCTGTACTTTTTTTAGATTTTTATGACTTAACAAGGGTTTTATTTTTTTAATCTTCAAGGTTAAATTTACATTTTTATACTGGAGGAAATCTGCAGACCTCATTCTGGTGAGCCAGTTCTAATTAATTTATGATATGATGTAGCGGGCCAGGAAAAACTGCACCGTGGGACGCATTTGGCCCCTGGGCATTGGGTTTGACACCTGTGCTTTAAACCATGTGTGTGTTCCTTTCGCTGTATGCTTTGGGTCATTGTCTTGCTGGTAGTTAAATCTTCTATCAAGTCGTAGTTCTCTTGCAGACTGAATAAGATTGTCCTCCAGGATTTTCCTATATTTTGCCACATTCATTTTACCCTCTACATTTACAAGCATTCCATGGCTGGCTACCAGAAAGCATCCCCACAGTATGATGCTGCCACCACTTTGCTTCACAGTGGGGATGGTGTGTTTGGGGTGATGTGCAGTGTTTGGTGTCCACCAAAAATAGCATGGGATGGACCATGGAGTCTCCCACATGCCTTCTGGTGAACTCTAGTCCAGATTGAATCTGAGTTTTCTTCAACAGTGCCTTTCTCTTTGCCACTCTCCCATAAAGCTCTGACTGGTGAAGAACCCGGCCAACAGTTGTTGTCTGCAGAGTCTCTCCATCTCAGCTGCTGAAGCTTGGAACTCCTTCAGAGTAGTCATAGGTGTCTTGGTGGTGGTCTACTTCTTGCACACTCACTCGGTTTGTGAGGGCGTCCTGATCTAGGCAGATTTACACATGTGCCATAGTCCTTCATTTCTTGATGATGGATTTTACTGAACTCTGGGGAGTTTTTCAACAGCCTTGTCTCTGAGTTTCTTGGAGTGTTCTTTTGTTTACATGATGGAATGGTAGCCATGGACACTTATTAACCAGAGACTGGACCTTCTGGATCACTTGAGACACATTCACTGCACTCAGATGATCCCCAATGCACCAATTGTGAGACAACTAGCACCATGTGGCTGGGCGTCTGTTGAATTAGGTCAGTCACTTTAAAGGAGGTGAATGTTTATGCAGTCACGTATTTAACATTGCATATTTTTATTTAATTGTCATTACTTTGTAGAAATCTGATTTCACTTTGGCATTAAAGAGGGTTTTTTTGTTATTTTTTGTCAAAGAAACCAAATTATATGGACCATAACTCATTTATAAAATCAATAAAAGGATGAAACATCCATTGAGGTGAAAATCATCAATGCTTCTACAACACAGTTCATTTGTTCATGCTTCCATACCAGCAGCCGACAGGGGCAGACGGCATCATGTGATTCCTATTGAATGCTTTAGGAGATTTTCTTCAAAATTTGGACTATCGTTCATTCTGACTTAAGGATGAATTCAATTTTGCAGGTCAAATATCATGGTTATTGGGCCTCATTGTATCCCTTACCCTGATCAGTATAATCTCCAGGGTTTTACCATAATCGAGCCTCCCTTGCTTTACATGTTTGTTTATCTCCCTACCCTGTTAGGTATCAACGCCCAGGCTCGAAAGCTGCAGAAGAGCCGCTCCAGAGTGACCTCCACCTTCATGGAGAGGACGATGGGACGAAACTACAAAATGTGGCGGAGCAAAAGTGAGATGGACCTCTTAGACTCTGATGCAGAGAACCAAGAGGAGACGGAAAGTGAAAACTGTCAGAAGGATCGGAGCGTGAGCCTGAATAACACCTCAGCGCAGACTTACAAGTGTTCAAAAACACGTCCAGAACAGAATCACATTCAAAGTGTCGCAGTTCCCTCTGAGGGGGACGGCAGCCCGCGGGCAAAAACAGAGAGCCTCTGTCCATCCAAGCTGAGGGGCGAGCGGGAAGGAGAGGAGTCAGAGAGGGAGGAGACGGAGAGCAGCGACGATAGCACCACACAGTACTCCATTCACCCTCCTCACGACTGTCCATACCTGCTGCTGCTGCAGGGCTGCAGCCCAGCACAGGTATCTCATTCACACATACATGCTGAACCTATGTTTAGAGCCTGTAGGAGGTAAAGAGTCATTAGTTTTTCTTTCAGATAAAGTTATATGTCTCCTTTTGGGAATTTATCTGATTTGTAGCACCCTAAAAATCTAACTTAAATCTTTTGCCCCAGACAATGTTGGATAGCGTTATTTTTAGTAACTCATCATGTTACAAAATTATTGCCTCTCAAAAGTGACTTGAGTTACCCGGAGACTTCTAGTGATTTGTTATTTGCCCTCTGATGTCAGTGTTTGGTGTGGCACACTGATGGGCAAAGTCTGTATTTTTTTTTAATTTACAGATCTGGTACTGTAGTGAACTTTCTGGACTGACTGTGCAGACTAGCAAATTATTTAGACCTATATTTGACTCAGAACATGGCTGAACAAATACAATCATAATGTAATCTCTGTAAGGCTAAAGTGTTTTTCCTGCTGATTACTGAGTTTTCTGCTAAATATTAAAATAACAATAATATAGGCGGCTCTTTCTAGCTCTCTCCATTATGCAGACCCTCACAAAGGATATGCAATATGACGGTTAGAATTCAAGCTAGCAGTAATAAATGATTGTTCTCTGATTTAAATTGATAAAAAAAGACGTTCAATATCAGGTTTACTGGTGTCATCATTAAAGTCCCAAAAACTCACAAGTTCCAGGCTCAATGAAAATGCTGCTGCAAAGATTCAAAGGCATCAATAGCATCAATGGGAAGGCACAACGGCTAGCTTCAAGAAGAGAAACAAGTAAGAGGCAATGACAGCACAGTTCAGGAAGGCATTTTAATGATCACATTCAGAGAAAAACTGTCACGCAGACGACATTCTTTGCTGCTGCAGTGTGTCCTGTGGTTCTTCTTCGCTGCTCTAAAACTGGTAGCTCATACAGTGCTTTCCAGCAGTGAAGAAGAATTGATTTCTGGTTTATAGCGCTAACATTTATCATGGCTAAACAAAGCAAAATGTAAAGCTAAACCAAACATTTTCAGACGGGTGAATAAACTTGTTACTCATCGTTACCAATACCTGCATTTTAAGCAGTATTGGTCGTATTTCAGTTACTGGGATGGTACTAGGAGCAACTCTAAATGATGCCTACATAAGATAACGTGTGTGCAAAGACAAACTGATGCAGATTAGAAGAGCTGTTAATAGAGCAGCGATGCAAGGACATGCGTTTGGGTTGCCAAGATTGAAAGAAGTACAAGCAAAAGAAAGTCACTGAAAACAGCTGAAAGGAAAGCAAGTGTCAAAACTATTTACAATTCCTTGTGCAGCCTCTGATATTTTTGACTGTGAAAAGATGCAGAAAAGTTTCATAAACTCAACAAAGAAAAAATTCATATACATATATGCATGTATATACAAACATATATATATATATATACGACCTGCGCAAATGGCAGAGATGCTGATTTGCATGGTTTTAGTCTTGTTTGTGGACCTATGGATGATGAAATATGGTCATTAACTATTTAGAATTCTAAGTGAAGTGAGTCAGAAGCTCAAGGCAAGGTATAAACAAAGTTGATTAAATGCTGTTTTTGAACCATTTGGAGTACAAGCTCAACAATGTGTCTTTAGAAAGATAACACTGACGTATTTCCTAATCTGTCAGACCCACTATAGCTGCTACAGGTATGAAGTAATACAACAAAAAACAAAACAGCCCCCCCCCAAATCTGACAGTTTTGTAGAAGACTGCAGCTATGGAGGTATGCTAACACAGTGGTTCTCAACGTTCTTTCACTGAAGTTTCCCTTAGTGAAATATTTTTTTAAGCCAAGTACCCCTTTAACAGCTTTAAGCATTTTAGCTGAAAAAAAGACGTTAAACACATCAGTGTCAGATTTTTTAAAACTTTGTAACTGATAAACACTTTAAAATCTCAGACAATTGAAAAACATTTTAGATTCTAATAATCCAAGGCCAAATTCATGGCAAATTTTCTCATCACTAAAATGTGGGTGTTCCAACTAATGTCGTGAAAACTGTGACTGGACAGGCACAAAACCAGCATGCAAAACACAGCTCATTTTGATCTATTAGGAAATAAAAAGTATAACTTAAAACTTGTTTAAAAAAAAAAAAAGATAATAAATAGATAAAAATGGTAAGGATGTGTGCAAACAAAAATAGTTAACACTTCTGAATTTAGAAAGTTTCCTCTTAAAAATCTTAGGTGGTGTACCAACATGTACATCTGTCTTGTGAAGTGAAGTGCTGACTTCATGCTACTGTTGGCTAATTTCATCCCACATATAAAAACACAAAGGGCCGGTGTTACGGGCTAATCCCGGGTAAATAAACTAGATCAGAAACTAAAGCCCCTGACATCTAATGTATTAAAGAAAAGAGGAAAGAAAACAGGACTGGTTTTCAGTGTTGGAAACACAAGCTGGGCAAGCTCACTTTCTCTGGCCTAGTTCGTCCTGCAAGCATTGCGTGGTTTTGGTGAGCCCAAGCTTCTTTTCAGGTCAGTTTTAGTTTGGTTGGGATTTAACTCAAAAACAATGACTAGTTTCATTGAAGTCCGTGGGATTTGGGTTTGCTGTAGAGTCTGATTTGGCATCTTCTCCTTCTCTCAGTGGCAGCATTCCCCTCCACCTGAGTCTTGTGACGTCATTTAAAGGTGACACTGTCGCAGCTTCGCGAACACCACTGTCATGGTGCATTCAAGACGGTCGGACATTCCAACACAGCTTAACCCATTGGTTATTTCCCACATGAAAACCAGTCCAAAACAATTTACAAAGAAAAAGAAAGGAAAGGAAGAGGGACTCTAGCTATCATGCTTATTCCTAGCACTGGGGATGGGTTCCTCCTGGACATAAACATCAGTGATTGACAGGTGAGGTCATGTGCCAGTCTGGGTCAAACCATCCTGCCATGAGGGGGGGACTCGGGATTTTTTTAGAACAATTAAACTGAATATCCAAATAAATATAAAATTCAGTGGATAGTGTACCCCATGCACAGTGATTCTGCTTTGCCTCCTACAGCTTCTCTTTACATCTGCCTGATCTTGTCAGTATTATTTATCTTTATAATTCATGAATAATACAGTTTACGTTTTGAAATACGCCGCTCAATATTCAGTATCAGGCTACAACAGCTGAGGAGAGTAGTCAGTGCAAAATGCAATCCAAAATTAAAGTTTACAATGACATCAACAGCAGAAAACAATCACTGACAAGGCTCGCATTTGACTTAAGATGTCTCACTTCTCTCATACATTAACAGAGGGACTTTAAACTCATCTTTCTGCCTTTTCTCTCTTTTTCTTCCTCTGTCTGATCAGCTGCTGATACACACAGGTGAAATGAGCATGAGTTCCCTTGTTCGTTGATCATGGACAGTTTGCTACAGATTATCAAAATGGAAAAAAAGCTTTCTGCACATATTGTTGATTGTAAGCTCTGGTTGAAAGCATGTGTAGAATAAATTAAGGAAATGTCACCTGCAAAAAAAGAAATATGCACGACATTGTCTTTTATATATGGACTTTAAAACGTGATTGCACTGCATGTTTTTCATTGCTGCTATCATGCAGCTCGTGCATGTTTTTAGCGTGTAAATTGAGTAAATTACACACTTTGCTTATCATGAGCTAATTGCAGCACCAAACACTGATGTCAGGGGTCATTCATAAATTATCAGAGGTCTCAGTGTGATACTAGACAGTTTGAATAGGGATTTATGGTACTTATTCCTTCTTGTTAAAAATGTTACCTTCCTATTGTATTTCAGTCAGACTGACCGATGGTGAGGGTTTTGCTTTTTGCCCTTAAGCTATCCAACTCTGCCTCATGTTTTCTGTGTGTTAGGAGAGAGTTAGACGGGAGAATCACTTTTCTAAAGTCAGCATACTGTCGGTAGGAAAAATATGTGTTGAAAACACAGATCAGGAAACTGAAAGAGACAAACCTGGCACTGCTTCCTGGCTGATTACGCACAGTTTCAACAAAGGGCAACCACCACACACATGCAGGCACACACAGGCTAATCCTGATACACTGCTGTGGTTCTGGCTCTGCGTCACAGCTGTTTTCCCTAAAGAGCTGTCACAGGACTTCAATCCGCCAGCGTAAAAGTTAACATGGACAAGACTGATGGAGTTTGTGTTTGCATTAATTCAGCTCTGCTCAGGTCTCACTAGAAAAAGGCTGATAACACAGAGAGAATGTCAAACACAATAAACCCTGAACATTGTTCTTGTGGCTAATAAAACATTGTTTTCCTAATCAGGCTTGGATCAAGACGGTAATACTTCCACATGATCGGGCTGAGTTCACCAGGAGACTGTTGTTACATGGCTGGTGGTGATTAACAGATTAATGTTACAAAATAAGAGAGATCCAGCCTCAGCTTAGGACTCGTTCTGTTTTTAGGAGTAGAATTTGTGTTAAAGACCAGCACACAGAAACACAGTTCAGTCAGGAGAGACGTAATACGAGTTTAACAATTGTTTGTTTTAGTTTGGAAATGTTTGGCAAATGTTTGAAATTGTGAAATATCTTTGGTGAAAGGCTCCACTGGGATGTCTTTATGAACTTGAAGGGACAGTGACAGCAGGATAGGAAACCCCCCTATGGAGTCTAGACACTGGTGGTGGTGATGGTAGTAGGACGAGATGAGTAAGAGACCTCTGTGGAGCTGAACCTGGAAAGCAATGTGTTGTAATTGAGGTAGCTGGGGAGGAGGAGGGTTGCAGCGGTCGCACTGAAACAGACTGTGAAGGAAAGAGAACAGATTTTAAAGTATGACAGCTGCAGGATGATTAGTAAAGAGAGGTCATGCCTGAAAGGGATTGGCTTAGATCTTAAGCACCATGGTGATGCCGGTTTCTTGATAATTTGACCTGCTTCTCTGCACACAGGACTTTATCATCTACCTTCTCGCCGGTCAGAACATCGTGTTTGGTCGGCAAAGTGAAACCGAGGATGGGTCAAAGCCGGACATCCTCCTCTTTGCAGCTGACATCCTTCCAAGACACTGTTATTTTCATCGCCATAGCGTTGGCAGTTCCACCGTGCTCGGCCCTTGTCAGGACGCCACCGTCACGAGGAACGGCCAACTGCTGCGAGAAGAGGTGCAGCTCAACCCTGGGGACATCATCGGACTGGGGCAGTGCTACCTTTTTCTCTTCAAGGATCCACTAGTGTCAACAAATAAGGTACCTGAGAGACAGAAATCGATGCAAGGAGAAGAATGCCCTGGTTTTCTACCAGATTATTTGAGTGAAAAGCATGCAAAATAACTCTTCTGTCGTAATTTTGTTTCTCTCTTTTAAATAAAGGAAGTAAACAGTGCTGCTTCTGGACCCGCCATGACCGCTGTCCCCTGGATGCTGGATCAGACACCTGCCACAACAAAAAACAATTCTGTCATCCTCTGTCACACCTGTGTTTCAAATTTCTCCAAGCTCGAGAGCTCGAAAGGCAAACAGACTCTCCACAGAGGTCCTCCCTTTATAAAATCATCTAAAGGCCACGGCCTGACTCTGAACTATGAGACGAAGGACGAGTACTGCATCGTGAAGGAGATAGTGGCTATGGGGAACAGCAGCATCAACGACAGACCGCCACTGACTGCTTCTTTTTTACTGTGCCTGTGTGTGCAGTATTCATCTGCTAATCTTCATACGACTGACCTGCGGAGGCTGCTGCTGCTCATCGCAAGTGGAGTTCAGAGCGCCATATGGGTGAGTTTTGGGGAAAAGATGTAAGGGAGAGAAATTAGAAATTAGAGTAGATTAGAAATATAAGTAGTTAGCTTTCAAAAAAGAAAAGAAAAATATGTTAAAATTAGTTTATATTTTTATTTTCTTCTTATTTATGAAGCCTAAAACATAAGATCATAAGATCAGTCTTACTTTATGTTTTGATAACATTTTTCCCATCATGCCTTGGTATTAAAAGGACGTAGTTCAAAAAGTTCAAGGGCAGAATTGAAATCTCATGGTTACACAGCATCACAGGGTTAAAAAGAGGATGAATGAGGATGGATACCGTCCAAAAATTGAGCTTGAAACTATGGACACTTCACAACCTCGATGAACATAGCAGATATGGTACTCTTAGCATGCTAGCGCGCTAGTTAGCATTAGCATCTGCTAGCTGGCTAAAGTGTTACTAGCAACTGCAGCACATTTTAATCAAGAAAAAGGCATTTATGGCAGTTCATTTTCTTTAAATGCACGTAATGTGAAATCCCGCCACTAGGGGGCTCTCAACAACAATAATTCAATATGACGGGTACAGACAAGTGCTGCCCAGCTCCGCCTGTTTCCTCTGTTTACTTCCTGTTTTAAATTGAGGAGTCTGTTCAGTAAAACTGCGCATCAGAAGGCATATTTACTAATAGAAACTGATGTTTTGTTTTCATTCGTAAATTTCTCATAATGAGGGTCGAATGCATATAAATGTGCACTTCCATGTTCCTGCTGGAAGTGGTCCCTGAATATGCATGTGTTCTGGTATCTCAGGATGCACATGCTCTCTGGCACCACCAGCAGGAATGCAAAACTCCACTCTTGAGTGTTTTTCTCCCTCATTATGAGAAAAGTATAAATGAAAACAATCACTGATGTTCCGTTTTGTAAATACACCTTATGAGATGCCTTTTATTTAACAGAGTCCTAGATTTAAAACATGGCGTTGTATTAAGAAGGAGGCTATGGAGGTGGGCTACAATGAGCAATGCTGGTCTAAACGCACTGGAAATGCAGAGTGGGGTGGGGTTTCCGTGTTACAGAGGTGAGTTTGCCTCCAAAACAGACAACATCCCATTGAAATAACAAAACTTAAGAATTCTCTGTCTTGAAAACTTAAGGAACATTGAGAGGGGTCTGACAGCAGACCGTTTATCTCTGATGGCCACTCCCACATACCATTCATCGGAGACGCTGTTTATCTCGGAATAGAAGCCCCTTAATTTGCTGGTACAATTTATTTCCAGTTTGAGATTATTTTTTCTTATATAGTCTTTATTCATAAACAAATTCTGGCCATTACTTTCATGAAATAACCACAATACAAACATTACAGACTAAGATACGTTTCATAAATAAAAGAGAAAAGGATTAGAGGTCTTATCCAGGGTTAAATTTTATATTGACCTATTTAGACATTGTTACACAAACAGTGGCTCACTTTAGCTTAGTTAGCATCAGCTAGAGCTAACTTCACTAGCTATGTAGTTAACTATTCCACATAAGCCAATGTAGCTAAGTTAGCTTAAGCAATGTGAGCTTTAACAAACACAGCTAAAGCTAACCTAGCTACATAGAGAACATATGTACGTAGCTTATCTGCTTTGTGATAAAAGCTAATATGTCGCTTTTGTAGCTGCCTTGTGAGCTTAGCTTTAGCTAGCTATTGGAGCTATGTATGAGTTCTTTTTCTGTGAGCAGATGGTTTACTTGGCTTTATAAAATATTTGTGATCAGGTTTTGCAGGTCAGGTTTTAAACTTTTAAACTTTTGATACCCTAACCCTTGAAAGCGAGAGCGACAAATTTAAATAAACATCTCGGTTCAAAAAAATAAGAATGTTCTGGCTGTTATTTGATGTTTCAAGCTTTGAAGGGTTAAGTGCTGTGTACCACATACTATGATAAATACTGTAATAACGTATTTTTTTTCCTTTAGTTTTTGATTTTAGTTTTGGTTGCAGTTTCTCATTAAGGAGGCAGTGGTGGATTTTGAGGCTAGACCAGTTAAAACCCTCTGCTGTAGAGGAAAATGGAAAAAGGTGTTTTGCAGCATAAGGTCACAACAAAAGGCAAGCTATCATGCCTTGAATCCTTATTTATTTTGATAACTGTATCCGTCATTTTCATAAAATAACTACAGTAGTCTGCACTGTGCTTCAGCAGTGCTTTAAATAGCCTGGTGACCTACTGTCATATGCACTGTGGCTGTGCAAGGTGTTTCACATGTGTAGATGAAACAGGTGTATTATTATGGCCTATAGAATAGATTTCTGGGAGAATAGTTACCGTCCTGACCATCTGTTAGTGCTGAGAAGCCTTTCATGTTGTTGCGTGAAGACCTTCTCTTCAGTCTTTTCCAGAGCACATTAACTTCAGTAGTAGTTATATTTTATACTGTGAAATGTTCTGTTATGGGCACTGAAAAAAATGTAAAAACTAAAAACAATGTTAACAAGTAGCAAGGGTAAAGGATTTTTGAATATTCATTTAAAGAATTACAGATAATTTTGAGATAAGACAATGTGAACAACTCAAAATCTTCACTGTGTGAGCTGTCATCTACTTTATTTGTATGAAGTATTTCTTTTACTATATCTTATTATGACCGCTATAGTTTAAATGCCTCATATGTTACTATGCAGGATCACACGAAGGACCTGGCTGCGGCTCAGTCTGAATCGTAAGTGTATTTTATTGTTTTTATCATCAGTCAGTAATATTTTTGTCTACAGACTACCCTGCAAGTTTTTTTTTTCTGTATTGTGGTCTCAGCAGTGACAACTCAAACTACAATGACCTCCAGGATCCTGCACTTCATGAGGTGATGTCGGGACTGCGCCCCCTGGTGGTGTGGATGTCAAACAGCCTGGAGCTGCTGCATTTCATCCAGTTTCAGCTGCCTCTTATTCTGGAGTGGAGAATCAGGAAGGAGCAAGGCCTGGAGGATGATGAGGAAAGGGAAGATGACGATATCAAGGAGGCGGAAAACTGGGGTTAGTTGATCCAACATATATGTGAACTGAATGAAGTCTTTATGTAACCCTATTAAAATTTAAACTACAGATTACTTCGATATAGAAAATTAAAAAAAAAAATGTATCCAATATAATTTTTGTGCTTTTGTTGGTTAGATGGTTAGATGTAGTGCTTTGGCTAGCTAGATTAGCTACAAGCATGTACATAATGAAAGGTATAACGATGCTACATGGCTACCAGGAATAAAGTGACTACTATAGTTAGAGTGTATAAGGTGCTAAAGTGTATGGGCCTGATGATAAAGTGCTGGTGTATCACACATGTTAATAAAAGGGCTTTTGGAAATTGCATGTTTATCCTTGGCCTGTTTACTTAAAGAGTTGGTATAATTAAACATAGCCCTGTTGCAAAGACTTTGCAGATACCCTTGACCTGAAATGCATTTGGTTTATCTTTGAGTCAGAGCTGACATATGTGGAAATTTAAAAAAAAAAGAACCTTAAAGTGTTTTTTAAAATATCACATCCACAAGACGGCCGAGGTAATAGACGGACACATGGTGCCTCTTGCCTTGCTTAACATCAGCACTGAGTCATGATTGTAATATATTATTGGTGCATAAATTCACTATTTATTTAAATTTGTCTCTCCCTCTGATTTCCAGCCCTCTTGGAGCTCCGTCTGTCCTGTATTCATTCAGCCAGCGAGGAGACGCTAGCTGTCCTGGAGGAGGTCTTATTGCTTGCCTTCCAGCAGTGTGTGTACTACATCACCAAGGTGAGAGGATGAGAAGGCAAAACATAATATATGATATATATATAATACTAATAAAATATATACTTTATTCTACTTGCTGTACCATATATAATGTATTTTAAAATAAATTTTTAAAATAATTGAGCTATGATGAAGTTTGCCTGCTCAGCCCCTTTGGGTTACCCTCTTCACCTTTTCATGATCTTACTTCAGCTCTTTCTTATATGACCTTAATACGGCATTTGATACTTTTTGATTACTACAATCCATTCACTTTTTTTCCCACCAATACTTTTATTTGAATTTTAGCACCATTAGATACAGCCTTTCATATTTGCATCATATATACAGAGACGTATAAGCACCGCTTTAATCAACAAAACATAGAAAAAATAGCTTCTTGTATGATCATCAAATGGTAATCATCCAACCTAGAGTGTATATTTGCATTAGCATAAGAGGGGTTAATGGAAGTTAGCAAAATCAGGATTTATTGTAAAGTTAAACTTTGATAACCATATTTTAGATTTAAGCAGAGTTATAACCACTCGTATCAAAGAAACAGCAAATTAATTTTATTTATCTATGATGTAGTACAATATAGCCTTTTTATAATATAAAGCCATTTTCTTAAAACAAAATTAAATTATATTTGTGATGTAAACATTATGAATGGGAATGTCGAAGTAAACCATTTTTAAAGTAGCCTCAGACATCATATATAAAGCCGTGATGAACACAAATGTCAGGATACCAGAGAATAACTAGAAGGAACTGAAATAACTTTAAGGGAAAAATTATAAAATAATTGCAAAGTAAAGGCAAAAAGTGGCCAAATTTTAGCAGAAGTCTGTGGTGAAAAGTTATTGGGGGGTGGCAATAATGGGTTGAAGTGGGAAAAAAAACATGGTTAAAAAAGATAAACTTGGGATAAAGCAGGAAAAATGGGTAAAGAAAGGAAAAAGTGGCATAAATCGGTGGTAAAAATGGTGAAAAGCCGTTAAAAAGTGGCATAAATGGGTTAAAATTGGCAAAAAGGGCAATCTAGCTTAGTAAAAAGCGGTTAAAAATGATAAAGAAGGTGGAAAAAGCAGTTGAACAGTGGCAAAAATATATAATAACAGTGGCACAAGGGTCAAAAACAAACTGCTAAAGAAGTGAAAAGAGGTTAAAAATGGCAAAAATGGGTGAAAAACAGTTAAAGAGTGGCAAAAATTGTTCTAACGTGCCAACATGGGGCAAAACTGATCTTCTTACGTAGTAAAAATAGGGTTAAAAAGTGGCATAATGTATGTTAAAAACAGTGAAAGGCAGTTGAAAAGTGGTAAAAATTTATTTAAAGTGGCAAAAAATAGCCAGCTCAAGTAGTGACAAAAGGTTTAAAAGTAGCAAAAATGGGTTAAAGTGGCAAATGTGGACACAAATGTGGCAGAAATGAGCAGAAACAGTGATGAAAACGGGTCAAACAGTGGCACGAATGGATAATTTGAACATCAGAACCCAATTATAGCCTCACACACTTTTCAGCGCCAAAGGGGCGTAACTGCGAGCCAGGACGCTAGCACCGATAATCAAACATGCATTGATATCATCAATAAATCTGGGTTTCTCGGGGGCCCAGTCAATTTTGTGGGCATAAGTGTTAAATAAATTTCAACAAGTTTAGAGACCTACTGTACCTGTTTCTAACTTTGATAATAAAATTATTGCTGTCAAAACAAAAAAAAAACAGCCACAATAATGTGGCGACACAGTTTGGCCTTAGGTTAAACTCACTGGGAAACGATGCAGTAGATCAATTCAGCTGGCTGTCAGTGAGTCTGTAATGGCTGTAACCTATCGTTTGTGGGGTTTTGGTCGAATTAAGGCATTTAAAAACCATATTTTCTAAACACTGAGGGCCTCAGTTAGCTATTCGTGTGTCTGCAAACATCATAGTAGAGACCCAGAGGCAGACCTCACCTTCTAATCAACCAGAATCCACTGACGAAATCAGTCATCGTCGCCTTGAAAAACTGCTGCAGATCCTTCACTGCCTGTAATAGATTTTTTTTATTGCACTATTTATTTTCGAAAAGACTGCTGGCAAACATAACTGATCTGTGCAGCACTACACCAGCAAATCTGCTCTACAAGGTAAAACCACAAGGTTTGTTAAAGAAGTCTGGTGGCTTTAAATCAGGGAAATAGTTAACAGCTGTTTCTGTGTAATGAAAAAGTCTACTTATGTAATGTCACAGAGTTTTTATAACAGTCTGATCTTCTCAGTTGCAAAAACAATAGCTACATAGATGAAAGTTGAGCAGGCAAATATGCACTGAATGATTACCTACAGGCTGTAATAGCTCTTCTAGCAGCTGGATGAATCAGTTCACTGCAGTCATGCCATTTTGGACCCATTTGTCTTTCAGCCCTAAAAAGTCCCATTTTAAAATGGCAGAATTATCCTTTAAGCTTCACTATTTCCCTGTTTTCTTGACTGAGTGAGCAGACAGGCTGGGCTTGTTTAGCAGCTCCCTGGTTCTCTCTCTGAGATGATTATGATGTATAGTTGGTGAAATGAAAATAATCAGAGACAGGCTCAGAAGAAAGAGCCCAGTTAGCCCCTCTGACAGCTTTCTAATAGAGCAACCAGCCACGCCGGGAGACCACACTGAGGGCATTATGACACCAGACACCACGGGTCTGTGTGTGAATAAGTGGCTGTCGGGGGAAGGAGGAGCTCCTGACTAAGCTTTAGATTGCAACCTATCATTTTTCAGTGTAAGATCTGTTTTACTTGAACAAAATCTGGGACCATATAATGTAAGTCAGGGGGAACATGCTTTTCAGCTAGCAAGATGTGGCAAGATATCCCCGCGTCACTGTCCCCAATTTCTAGCATATTTACTGTAAAATCACCATTAATGATAACAAATGCTATTAGAGGGGTCACCCCTTCTCTTTAAAATCAACAAAGACTGCTGGATTCTTCATTTTCCCTCAGTTATTCAGTGCATTTAGGCTAAAGTTAAAAAACCTGAAACCCTCCAACCTAGATTTTCTTTTAAAAGTCATCATTTTCACTTCTTCTCAATAGGCTGCTTTACTCAAGAATATTAATAACAGGGGACAGCTAAACTGTACTTTAAAACAGGACGTTTTATTAAAAAGTATATTTCCACAATTTAAAATGTCATAGGTGATTATAGACCCGTCTAAGAGGTGCTGGAGCACCCATAAATTTCATCGTATCACCTCCAAAAACAATCACAAGGCATTACCCAACCAGATGTTGAAAATTTGAGAGGTATTATGACAATATCTGGTATCTTGGTGGGAATGCACGTCCCCTGGGCCAAAACAAAGATGCAGGTATTTGGTGATGCTGCCACTGAATCTGTGTCTGTGCAGCATAATCCATCTATCTGCTGACTGTGAGGCTGAGATTAACTGCAGACTTTGACTCACCGATGGCTCGATGGGTGCTGAGCAAGACAGTGTGGCGTTGGGAACAAAAGTCAGAGTCTTTCTGTCCTTGGTCCTCATGATCTTACTATACTCTTGTGAGGCCTGGATGTTGACTGATGGTCAGAGGAGCTGACTGGACTCCTCTGTGACAACTTCTCTTTAGCGCATTTTTCGGTGTCATTGGCAAGACTGTGTGTCTGATACTGACGTGCTCAGGACAGCAAGGATGGGAAGGGTCAACTGCATGATACGGGAACAGTAGCTGTCTTTTACAGGCACCTGGCATGCTTTCCCAGGCATGATCCAGCCCACGGCATAGTGGGTGCCCAGGACCCACTGTGGCCTGATCTAGGCAGATTTACACATGTGCCAGATTCCTTTCATTTCTTGATGGATTTGACTGAACTATGGGGGAAGTTTAGTGCCTTGGAAATGTTTTTGTATCCATCCCCTGACTTATACTTTTCAATAACATTCTCTCTGAGTTGCTTTAAGTGTTCTTTAGTCTTCATGGTGTAATGGTAGCCATGATTACTGATTAGCTAGTGACTGGAGCTGCAAGACACAGGTCTCTTTATACTACAATCACTTGAGATACATTCACTGCACTCAGATGATCTGTTGTCTGTTGTCTGGACCTCTGTTTACATTATGTATTTTTATTTAATTGGCATTACTTTGTAGAAATCTATTTTCACTTTGACATTAAAGAGCTTTTTTTCTCTTCATAAAAGCCAAATTATTTTGACCGTGATTGATTTATAAAATCAATAAAGGGGTAAAACATCCTTCCACCTTTATAGCTAAGCCACTTTGAGGGAAAAAGTATTAAATAAATGCAAAACAAAAGTGAAAAGTGGCAAAAATTAGCTAAAGTAAGTGGGGAGAAGTTATTAAAGTGACATAAATGGGTTAAAGTAGGGAAAAAAATAGGATAAAAGAGCTAAAACAAATGTGATAAAGCAGCAAATATGGGTAAAGAAAGGCAAAAGTGGCATAAATGGGTGTTAAAAATGGTGAAAAGCTGTTAAAAAGTGGCAAAAATTGGTTAAAACTGGCAAAATGCGAAGCTAACTTTGTGAAAAGAGGTTAAAAATGGCAAAATAAGTGATAAAAATGGTGAAAAATGGTTGAAAATTGACAAAAATAGATCAAAAGAGGTTGAAAAGTGCAGAAAGTAGCTTTGAAATGGTAAAACATTGGTTAAGAAAGGGCAAAAATGGTAAACTAACCTTATGAAAAGAGGTTAAAAAGTGGCATTATATTTGTAAAAATTGTGAAAATGGAATAAAAAGGGCAAAAATGAGTGGAAAGCAGTTAAAAAGTTTATATTTCTAGCTGTTAACTTAGTGAAGGACTAAAACTGGTTGAAAACATGTTAAAGAAAGAGTGAATACACCTCTATTCCTGCCTTACCCCCTAATAAGAAGAACACGCTTCGGTCTAAGAGGGTCAGAGGTTTGTTGTCACCACAGGGTGTCTGGGTAATGAAGTCTCCCTGGCTATTTAGTATAATATTTTATCTTTGTCTCTGTTTTACAGAGTTCCTCCCCTGTTGTATTCTCACAGATCACTCCATGGAAAAAGAGAAAATTGTATTTTATTGTAGCCACAGATTTTTACTGAAGCACCACACCCATTACGTGGAAGCGTGCCGGGAAAGTTTCAGACACATTTCCATTGGAGCTGTGTGGGTGTGGGTAAAAAAGACCATCCAAAGAACACTAATGAGGAGATTGGCCTATTTTTGTTCATACAATCTTACATTTCCTCCTCAGACAGTGGCTCAAGACATGATAGCAGTGCTGCAGATCCACTCTGATTCTCTGCTGCACAGCCCCGCCAATGACCTGGATGCTCCAAACCACCAAGGCCGAAAAGTAAAAGGAAGCAATGTCTAATTCAGAGCCACATCACAGATCCCATTAGTACAGCTCTGGTCTGTCAACAGCGGCCAAGATGAGCTCTCACATGTCCTGCCAGTTGGATTTCAGCTGGACTTTGTCCCTGATGTATCAGGTTTAAGGCAACTTCTCTCTGAGTTTCCCTACAGGAAGGATGTCACTGATATGACTTTGCATGTCCAAAGAGGAAACTTTAGGTATTCCTATACAGATGCTGTCCTGCAAGCTTTAGACAGCACATTCTTTACTCAGTTCAGAAGGATGTGGTTATCTAACTACCTGCCCCAGAAAGACCTCATTTCTCTATAGGCAACAGCCTGATGAAGCAAACGACTTCCAGATGTGGTTTGTCAGTAAATCCATAAATAATCCCAAATTAAAAACAGTATGCTCGCAGTGCTTTTACTTCGAAAAGCTAATAAATTGTCATGTTTATTGTAGACCAAATTCCCCTGGTATGAGTTCACAGATTTTCTCAGAGGAAGACTTTGGTTTGTACTAACCTCTGTACAGCAGAAGTATTAAGTGAAGATTTGGTTAGAATTTCATAGGGTTAGAAAAGAATAAGAAAGTTTTTAGAGTTTACTCCTGCACCTCTCTGTGCTAAAGTATGGTGGCCAGCAAGGCCAAACAATCAGTGATGGCTGAAATGCCTTAGATTTAGTGAAAAGTGGGATCTTTCAATGGGGAAAGTGTTATAGTTTGATTCAGGGAGAAATGATGAAGTGTAGCCGAGAGATTCCCAAAGATGAACCCGGATTCTGACTGCCGGGATGGTGAAGGCACTCTGGGCCAGGTCTTGCCTGTGGGGGATTAATTAGATAGTAGGGCTGCTCAGTTATTGCTGAAAACATCAGGTCAGGTCAGGTCAGTTATGCGGGCATATGCCGATTCGGCGCTTTGCAGCACCAACCTTGGTCCTGTACTTATCCAGCCTCCTGATGGTCATCTACCAGGTCTGCTTCAGGCCCATGCCCCATCTCTCAAGGTATCCTCCCAGCTGCCCCCCTCCAGAAGCATGCAGTCACCCTCGGTGTCTGTACCAGCCCACCAGGTCCTGGGCACCCAGTATATGGTGAGCTTGATCAGGCCCAGGGAAGCACGTCAGGTACCCAAAAAGGGTGGCCACCATTCTCGTTACAAACCAAGGACTAAACTAAAAAAAAGCCTGCTCTCACATTTATAGTAGTTAACTGTTTGACAGAGCACCCCCTGTAGACCTGTAGGACTATGGATTTGTAGTGATCCTTTTGTGTAGTAGCCCCTGAGTTTGCATGTTATTACCTCCGCCAAGGAGGATTCTGTACTATTGGGAGATAGGGCTAATGGCGGAGGTCTGCGCTGTTACCACTTTACACCAGGAGATGGCAGATTGAAGTTACATGAGTAACTTCAATCCCAGCAGCAGTTTTTGGGTGTGTTTCTATTCAAAGTTTTGGAGTTTATAGAGTTTGAAAGACGCACGCCCGGTTGAGGAGACAAGTCGGAGCGTAACAGAGAGAAAGACAGCAAATTGTAGCGAGAATACTCACAATGCTGGGAGGAATAGAGGAATATTCACCCTCTGACATGACTTCCAGTCGTCCGGTGAGACCATGGGTGCATCTGTTGGTGCCCATAGTGAAGCCAGTGCTTTGCCTCAGCATGTTTCCACCCCACCAGAGAGGGAGTAATCGGTGAATATCGTGGTGGGGGGCACATGAGGATGCATCCAGGAATTTCTTAAAGGATTCTTCACTATTGGGAGATAGGGCTAATGGTGGAGGTCTGCGCTCCCCGAGTACTTTTCTAGTTTGGGTTTTGTTAAAGAATTTTGCAACACATTTGTTCAATGAAGAATGTGTTTGCTCTATTTTGCAGCATCCACTTAGTTTTCTTGACTTTGCAGAAAAAACTGTATTAAAACCCTTAATGACCTGCCATACAACAAGTCCATCAAAGCATATCTTTACATTTCTACATGCTGTAGTGCCATTTTTGGAGTATTTAAATTAGCTATACATCAGTACAACCCTTAGAACTCAAATTTTAAGAGTATGGATGTGATATCTCTATAGCAACAAATTAAATTGCTCAGAAGTGCAAAAGTTTAAAAAACACAGGAAAAATGAAGTGTTTTTTACACATTTTCCTAAATACACAGATGTGATAGCTGTATCCGTCAAAATTACGACTGTAAAAAACGTTGCACAAGATCATTTCAACCCGAAAAAAATGATTTTGAGTATGTTCATGACTTCATTTTTTAAATACACTCATCTTTATGAACAATGGAAAAAAAATGAAATGAAATCTTTCAAAAAGACAGCATCTTTTTAAAAAGTAAACTATATACAGAAGTGCAGTCAAATCTCTAAGTGTGCCAGATACTTTTGAGCATATATGTGTTTGCAATAATAAGTGCAACTCGTGACCTGCAAGAAAACAACACATTTATAGCTCGGATTATATTATATTATATTGTTTATGATGTGTGTGCTTTATACTACATTTCTGCAAAAGAAGGAAGGATATTTCTAAAAGGAAACAGTACTCGTGGTCACACTGAATGTGTGATATGTTAGTGCTACTCCTCTGGTTTTATATGCAAAAGAATTATTGTTCTATCTCATTTTAACCCGTAATTAAAAATAGATATGCAAATGGGAGCGCCGGTGATCCTGCAGGTTTTAAAGGGTTAAGGGAAAACACATTCTGCAAAAGTGCTCAAAGCATTTCAACTCAAAGTTGACTGGAAACTCAAATTTATACATATTAAAGAAGGCTTTCCCTTTTTCTTTCCTATGACACAAAAATGTGCCCACACAAAAGGACAAATGAGTTGAGTCTGAAGTAGATCAGGTACTCCTGTGCTCTGTGAAGTATAATGACTGGTTTTGTAAATGAAGTCCAGTTGGCTTTAAAGAAAGTAGAAAGAAAGAAAGCAGCTGTTAGCGGTTAAAAAAGAGTATCTCACCACAATCTGAATGATCTATCTCTGTGGGGTTCTGCTCCATAATAATGTCAGAAAGTATCTCAAACTATCGGAGCCTGTCAGTGGCAGAACTGAGCGCGCTCAGTGGGTGAGCTTTGACTGAGAGAGGGGCGCCCGCCACATGGAGGAGAAAAAAGAGGACAGGGCTAAAGGGCCCATGCCTGACCCAGAAAATAATTACACTCATTAATATTCTTTTAAGTAATTTTTTTATTATTATTATTATTATTATGGGGCCCAAAAACAAAATTATTTTATTTGCAGTCATCAGAGTTGGTTTAGTTGACTAAACAATTACCTGGAGAAATTTGTTGGCATCAATCACTGAGTCTCTAAATAATCTAACACTAGAACACAGGTTTAAACTCAGGCTTTCAGTTTTTTTTCTTTTTTTTTTGAAGATTTATTTTTGGGCTTTTTGGGCCTTTATTCGATAGGAGGAGGACAGTGGATAGAGCTGGAAATAGGAGAGAGTGGGGAGAGACATGCAGAAAAAGGGCCACAGGTCAGATTTGAACCCTGGCCGCCCGCCTACATGGGTGGGTAGCGCTCTAGACTGCTAGGCCATCTGCGCGCCCAGGCTGTTGGTTTTAAGGCATTAATCACAATGCCATTAAGGTCCTAAATTAATGCATTCATTTTTTTTTGTTTTTGTTTTTTTGGTCTACTTTTATTGCAGTAAATACATGACTTTTGTCCTCTTGGGTGCACCGTAGTTTAGCTGCTGTAGCGGGACACTCACATTAGCATCCTACATGGGTGGAAAACAAGAATAACACTGCACCTTTGAATATCAAATGTAGTCTGCACTTTGTGATGACATTTTAATTTCTACCATTCACTTTGGTGATTTTATTTCTACTTTTATCCGTAGCAAGTTCTTTTTTGTTATGGTTTTGCTAATGTTATAAATTTCAATCTACCAGAAGTTCCTTCATTTCCTCTAATAGTAAATAAATCTCAGGACAGCACAAATTAAAAAGAAATTAATAGTAATTGAGAAAAAAAAAATTCTGTTTTTGCATAGAAAGCAAAAGTAAAGTGTAAATGTAAATTTAGTTGCATTAACTGGGGATCTTTGGATGTCAGTGAGTCATTTTGTACATGCACTCCTGCATATTTGCAGATAGACTGTTTCATACACCCATTGCATGGATATACTTCACGTTTATCTGGGGAACCTATGATAGAAATTTGGGAAGGGCAGGACGTTTCTAAAAATCTTGGAATTGGACATTCTGTCCGTCACATTCATGACAGGCCAATCAGAGGACAAAACAAAAGGAGGTAGTACATTTGCTCCAGTGCTAATCAAGCTATACAGGCTAGTGCTACCATAGTGTTTGAACGGCAAAGCATGTCTGTGGCTAAAATTCATGTGCTAAGAAAAGCTTTCAGTGTGCTCTTTGCTCTTGTTTTAATGAAGAAATTTGGTCCAGGTCTGATTAAAGTGCCGCTGTAGCTACATCGCTACCATGGCCATCGTATACATGTGCTTACAGTAAAACTAAACTCCACCCCTAACAATGCTGCAGCAGGTTGGGAGAAGAGCGAAAACATATTCTCCATCATGAAAAGCTTTTACTGTGGCTCTTTGCTCTTTATTTCATAAATAATTGTGATCCAGTTGTGACAAAACTGCCGCTGTAGCTACATGCAAGCGGATCGCTCCACCAGCAGCCAATTAATACTGATCATCAATTAACAGTGTACTGATGAAAACGTGTTTTAAATGCAAAATAGCTAAACTTTATAAATGTAGTTAAAATGTGATTAATTGTGTTAAACTATCAAAATTCAAAGATGACTCATGTTTAGTGATTGTGTTATTTGACAGCTTTTTAAAAAAAACTATCAAAACAGATAAAGCACCCTGTTACTCACCTGGTCAAAGGCATTCCCCTGAAGGTGGTTCTGTATGCAGCAGCCTGGTTTTAATTTAAGCCCTGGGCCCCTTGCTGCATGTCACCCACCCTCTCTCCTTCTAAATGTACCTGTCTCTTTAAATATGTTGAGTCCTCAATAAAAGAAAAACTGAGCTAACAAATACTTACATCTCCAGATGCTACAGGACTTCTATTCACAGCGTGGCTCTGAGTGATTTATGATACACATCTTATTTAGAGGCTGCAGATCTTTAGTTCAGCAGTAGAGGTTTAGTCTTTCTTTGTTTGGCAGTGGAGGTCAGAAAGTTCAAAAACCTTCTGGATGAGGCAAAGCTGTCAGATTTGGGGATTTTGGTCCCTTTTCTTTCTTTATTGCGCTAATTAAGATGATTTAAGAGCCTGTTTTCCCAACGTTGCTCAACAAAATGATTGTATATGTTTTTGTGGTGAAGTAATCAGGTATGAGAATGGGTGTCAGCTGATTTGTTTTACATTTATCCAGAAAACAGCGAGATCCATGAATGAGAGAGGAGGTGAAGCCATTCTCCTGTTTGGTGAATTTAGGTTGGACATTCACCAAACTGCTAGATTTACTACAACATTGTCAGATTTAGATCACGTCTTGTGTTTTTCTTGGTCTTACCAGTGAATCCAGGCGTGCCGTGTCATCCATCATGGCTGCCACTTCACAGCAGGCTCTAATCCACATCTTTCCTGGACCGACACAACAGAATCTGTGTGGAATGTGGATGTCAAGCTGAGGAGTAACCTGGCTAAGGCCCGACAGTTTAACCCAGTATCCATCCTTCCCTTTCACTAGTTGACAAGGTGATTTATGTGCTTAGCAGTGTGGCCGGTCTGACCCAGAATCCTACTTCTACAGGGGAAATTTGAATGTTTTAAAGCATGATTTAGGTTCTGAACCAGGATAAGATTGATATGGTGTTCTTTCCACACCAGTTCAGTTTAGCCTTATTGTGCCATTATTGCTTAAACTCTGCAGAAAGCTCTTTACCCCAGGAGACCACCAGACCACTTTTCCCAAACCGACAAGCACTTGAGCATTAAAGTGAATCCAACAGTAACAGTTTAAAAACATTAACTTCAAGCTTGTGTAAGCCAAAAAACCTAAACTGCTTTGTTAGGGATAAACCTGTAAAAAGGGGTTAGATTTTTCTGCAACTATGAAGTTATTTACAAAATGTAAATATAACATGTTATACACCAGCAGAAAGCGCTGATTCTCAGGATTCTGATCATGCTAACCATATCAGGATGAAACTGCCACAGCAGCCACAATGAATGCATTTATCAGACAACAAACAAACAATGATGAAAGTGACATGACTCACCATTAGAACCCCTCCTGATCATAATATCCCATCTAGAACAGTCCTACTGCATCAGAAACAATCTAAATTCAGTCAAACATGTAGTCCAGAAACAGAATTATTCCCATAAAGAACCATGGACTGGTGTTAGAATTTTAAATTTGCCATCCACTTCATTATCTGTGATAATTTCTCTTTTTTTCCAGGCTTTAAGTAGAAATGCTGGATAGAAAAATGTCTGCCAACCTTGATTCTTTTTTAAAGTCTCCAGTTTAAAAGTCCTGGTCTTTTCCTCATAAAAACAGGTGTAAAATACTCATTTTCTGTTTGATTGTTATCAAATTTAAACCTGAACTTGCTATGGCTTCATGCTTTGGTCCAGTAAAGTTTTCCAGCAAATACCTCCCAGCTACAGTCATCTACAGGCCTCTGTTTCACAATACAAATTCAGACAAGAAAAAAGAAAAAACATTTTTTTGCTGCATTAGTCAACAGCAGTAGCACTTTTAGTGAGTCTGACAGAGTGGGAAGAAAATTCAGAGTACTCCAAATCATTCAAACACAGCATTCAGTTTAATTTGGTGTAGCTGGGAAGGAGTTTTTGACTCATTTCACCCACATTCTAAAATTCTAAGTGGTTAAAATTAAAGGGGTATTTCTAGAATTTTTTAACTTGGGCCGTATGAAGTCCCTAGCAGTGGTAGTGGCATTAGCCTGCAGTGATTTCAGTGAGCATCGCTCCTTGTAGAAGTACCAAACAGGAAGTTAGGCAGTACAGTGTAACAGATGAGTACAGTTTCTCTGCAGCAACATACGCACGATTTAAAACTTTTGAAGCATTTTATTTTTTACCCAGAAAGCCTCTGTGTTTTTGTCACTATTTTGCAATCAAGGCTTTTTGCTTTGCAAAATTGAAATGCAAAAATAGTGACAAAAACAGAGAGGCTGTATTCGAAATCACTCACTTTTCACTATACAGTGCAATATATAGTGGGTAGCTATGTTATAGTGGTGTTGAAAGTCTAAGTGAGCATTGTTCACTATATAGTGCACTCATTCTATCCCAAAATGTATTGTGAAAAGTAGTGAAGAACTGATGGTCACTATCCCATCAACATCTACCATCATGCATCGCGGTTGCTGCTCTCAAACATGACGGTCGTACAAAAGGAGCACAGGAACACATACAGTGCTTAACAAATGTATTAGACCACCCTAACCCTAACCAGAGTAAGGTTTATGCCACAGCTGCCCTAAATTAACAGCATTAGTAATTACCAAAATCATTTTTGATGTTTCTGCAATGGTTAATACACCAATACATAGAAGCTCCTTAACCCAAATGATATTTTCAATGCTAAAATATAATTATTATTGTTATCCATGAATTTCAAATTTACTGATTTACATAAGAGCTGAAAAAATAGTAAAGCACATTAATATTTCTGATTAATATGTCAAATTATAGTTATTTCTTGCATTCCTGAAGAGAAAAATTAGTTTCAGTGGTTGAATGTTATGCTTGATTAATTTCTGACTTCTCAGAGAAGCCCAGTGAGCCGGCTCAAATTTGGGTGAATTCAGTTTGAAATCCCTCATTCCTGTTCAAAATGGTAAAACGTGGAGAGCTGACTGAAAATGAAAGAGTCCGCATTAAAGCACTTCATGATGCTGGATGGTCTTTGAGGCGAATATGACAGGTGGTCTAATAAATTTCTTAAGCACTGTAAAAAAAAAATTAGGCTTTTTCGTTTGGTTTGGTAAAATCATTTTTGGGTATTTTCGTTGAGTCCACTCTATGCTGCTCACTGTAGAGTGGATAGGGAGTTGGGAATGAGTGTGTGGTTTCAGACACAACCAGAGGCTTTCGAACTGACATGCCAGATGGATGTGTTTCACACATCCATCTGGTAAAGTTTCAATAGGAAACATTTGAGAAAAGGCAGAGGATTTAAAAAAATCTCGTAGTGTGATTGGGTGACCGTTTTGTCTGTCACATCTCTACGGGCCAGTCAGAGCGACAAAACACGTGACGTAGCCACTGAGGAACAATGCTAAACATGGCGACTATAGACATGTGAGTACACGACTTTTGTCGTTTTTGAAAAGAGAACAACTCACTGCTGTCTTTGTTCTTCTTTTATTGAAGAAATGTTGTCAGGTTCTGATAAAACTGGCGCTTTAGCAGCATCCACATTAATCTCTTCCTCCATAACGGCACCAGCTCTTGCTGCTGCTTGTTTACGTCATGACTCTGCTGCGCCTGAAAGTACTGCCCCTCGTAGCTGATTGGTCCTTTCACTTTCTAACCGGGCCCAAACGGTTCAGATGGGAGCTTTGCAAGATGGATTGGCCAGTGAAAAACAAGGAAACAGGCATTTCCATCTGCTTTGCAAGGTTAGAGTCTTTCCGGTTAAACATAAAATGCTTAAAAGTTTCCAATAGTACAAATGTTTGAGCCAATGTTGTTTTGTGGCCCATTGTTGCCAAAAACTTGCTATATTCCCTGAAGAAACTATACCCATCTGTTACGCTGTATAGCCTTGCTTCCTGGCTGATACGACCAGCAAGTTCATCTAAAAGGAGCAATGCCACTACTACAGCAATGCCCCACACACACTTTCATGCCCGGGGGGCACAGCAAGGCAAGGCTAAGAAAAACAGCTGATGACTTCAGCTCTGCAGAACAAGAGCAGGTCATTGATGTCACCCCAGATTCAACAATGCAGTCACAGTTCAAGTCAAAGATGTTGTCTGCATTTTGCATTAGAGTGGAAAAGTACCCCCTGCTAGGTACCAGAGCCCTGGCCACACCCCTCCCTTTTGCAACATCCCACCAGTGTTAAATGGGTTTCTCTGTTGTTTGCTCTGTCAAGACAGAATTAAATCAAATCTAGACAATGAAAAAGAACTGAGAGTGGCAGTAACACAACTGCACCCAGGACCTGAGTTGAACTGTGGCACAAAAGAAGTCACAGTAGTCACTGAAATTATTGCAGCACTGGAATAATGTCTAAGCCTTAAAAAATGTTCAGTAGGTTTTTATTTTAAGGGAATTTCATCTTTAGAGAGTAAGATTTTTAAACTGTGTTTCAGGCGATGGTTGTTCGTTTTTCTACAAAGTTTTAAGTTTCTATGTTGTATGTAAATTTAAAAAAAGATAAAAAGGAATTCTTTAGCAAAAATCACATGACTGACATTGTGTTAAGCCAGGCATACACTGAGCAATTTCAAGCCAACCATATGACAGTAATAGCAGAATGTCAACTCATACAGTGCGTCTGAATTGCTTACGACACACGACCATCGCGTACGATTTATGTGCTCACACTATATGGTCCAATGGTCGTGCCCGATCTGAGTGCTCACACTGTACGAGTGAAGTTGGGACAGACTGTGATCCAACTTTAAAGTGAGTCGTGTGACTCAAAATTTGTGGCTGGATTGGATGAAAATCACACAGTGAATGTCTGCTTTATACGTACATTTATGTGTTTTAACATGTTGACTTGTAGGGTGAAGGGAAGGGGGGGCTTGAAGATATTTTCATCTGCCAAAGGGGGGGCCCAGCAGAAAAAAAATTGGGAACCACCGCTGAAGCACACATTAAAGAGGCTGTTTTGTATGGATATGAATATAGTGTGCCCAGAAATTTTGGCCTGATCTCAGGTGTGCCTTGGGCAAAAAAAGAAGTTCAGGAACCCCTGGGTTACAGTATGTTCGTGTCAACGCTAACATCCCAAGTACATCGGTCAACTCTTTGCCTTAAAGAGAGCAGGTAGCTAGCATTTGTCAAGCTGATAAGGCAGAGGGGACTTCAGCCCCTCACAGAAATGTGAAAAGTATGGATAAAATGATGGCTGAGTACAGACAGAAGGCTCCGTTTGTGTCCTTATGTGCTCTGAGTATCAACAAAAAACTCTGAGACTTATGTAGTGATTTTTCCACACTGATGCTGAAAGCAAGGCTGCCTCTTTTTTGCTCTCTCAGTCTTCTCCTTCCTCTCTGCCACTCATTGGCTGGTAAGGCAATGACTCCTGCCTACTGTGACGTCACATGCATGCCCAAAATAACAACTAAGCTGACAAAATGTCTATTATTTACTTGATCACCTCCATTATACCTCCCACTCTAAGTGGCAGAGAGTCTTTCTAAAGTCATAGAGTGGCATGAGTCCTGCTGTTGTCAGAGAAAATCCAAATTTAAATCCAAATAGAAGGGTAACATTATCCTAAATCTTTGTTTATTTTGGATATTTCATGCTAATGTGAGTGTAATTGCTGTGGGACGGAAAACAAAAGGCGCCACTGGTGAACAGCTATTCCATCTATAGCCATGTTATGATGAATACAGAGGCACAGTAACAGGCTTGTGGTCAGACTGCGTGTTTACTTGTCTATCACAATGAATGAATGCACAAATAGGCATACAGAAACGGCTCTTGTTGAATGCAGAATAATGCATGCCATGGATGCATGTGGTAATCCCAGAATAAATGAATCCTCTTTGGCTTGGCTCCTCTGAGTGATATTTTCCAACCAGAAATGCTGCAGGATTATTTGACTTAATGTTTGCCCGTTTCCATTGTCTCATGTGTGATGGGAGCCTCTCGTGTTCTAACGTTCATGTTCTTGCCCTGCCTGCGGCGCCGTACAGTAAATGTAAAACGATCCTCTCAGGGTGGATTCCTCCAGAAAGTCTTCACTCAGCAGCCCTGTTGCAGCACCATGCCAAGCCCACATGAGCCATATTCAGCTTTTTAGGAATGTGGATCTTTGGCTGGCGCTGGCCTCGGAAGCTTGGTGGGTGTAAGAGTGAGATTGAAGGGGAAGGGGGATGTCTGTGCACGATTAGCTTGAACAAAGCTAGCGTTGTCCAGGCCCCGGACTGAAGAGCAGGGAGGACCTTTGGCTGCAGAGGAGGAAATATACGATCTCTGTCACTCTTATTTCTACTGCCTGATCAGCTGTGTTTTAGAGTGAGAAACACAGACATGCAGAGGCAGCATGGGTGGTCTAAATCTGTGTTAGAGGATTACATATTTAGTTTATCCCAGAGATCAGAACATTCACCACATGCTGTTAACTTTTCCAACCTCAAACTGACCCACAGGAATTGTCAACCATCTACATGGACCAGTAAGTCAGACTCTCACTGAGCTGCACAGTTCCACTATATTGAATTTGTTCCCCCTCCTCAGGTCCTGTACCCCATTCTGCCGGGCCTCCTAGACTACAACTCATTTAGGGGGAGTGCTGAACTGGAGATGTCTGTAGACGGTAGTCCAGTTCTGGGAAGGAGTCGGCATCACATCCCGGATGAGATCCAGCAGCTTCTGGAGGTTCTGACTGAGACCTGGAAACTACTGTCGGACTGTCAGCTCCATGCAGAGATTTCCTCCCAGCTGATTGGCTACCTCTTCTACTTCATCAATGCATCACTCTTCAACTCACTCATGGAGAGAGGTACCTGTGCATCAGTTCATATTTACAGTGTGCAAAAAGCACAAGAGACAATTAAAAAGGCTGAAAGAGGCACAAGAAATCTACTAAAGACTGAATAAAACGTGGACATAGTCTCAATGATGTCACCTATTGGTCTCTGAAATGAAGATATGAGGTAAATAATGGTAGTCACCATTTAAGGAAATGCTAATTAAACCTAACTTTCAAGTAAACCTGGAAACAAGCAGATAGAGGGAAGTGAGGTAGGCATTTAGCCACCTTACAGACAGCTGCATTAGGCCCCCATCAACCAGGCTTTCAGTCAGCCAGGCCCTTTATTATGCAGAATGTTTAGCCATGCTATCATCAAAACAAATTATTGTATATTAACCCTTTCAATGATGTTGTAGATTAGCCATGGACAATATAATTTGGCTTTTTTGACACAAAAAATTTTACAAAAAAACATCTTTAACATCAAAGTGAAAACAGATTTCTACAAGGTAATGTCAATTAAATAAAAATATATAAGGTAGTTAAGCGATTTCATAAATATTAACCCCTAATTTAGCCAGTTGGTGCTAGTAGTCACACAATTAAAGAAATGGGGATCACCTGAGTGCAGGGAATCTTTCTCACGTTATTGTAGTTTAAAGACACCTGAATCTGGTAGGCTGGTTAATGTGTAATCCTGGCTACCATTACACCATGAAGACAAAAGAACATTCCAAGAAACTCAGAGAAAAAGTTATTGGAAAGTATAAGTCAGAGGATGGATATGAAAATAATTCCAAGGCACTCAACATCCCCCAGAGTTCAGTTCAACACATCGTCAAGAAATGGGAGGAATCTGGCACATATGTAAATCTGCCTAGATATGAGTGAGCATGCAAGAAGGAGACTAGTGAGAGAGACCATCAAGACACCTATGACTACTCTTAATGAGTTTCAAGCTTCAGCAGCTGAGATGGAAGAGACAACAGACAACTGTTGGCCTGGTTCTTCACCAGTCAAAGCTTTATGGGAGAGTGGCAAAGAGAAAGACACTGTTGAAGAAAACTGAGATTAAATCTGGACTAGAGTTTACCAAAAGGCATGTTAGAGACTCCATGGTCAAGTGGAAGTTCTTTGGTCTAATGAGACTAATATGGAGCTTTTTGGCAACCAGACAAGACCCCAAACACTGCACATCACCACAAACACACCATCCCCTCTGTGAAGCACAGTGGTGGCAGCATCATGCTGTGGGGATGCTTCTCAGTAGCCAGCCCTGGAAAGCTTGTAAAGGTAGAAGGTAAAATGAGTGCAGCAAAATACAGAAAAATCCTGGAGGACAATCTTATTCCGTCTGCTTGAGAATTTATTTATTAATTAATTGATTTATTTATTTATGTAAGAAAAAAGAATTCCAATTTGTGTGTACAGCTTTAACAAGGAAAGTATATATGTGAATTTGTGCTGGTGAGGTAAGAAAACCCAGGAAGGGCTTTTAATTAAACCTCACTATGTTAAGTGGTCATCATTACTAACCAGTAGTCATAAGGGTTGATATTAAAACAAACAAGAACTACAGCTTGGGAGAAGATTTATGTTCCAGCAAGACAATGAGCTGAAGCAAATAGGTATGCAGAAATGGTTTAAAGACAACAAGATTAATGTTCTGGAGTGGCTGAGTCAAAGCCCAGACCTCAATCCACTAGAGAATTTGTGGCAAGACTTTGAAAGGGCTGTTCACACCCGATCCTCAAGCAACCTGACAGAGGTTGAGCAGTTTTGCAAAGAAGAATCGAGCAAAATCGTCCAGATGTGCAAGGATGATTGAGACCTAGACACTCAGATCCACTAAGCCAATTTATAATGGTCATGACTAATTTATAAAATCAATAAAAGGGTAAAAAAGACCCAAGGGTTGAATACCTATTTATAGGCAATGTAATTTTGGAAATACGCCCCATCAAAAGTATGTGAACACCTCTGTTGCATTTCCTTGCTTTAACATAATATTCATTTTACAAATGTGGGACTAATACATATTTAAAAAGATGATAATGCAGTTTGATCATTTCTGCATCCAACGTATCAAGAAAGGGAAGGTAAAAATACCAAACAAGAGCATAAATCTAGTTCACAGTGTCCCAGAGATTATTTCCATTTAAAGAAGGGCAGATTTAAACATGACTCTCTCCTGATGTACACACAGGCTCGGAGCGTGGATTCTACCAGTGGTCCCGGGGCATTCTCATGCGGTCCAATCTTAACTTCCTCCTTGGCTGGGCCCACACAGCTAAACTGGGAGAACTGGCCTTGAAGCACACACAGACTCTGAGGGCTGCCATTAATCTGCTAGCTACACCCAGAAAGAACTTATTACAGGTAAAAACAAAAAAACAATACATTTTCACCTGTTGAAACCTGGTGATTAAGAGATGGTTTTGTACTGAGGAGAAAATCTTAATTTTCAATGCATTCAGAGAGTATTCAGAGACCCTTCACTTTTTTTTCAATGTTTTTATATTACAGTCTGATGATACAGTTGTGTGGTCATTTTGATTCAACCTTTTCCCTAGCCTAGGTTCCAGACACATGGCAGTGACCTCTGCTGAACCTGATGAAATTATTAAGCTTATAAAACAGGGTGCTATGAGTGAGCATGCAGGAAAGGGGTCAATGCAAAGATCAAACATGAAAATACTCCCATCTTGCAGCAGTGATTTGTAGTTTCAACTGTCTGTGAGCTCATTAACAGCCAGTACCAACTGCCTGCAATGAAGGGGACAAAAAAGGGTTTGCAATCAATCTTGTAACAACCCCTTAGGACTCTTGCATTCAGCATCTTGGCTGTATTTCTTTTTGGAAGTAGAACTGGATCATCAGTAACTGTTTTATCATCATGCTTTATTCAAGATTTATACTAGGGATTAAATCCATAAACTGTTTACTGAGGCAAAAATCAAGTGAGAAAAAGTTCTTTTACTGTCTAGAGCCTTGCAGTCCTCTTAAGACTATTGCAGCCAGTGAGGTCTCCCTCTACTGGTCATTAGGAAGAATGCAGGTTTGTGCTCTTCAAACATGCTTAAAAAATCAATTTTGGGAACAACCAATCATCTCTGCAGTGGAGAAAATCTGAAATAAACATGTCAAAGGGGGAAATACTATTCAAACCTCAAGGCTTCCGAATCAGGGGAACCCTAAAGTGTTTGTGCAGAAAAAGCAGAGACAGGTATCACAAAGCTGTTTATCTCTTCATGCATGTCTCTATCTGTGTAGAAATCATGGGATACCCTGCGGTGCGAGTACCCCGCCTTGAGTCCGGCCCAGCTGAACCACCTGCTGGGTCTGTACAGCCCACCGCCCCCCTTCAAAAACACCTGGGCTCCATCTGTTCACGAGCAGGCTGCAGCCCAGAAAACAGGTGAGAGGTCGAGATGCTGGGCTGCTCCTCAGGATATCATTTATTTAACAAGTACAGAAGATTTTCATAAAAGGTCTTTTTCTTTTGTTTCTTGTTTTTCTAAATTAAAACAAAACCACTTTCCCTCCTCAGACGACATCCTTGAGAGTTTCGATACCCATCATCCTCTAGTGCTGCCAGACAACGGTTACCACTTCCAGCTGAGAGGCGAGGTGACGGATCTGTCTCTGAGCGAACAGCTGGACAAGCTGAAGGAATTCATCTCCAGCATTTCTAGTTCAAGTTATGATGTGATCAATGCAACGGATGAGCAGAAGGTACGAAAATGCCACACATGCCTTCTGACCTGAAACAAAATGACTGATCAAAGTTTTAAATTCATGCTTTCTGGATGTTTGACTGCAGATAGAAAGTTAGTTTATTGCACGTAAGACACGGATAAGATTTGACCTTCTTCTTAAAAAAACAACCTCTACCAAAATAGTAGAAACTAAGTAAAAAACAACTTTTTGTACTTTGTACTGTGTGTTTCGTTTACTAATGTTTTTCTGGGTTTTGCACCTGTACTTGAGCTAAGGTAATTTCAGATACGTTGCCTATGAATAAGTATTCATCCCTTGGATGTTTTACCCGATTTTAAACACCAATAATGATCAATATAATTTGACTTTTTGAACAAAAACACATCTTTGACATTAAATAAAACAGATTTCTACAAGGTAATGTCAATTAAATTATAAAATATGTAATGTAAAATAAGTGACTGCATAAATATTCACCTCCTTTAAGTCAGTACTTTGGCTGCAGTCACAGCACTGTGTCTGTGTGGATAGGTCTCAATCAGGCTCAAACATCTTAACAGTGAAATTTTACTCCATTTTTCTTTGCAAAACTGCTCAAGCTCTGTCAGGTTGCACTGGGATCAATTGTGAACAGCCCTTTTCTAGTCCAGCCTCAAATTTTCTTTGATTGAGGTCTGGGCTTTGACTCTCCCTCTCCAGAACATTCACCTTGTTGTCCTTAAATCATTTCTGTGGAGCTTTTGCTGTATGCTTCAACACATTGTCTTGCTGGAATATAAATCTTCCTCCAAGCTGTAGTTCTCTTGCAGACTGAATAAGATTGTCCTCTAGGATTTTTCTATATTTTGCCGCATTCATTTTACCCTCTACCTTTACAAGCCTTCCAGGGTCAGCTGCTGAGAAGCATCCCTGCAGCATGATGCTGCCACCACCGTGCTTCACAGTGGGGATGGTGTGTTTGTGGTGATGTGCGTGTTCCACTTGACCATGGAGTCTCCCACATGCCTTTTAGTGAACTCTAGTCCAGATTGAATCTTAGTTTTCTTCAACAGTGTCTTTCTCTTTGCCACTCTCCCATAAAGCTTTGACTGGTGAAGAACCAGGCCAACAGTTGTCTGCAGAGTCTCTCCCATCTCAGCTGCTGAAGCTTGGAACTCCTTCAGAGTAGTCATAGGTGTCTTGGTGGTCTCTCTCACTAGTCTCCTTCTTGCACACTCCCTCAGTTTGTGAGGATGGTCTGATCTAGGCAGATTTATATATGCCATATCTTCCATTTCTTGATGATGGATTTACCTGAACTTAAGGGATGCTCTGTGCCTTGGAATCATTGTTATATCCATCCCCTGATAACAATTCTTTGAGTTTCTTGGAGTGTTCTTTTGTCTTCATGGTGTAATGGTGGCCAAGACTACTAATTAACCGGTTACGGATTTAATTTTAATGTTAAAGAGGCTATTTTTGTATTTTATTTTTGTTCACAATGACAAATTAAATTGACCATGACTGATTTATAAAATCAATAAAACATCCAAAGAGGTTAATATTTTTTATAGGCACTGTACATATTAATTCTTTCTGGTTTTCCAAGCTTCACACCATTAGATTATTTTATTGTTATTTCAGTTTTCACCTTTAAAATGAGCCAAGTTCCACACATGGGTGGTCAGCTGAACTGTTTTGCTTCATACCGTTGTCCTCCAGGTTGGTTCCAGTCCCATGGAGACTAAACTGACTCACATCGATGTCCACCCTTTAGTCATTCAGGAAACAATGGATAAATCACCAACTTTGTCTACTATCCATGAACTCCAGTCCCCCTCCCCTCCTTCAGCTGCTTTACCTCCCACACCCCCATCACCACGCTCTCCCCCCCCCTCTCACTACTTTAATGAGAGCAGCTCCTGCGGTGCCCTCCTTTTCTCCCATAAGCACAGAAATCTGGAGGTGCAGAGCAGAGAGACAGACACGGGCTCAGTGAGGAGGTCAGCTGACTCCACCTGTATCCCTACCCCACCCAGCACCCCCCACACCATCCATCCTATTGATTTGGTGAAGGCGGAGAAATGGGTGAGGGGAGAGAGTGAGACACTTCCCTGGTCCTCTGGTGTGGATCCATTAGATAAAGGTATGTTAAAATGATAAATCACTACTGAGTCTACTGTCTGTCTGGAGTCTAGGAGCACTGATCGTGTCCTTTTTTCTCCTCAGGTGGATTAGTGTTCGAATGTCTGTCTGCACTTAAAGGAGACTCTTTAAAGTCAGAGTACCCCAGTTTGAAGAGATTTGTCAGGATTAAAGAGGAAGAGGAGCAGCAGGTGGAGGAAGAGGTGGACGACCATCATGACAATGACCATGAGCTTTTTAGTTTGGAGCTGGAGCGAGGTGCATGTGGAGTTGGTCTCGCTCTGATTGACACAAGGGTGAGTATGAGAAATACATCACATTCTGATGTAACAACAGGGTGTTCAAATTTTTATTCAGCAGAAAAATATACAGATGACAGATCCACTGTGATATAACTCACCTTATATTACAACTAGTAAAGCCAGTCCAAAGATGTGCTAAGTTTGAATAAGCTTACATAATAAACAACCTACAAGAAGCTGAGTTTATTAGCACAACAGCACCACCCAGTGTCCAAACTAAGAAGTACAAGTTTCAGGTTGAACAGTTCTAATATTTTCAGGTAAACTGTTCCTTCGTCTTTGAGCAGCCACCACAGACGCTCTTTCACCTCAGGTCCTAAGCCTGCACCTTTGAACTTGTAGGAGCGTCTGATGTGTTGTCCAAGTTAATTATTGATTTAGTCATTTATGTATTTATATGTTGAGTCTTTCTCTTTCTATTCAGTCAATTATTTATTTAGTCATACTTTTTCTAGAATTTTATTCATTTAGTCACTTTTTAAGTCATTTTAATTTGGTTGTTTATTGAATTAGTTTTGTATGTATTAAGTCGTAAGTATGAATGTATTTATCTATATATTGTTTCATTTATTTTTTCTATTTATTCGCTCACTAATTTATTTATTAAGTGATACATTTCTTTGTAGTTTATTTTTTATTTAGTAATTTATTAAGCCATTTTCTTATTTAGTCATTTATTGATTTAGTTATTTATGTATATAGTCATTTATTTATTTATTTATATATTGAGTCATTTGATTCCATTATTCAGTCACTTATTTTTTTATTTAGCATTAAATTTTTTGTCAACTATTTATTTATTTTGTCTCTTTTTAAGTCATGTTTTTATTTAGTCATTTATGTATTTAGTAATTCACTCATTTATACATTGAGTTATTTATTTTTTTATTTATTCAGTCATTTATTTAGTATGTCATATGTATTTTTGTAATTTATTTTTTATTTACTCATTTGTTTAGTCATTTTTTTAATTAGTCATTTATTTATCTGTATATTGAGTTTTTTTTTATTTTTTCACTTATTTCTTCATAAAGTCATACATTTTTGTTACATATTTTTCTTTATTCACTTATAAAGTCATTTTTTATTCAGTAATTTTTTTGATTAAGTCATTAATGTATTTAGTCATTTATTTATTTGTTTATCGAGTCAGTTATTGATTCAGTCACTAATTTGTGTGTTTAGTCAATCATTTATTGTCATTCATTTATTTTTTTTAGTCACTTATTGAATCATGTTTTTATTTACTCATTTATGTATTTAGTAATTTATTTATTTATATATTGTCATTTTTTATTTTTCAGACATTTTTGTATTATGTCATAATTATTTTTTTAACTTATTTTTTAGTTATTCACTTGTTAAGACATTTTTTTATTCAGTCATTTATGTATTTATTCATTTATGTATTTAGTCATTTATTTATTTTGTAATTTATTCATTTTGTCATTGATTGATTTAGTAATTTATTTATTTTGTCATTTATTTATTTATTTTGTCATTTATTTACTTTGCACCCTAAGTCTAGAAATTGTAAGCATCAAAAACCTGTTCAAAGTTTTTACATCACTATCAATTTCTTCAATAAGTTATTTCAGTCTTCTTACTAACTATAATCCTGTTTATGATGTCCAAATATGTATTTGCTTTTACCATTTGTGTTTTTTAACACTACTTTAAACAAGTTTTTAAAGTATTTTTGTGACAAATTAAGCACAAAAGTTGTTCAGCTCTGTACAAACTGGAGGATTTGACCAATCAACGCACCAGAGTGAGTCTAGCTCCCCTTTTAGGGTCAGATAGATATTTGGTGCCCATAAAAAATAATGCAAACCAACCTGAATCAGACTGCATGATAGTTGCATAAAAGCATAAAAGCTATCAGTGCAGAAACAAAGACTTATGATTTGATTCCTACAAATACATATGTATTAAACTGAACCAGACCCTAAATTTTAACCTCATCTTTCAGGACACTAACATGAGGGTGAAAGGCGTCTTCATCCGTGCAGTGGTCCCAGACTCTCCTGCAGCTCGGTCTGGAAAGCTGCAAGCAGGAGACCGAATCCTGGCTGTGAACGGAGTCAGTCTGCTTGGCTTGGACTACCAGAGGTCTGGATGAATTTTGTGCATATCCATGCAATATTAAGGTCATAATATTTGATCACAGTATGTAGTTATTTTCCTCTCTTTCTATGTCTTTGTCAGTGGAAAGGAGTTGATCCAGTCATCGGGTGACAGGCTGAGGTTACTGGTGGCCAGATCTGAATGGATGGCTCAGGCTATAAAGGCTGAATGCTGACAGCTCTTTTCACAGAGACATTAAATGCACCACTTAAAGCTGAAAGAGGAGCTTGTTGGACATTCATTCATCTCTGCTGTTACTAGTTCTATGCTCAGAGCCTGGTTCTATTCAAGCCTTCATGTTAAACAGTATAATGAAACTTTTAAACCAGTTACAGAGCTTTCTTTTCCTGATTCTTCCAATCACAGTCCTCTATTCAGAAACAATGAATGTCAACTTTAGAGGGACCACACAAGTGAGAGAACACTTTGAGAGTGGCTGGTAAATTCAAATACTCAGTCAGCTTGTACATCTACTAATATCTCAACATGACACTATTGTGAACTTTCTCAGCTGTTAACATTTTATCACGTTCCACATTTGTTAGTCGTTTATGTAAAAACCTCCAAAAACAATCTTTGTTTTGGATTTTTGGTTCATCGTCTGGATAAATGAGTGTTTGCCCCCTTCCTTATGTCTAAGTTTATTTCGTATTTGTCACTTAAATGTGTCAGATCATCAAACAAATTTTGATATTAGACAAAGATATCCTGAGTGAATGCAAAATGCAGTTTTAAAATGATAAATGCATTTAGTAAGAGAAAAAGCATTTAAACTGGCCTGGCCCTGTGTGAAAAAGTCGTGAGGCCTACAGGTCTTTAGATGTTGTTCTGGGCTCCTTTGTGACCTCCCGGATGAGTCATCCTCACGCTCTTGGGGTCATTTTGGTAGGTCTGCCACTCCTGGGGAGGTTCACTGTTCTTCCAAGTTTTCTCCGTTTGTGGATTATGGCTCTCACCGTCGTGTAGTGGAAGCTTCAATAATGACAAAAACGAGTATCTTTCATGCTGCAACATTTACTGCTTTGAGGTGGCACTTAGAACAAAGGAAAAAAGTTACACTCTCGGGCTTCTGCACCGCTGCTTGACAACATTGTCAAGCTAACATCATCAACACATGACATGTTTCCTTCTGTGACTTCAAAATAAAAGCACTTCCTTTTTCGTATTAAATGTATGATTCTAACCACAGAACATAGTAGGCTCTTTACTTATCAGTGTAAACAATAAAATAGTTACTTTAACACCTGTAATGTCTTATTTTACTAAGTGAATACGAAACATTGTATCTTGTAACCTTAAACATGAAATAATTCACAGCACTCACCATGGTTCAATGAGTCCCAAAGCCTTTGAAATGTCTTTGTAACCCCTTCCAGACTGATAGATGTCAGTGTCTTTGTTTCTCATCTGTTGTAGAATTTCTTTAGATGGCGCCATGATGTGTTTGAGTTTTTTTAGCTTACTTCACTTTGTCAGACAGGTTCTATTTAAGGGTTTCTGGGTTCTACAGGTCTGGCAGTGATCAGGCCTTGGTGTGGTTAGAGAAACTGAACTGATTTAACTTTCTCAAATAAGGCCAGGTAGATTTGGGTGTTTTTTTTCCCTTAATGAATGAACTCATCATTTAAAAGCTGCATATTTACTTGGGTTATCTTTGTGTAATATTAAATTTTGTCTGATTATCTAAAACACTTTAGAAAGACAAATCTTCAAAAATAAAAGAAATCAGGAAGGTGGGAAATACTTTTTACTGCACTTTATGATGACTGTTTCTGATAGATGTTGTTCTTAATGATATATGCATCATGGAATATCACATTTATTTAATCAATAACCAGATCATATCATGAACAGGTTTCACCACCGTCAATGTCGTTACCACCATTTTTCCCTTTATACTGTGTTCATATCTGATTTTTTTTAGCTGTTTTTGTTGAATTTACTCATGTCTGCCATATTCTGCAGTAATAAATACATTTTAATCCAAGCCAGTGTCATTTTTTATTAATGGCACTTGAGGGAATGACTGTCCTGACAAGAGAAAACTATTTGATAAAAAATAACACAGAAACAACAACAAAAAAAACATCCCCTCTTATCAAAGGGTACTACTGAGGAAATGACTTTTTTTTTTTAGTTGTAGTAAAATGCAAACACATGTAACTTATTTACTTTAGGCTGACAATGAATCATCCTGCATAAGTCTAACAACTAAAACACATGAAATGTAAAATATGTGCTTAATGACTGTTTAAAAGCAGTTTGTTGTTTCCAAAGCACAGTTCTGGTCTCTAACACCACTCAAACTGTGTTTTCATCAGGATGTCCGGGTATCCTGCGAACACTGATCTTGTTTTAAAACAGGCTACAGCCCAAAGTTATGCAAATGGATTTCACAACCACAGGGCAATCTTTTCACAGGTTACCTAATGTAAAAACAAGTAAATGGATCACTAAAATACAGAGAAACAATTCATCTGAAGCTTTATAATTAAAAAAACTTCATCATTGGGCGCAGGTGGCCGAGTGGTTAAAGGCACGTCCCATGTATGCGGGCAGCCCAGGTTCAAAATCTGCCTGAGGCCCTTTACCGCATGTCTCTCCCCCGGCTCTCGTCCCTGTTTCCAACTCTCACTGTCCTCCTGTATCAAATAAGTGCCCAAAATAAATCTTAAAAAAGAAAAAAATCATCATTTATTCAGTTTCACATCCATCACTGATGAACCAGGCTGATGTGTGCTTTCAGGCTTTGCTTTGTTTATGTGAAATCAGGTCAATATAAATGAATATAATCAAAGTCATGCTAGTTAAAATAATCATTTTTTAAAAATAAATACAGTATAGATAGTCAAAACTTGACAATTCTTCTCAAGTGGATAATTTTATTAATGTTACACATACTAATTATCGATGCAAATGCTATCATGAGGTTTTGTAATGCCATGCCATACCCTGTGGACAGCACTTGCTTTGGGCCAATTTCATTCTACAACAGGATAACAACCCAAAACACATCTCCAACATGTCTACGACATATTTAAAGAATCAGCAGTCAGCCAGAGCTCTGACTGTAATGGAGTGGCCAGCAAAGTCTTCAGATCTGAACCCTACTGAGCTGTTGTGGGAGCAGCTTAACGGTACAGTACGAAGGAACTCCATCAAGCCAACGCATCTTGTAGGAAATGCTCCAGGAAGCATGGGGAGAAATCTCATCAGAATACCTTGAAAAATTGACAGCTAGAATGTCTGAGGTCTGCACGGCTACTAAGAAAGGTGTTTTTTTTCTATGAAGGCAAAGTTTAAAGAACATTTTTCATTAAAAATCATTATTTCTAACTCTGACAATGTCAGCATATCCAGTTCATGTGCTGTATCTCCAGTTCAGACTAATTGTATGACTTTTTCCACTGAGAAAAAAGGAAATGTCCAAGTGATTCCAAACTTCTGAGCGGTAGTGTGTATATATTTACACTGATATGCATTCAAATCCATCTCAGGATTGTGTTGTTCAGTAGAAAAAAAGAGAACCTGATGGTTTGGAAGGACATCTGTAAATGTAGAGGGGGTTAACTGAACGTTATGGGGATTTTTCACAGATGCAGATACGTTGAAGACTACAATCATCATCATTCCAGTCTACCACGCGTCCTCTGTGCCGTACTTCTCCACAGTCCTCCACATTTCTCGAGTTGTCAGGCTGCCTAGGCGCCCAGAAGCTAACAGACGAGATATGAGAGAAAACATTTATGTCAGATGTGTCATTAATGACTTAATCATTTTTACATTGTTAATGACTTAAACATCTTAATATAGTTAATGAATTAATCACTTTTACATCCTTAATGAATTAATAATCTTTACATAGTTATTGGTTTCATCATTTTTACACCACTAATTTATCAATGAGCTTTACATCATTAATGAATACATAATTTTTAAATTATGTATTCATTAATGATGTAAAGCTCATTAATAAATTATCTTAACATCCTTAATGAATTAATCATTTTTACATTGTTGATGACTTAATCATTGTTACAGCCTTAGTGACTTTATCATTTTTACACCATTAATGAATTGATCATATTTACAATGTAAATGAATTAATCATTTTTACATTTCTAATGACTTAATCATTTTGACATTGTTAATGAATAAATCTTTTTTATATTTTTAATGAATTCATCATTTTTACATTGTTGATGACTTAATCATCGTTACAGCATTAATGAATTCATCGTTTTTAAATCATTAATGAATTAATATCTTAATATCGTTAATGACTTAAACATCTTAACATTGTTAATTAATTATTCATTTTACACTATGAATTAATTAATCATTTTTATACCGTTTATGAATCAATCATTTTTACTTTAATAATGAATTAATTATCTTTATACCGTTTATGAATCAATCATTTTTACTTTAATAATGAGATAATCATCTTTACATTGTTAATGAATTAATCATTTTTACATCGTTAATGACTTAATCATCTTCACGTCGTTAATTAATTAATAATTTTACAACATTAATTAATTAATCATCTTTATACCATGGTCTTTGTGAATACTCAATTCTGATTGGCTCTGGAAATTCCATCGGTGTCAATTAACTTCTGATATACGGACACCTTTCGAACTTCTCAAGTAGTCCCGGTCAAAAAAATCTTTTCACTGTTCCAAATTAATGTGCCGCAACCGTTAGCCGTTACTCCGTTGGGAGTAACTATAGCAATCTGAAACAGTCATATTTCTGAGCAGGGACTACAACGCTGCCAGTCTAAGAAGCCTTTAGACCGTCATCAACCGTCACTTTACTGACATAGATAAAATGACAGACTCTAGGTTTAAGACCTGTAACCTAAGACGGTCTTATCTTTTATATCCTACGTTGTTGACATAAACATGACTATGTGCTCTCAGTTGTAATGAGAGGTTCTGTTCTGTCATTACTTATGTAAATGAGCAGCAACAGTAGCCAGTAATGTGCACTGGATATATGTGACAAAATGCGCATGTGCTGTGTGTCTATTGACGTGTGTCAATAAAGTTTTCTCCCTCTCAGAGAGAGTGCGCGAGATCCAGTTAGAGCAGAGCTGATGTCCCACTGTGTGATTACTCCTCCGTTAATAATTCGGTCTAGTACTGGATATGTATGTTAGAAACGCTGAGCAAACCGACTCTGCTAACAGACGTACATCTTCTCTCCATCACCTTAACACAGAGAGGTGAGTGTCACAAAAAACTCACTTTCCTCCTGTTAGAACTGCTATAAACTATTGTCAGAGGATTCAAATAACACAAACAAAAGAAAAGAAGCCATTATTTCTGTGTAGAGCCAAAGGAAACGCTTCTGATAAACTGGCATGATAATATCTGATAAATATTGATGTGTCTGATGGACAATAAGCACCTACAGGGTGTGAACAGCTCTGTTTCATGTCTGTGACCTCGCAGTGCTTAAGGAGGGATTATTCTGTTTATTCAAACAGCTAAAACTGAGATTTTTATCAGATGACTGTTCATGTTAACTTACAGTTTATAGTCTGATCACATGACTCTCAGTCTCACTCGTCTTCATGTAATTTCATTGATAAATCCGTTCAGAAAGTGTTCTGAGTGGACTATATTTTTGTTCCATTGTGACTTCGTATCAATGGCCCGCCTATTTACTGGAGTAGTGAACAACGTTTACATTCCCTAAGAACGTTATGGGATTGGAATGGCTATTCCAGTTATTAGTCAAGCCCTCAGGCGTTGCTAGGGGAAAGAAGTTGTTGTTTTTGTAAAACTTTCTATTTTGATCACAAAACGTATAAATCATAAATCAGTAGTTTTATTAATTATTTTTGTTGGCAAGTGACCATGGTATAAGCGGGTTAATGCCCTTCGAGGTGTCCAATTATCAGGGATTAATCACGTAGGACGGTTCACACCTCCGCGTCGTCCATTAATCCCTGATAATTGGACATTATTAATTAAAGTAAAAATGATTAATTCATTAACGGTATAAGCAGGTTAATGCCCTTCGAGGTGTCCAATTATCAGGGATTGATGGACGACGCGGAGGCAACCGTCCGACGTGAAGCGGAGGACGGTTCACACCTCCGAGTCGATTTGGTACATTTTTCATGGGCGCAACCCACATACTCAGCTCTGCTGCTCATCCCACAAATGCATGATCCTTAAAAATGTGACATCATTTAAAAGGGTAACAAACAGGCTTTTCAGTGGTATAAGATTTATTACCAAGAAGCATTGTTACAACAAAGAAATAATGTACCAAACACAAATTGCATTACTTTTTGTTCTAAGTTTATAAACTTGTCTTAAAAGGGTAAAATATGTCCTCTTAAAACCTCAGATTACAATCACTGCACTGTTTAATGAAGAGCTGAAACAAAGATAGATTTTGTACCATTAAAATAAAGGGATTTCTATAAATAAAACACAAAATCCTGATAAGAATGTTTGGGATTCTGTGTTCAGTAAAAACTTACGTGGTAGTGGCTCTGGTCCCATCCACCCACATCCAGGTCCCTTCATTAACACGGTCATTCAGACCAATCCAGGCATGATTACCTGAATCCACCAACCCTCTGACAAACACCTGTTAATTTGATAAACATGAACTAATCAAATTAAATTCAGAAATCTATCAGCCACTGTACCCAAAAATCATGTCCACGGACAAAATCAATATCAACCATTTAATTTCTGACTGTTATTTCTGTGAGGTTTTACTACATCCACATGCTGTCAACCCCTGAATAGCTACTTCCTGTTTCATGGTTGAACAAAGCCCTATGACAACAGCTCTTGACATGGACTTTTGACCTTCAATGTAGTAAGCTCAACATATTGGGAAGCTGTAGCTGAATAAAAAAAGAACTGTGGGGAAAAACTTGAGCCGTGACTTCCTGAAAAGTATTGGAAAAATCTGAGGTGATGTTAGAATTGTATAACATATGGCAGTCTTTTATTAAAATTATTACAGATTTCTAGAAACTTCAATTCTTGGATACATTTCTTTCTTTCTTACCATTTTATCTTTGGTGTTTATGATTGCAAGATCCCCTCCGTTGGAGTTGCAGAAGCTTCTGCTTGAATGCCAGCTTCTTTTTATGGTTGAAACGTGGAAACAGCTTTCACCAAACTTGCTCCAGCCTGATGGACAACTCTGGTCTAAAGATACAAAGAGAAAGAGAGTGCAATAATCAGACTGTAAACACCAGCCTACTTTATAGTACAGCATTAAAACTTCAGTGATAATCTTCTTACCCATCTTGTTGACCCTCTGCTGTAACTGATCTCTTACTGCTGTCAGACTGTTGTAGTCAGTCTTCAGCTGATCCCTCTCTTGTTTTAAGAAGCTGTAGTTTGTCTGTAGCTGATCCCTCTCTTGTTTTAAGGAGCTGTAGTTTGTCTGTAGCTGATCCCTCTCTTGTTCTACAATCCTGTAGTTTGTCTGTAGCTGATTCCTCTCTTGTTTTAAGAAGCTGTAGTTTGTCTGTAGCTGATCCCTCTCTTGTTCTACAATCCTGTAGTTTGTCTGTAGCTGATCCCTCTCTTGTTCTAAGGAGCTGTAGTTTGTCTGTAGCTGATCCCTCTCTTGTTCTAAGGAGCTGTAGTTTGTCTGTAGCTGATTCCTCTCTTTTTCTAAGGAGCTGTAGTTTGTCTGTAGCTGATTCCTCTCTTGTTTTAAGGAGCTGTAGTTTGTCTGTAGCTGATTCCTCTCTTGTTCTAAGGAGCTGTAGTTTGTCTGTAGCTGATTCCTCTCTTTTTCTAAGGAGCTGTAGTTTGTCTGTAGCTGATTCCTCTCTTTTTCTAAGGAGCTGTAGTTTGTCTGTAGCTGATTCCTCTCTTTTTCTAAGGAGCTGTAGTTTGTCTGTAGCTGATTCCTCTCTTTTTCTAAGGAGCTGTAGTTTGTCTGTAGCTGATTCCTCTCTTGTTTTAAGGAGCTGTAGTTTGTCTGTAGCTGATCCCTCTCTTGTTTTAAGAAGCTGTAGTTTGTCTGTAGCTGATTCCTCTCTTTTTCTAAGGAGCTGTAGTTTGTCTGTAGCTGATTCCTCTCTTGTTCTACAATCCTGTAGTTTGTCTGTAGCTGATTCCTCTCTTTTTCTAAGGAGCTGTAGTTTGTGTGTAGCTGATCCCTCTCTTGTTCTACAATCCTGTAGTTTGTCTGTAGCTGATTCCTCTCTTGTTCTAAGGAGCTGTAGTTTGTCTGTAGCTGATCCCTCTCTTGTTCTACAATCCTGTAGTTTGTCTGTAGCTGATTCCTCTCTTGTTCTAAGTTGCTGTAGTTTGTCTGTAGCTTATCCCTGTCTTGTTCTACAATCCTGTAGTTTGTCTGTAGCTGATTCCTCTCTTGTTCTAAGGAGCTGTAGTTTGTCTGTAGCTGATTCCTCTCTTTTTCTAAGGAGCTGTAGTTTGTCTGTAGCTGATTCCTCTCTTTTTCTAAGGAGCTGTAGTTTGTCTGTAGCTGATTCCTCTCTTTTTCTAAGGAGCTGTAGTTTGTCTGTAGCTGATTCCTCTCTTTTTCTAAGGAGCTGTAGTTTGTCTGTAGCTGATTCCTCTCTTTTTCTAAGGAGCTGTAGTTTGTCTGTAGCTGATTCCTCTCTTTTTCTAAGGAGCTGTAGTTTGTCTGTAGCTGATTCCTCTCTTGTTTTAAGGAGCTGTAGTTTGTCTGTAACTGGGATCTCTCTGCAGCTCCAGCCTGAATCTGCTCCATCGACTTGGGTTGGCAGGTAAAGTGATCTGTAGAGAGGAAATAATAGAAAATAGTGTCATTTTCTTGATGTGATTGGGTTTTTTCCCACTTGGTTTGTTGGGGTTTCCTCTGCATGGATTAAGGATAGGGTCGGGTTTTTGCACCCTCACTCCGGGGGGACCTGGGACTGGAGGCACTAAGTTTTGGCGTTGTTCATGCATTCATTGCGTCTGTATGTTGGCCATTCCTCTGAACACTAGATCTCAAGAATGCTGAGGCGTTTTCTGAAAACTTTGCAAATGTCCCCCCTGACTTCAGGAAAAGTTACAAGACTGAGGTCTCCTCCAGGCCTATTGGTGTAGACATGTGACTGATATAGTTCTAGTTCTAAAAAGAGCTCAACCTGGAGTACTTAACCTTAACGTGGCGAGCACTGTAAGATAGAAATAACTTACAGAAGAGAAACTGTCCGACATTTCCAGCCAGCAGGAGGACACACAGTAATCCAAGGAACACAGAGACGGATCTGGAGGAGGGCGCTCTTCTGTAAAGATTCACTGAAGGACACATAAACTTAAACTAATGCTTAAACACTAAATGTTTACCTTTTAAAGTTTTTCTCCTGTTGTAAAACTTTTTTTCTAAATGTCACATTTTCTTTTAAAATAGAAAAACTTTTTTTTATCAGAAAAACAAGAAAGCAAAGGAACCCAAGGCCAAGGAGATCTCTGAGCTGTTATGTTTGTCTTACTAAAAGAAAACAAAACTCCTGAGAAGTCTCAGTTCTCTCACATCAACAAGAATCGTTGGGCATGGAGTCATTTTGTACATATACTCCTCCATGTTTCTATATGTATTACTGTCTATAAGCACTCTGAAGCTGTCTACTAGCTCTAAGTCATGGTGTCAGACTTAGTGTTTGTTTTAATGATACATGATGATAAAATGAATCATTTTGACTTCAAGTGTTCAAAGAAATCAAAACACTGATCATTTCATCACATTGCCAATAGAGACTAAAATTTTGTTTTGAACTGCAATTGTTCAGTTTAAAGATTTCAGTTAAAACACTGATTGTGTGTTTATAATAACACTACTAAACATTAATAAACTCTGATAAACACATTTATGATAACACTATAATAACCAAACAGCTACAATATAATTACTACTGTAATAACATCACTAAATACACAGATAGAGAAGTTTATCATAATAAAATAATGACATTACCATCATAACACTACTATAATAACATTACTATAACAGCATTACTAAATACACAGAAGAAGAGGGTTATAATGACACTACAACAATAACACTACTATGATAACACTACTATAATAACACTACTTTAATAACACTACTATAACAACACTACTTTAATAACACTACTATAATAACACTACTATAATAACATCACCTAATACACGGATAAGGAGGTTTTCAATAACACTACTATAATAACACTACTATAACAACATTACTATTAGGGCTGTCAAAAGTGACGCATTAATGCAGATTAATCCATCATCATGATTAATCTGATTACAAATTTTAACGCAATTAACTATCTTCAGCGCAGATTGACTTAAAATCCCTGAAATGTCTCTGGCAATGCATTTCGCACAGTTTGTCCAAGTAGGGTTACCGTCGAGCATGCCACTGCGCATGCGCAAATGGGCCATTGATCTTGTAGTGACCAACCAACTCGATATGGAAGATGCTAAACGGCACGTTGGCCCTCTCGATGGGAAATTTGAGTCCCAAAAAAACAAGATGGAATAGTCGAGTGACATAAAGTATTATGCACATTCTGCAGGAAGGACTTTTCTTTTCACCGAAGCACTTCCAGCTTAAAATACCACATTAACGCAAAGTATATGTTTGCTGGGGATTCTGCTAGTACTTTGGCTAACGCGTCGCCAAGCTTGCAAAATGAAACACGATTAATATAGATTAAAAATGAATGTTATTCAATCATGATAACTCGAAATTAATCCACAGCAACCCTGTGATTTATCTGATTTTAAAAAATTAATTACTATAATAACACTACTATAATACCATTACTAAATACACAGATAAAGGGGTTTATAATAACACTGCTATAATAACAGATTTTTAAGACTTTATCTTATAAATTTTATGTGTAGTAACACCACTCCTAGATGCTACAAATTTGTTGTATATTCCTGTACAATGACAATAAAAGCTATCTATCTATCTATCTATCTATCTAGCTAGCTAGCTATCTATCTATTTAAATACACAGATAGAGGTTTTTAATAACGCTACTATAATAACCCTTCCTAACACACTAATAGAGAGGTTTATATCTGAATAAAGGGTTTCTGAGGGTCAGGTTGTCTTTAAAACAGGATTTACAGTTGTTAATTCTCTTATTTATTCTTACTCTTTCATATTGTACTCTATTTTAAGGGAGACATGTTTTACCTTTTGTGACGAGGCCCTTCTTTGTGAGATTCTTCGTCATATCCGTGCTGTCGTCAATCTCCATCAGATCCATTCTGATACTGTTTCAACTTTTTTCTAGAATAGAACATGTAACATCTGTATTTCATGTTAGAGCCAACCTCTGTTCCTTCTACATACCTCAGGACAAACTTAAAACAAACTTAAAAAAAAAGGCCTATCTAAACATTATAAAGATCAAACCTATAATCATAGCGGTGATTTGGACACCTCTAAAAGGAATTTTTCTCAAGGCTGTCAACGTATGAAAGAAACTGTGACGTAACAGAAAACTACTATTGCTACTAATTACTATTCTGACTAATACTGAAAGAAAATTTACCAAAGTTTGGATGAAATATTCAGTTATCTTTGGGAAAAAAAGGCTCAAAACATGCACATACCTGTGAGCTGAGATGATAAAAGAAGTGAGTGTCACTGTGACTGCGTTCACATGAAGATGCTGCAGTGATGTTTGCCCCACATTTATGCTACTGATTATCTGGAGGTTCAGCAGTTATTACAGGGAAGTTTTTAATTTTCTTAGCTTTGCATCTTCAGCAGTTTCTGTTCCTTTTTCTAGTAGGGAGGTTAAGCCCAAAAAATAGTCCTTTGACTTCTAGTCATGATGCAAAGGTCCCCTTTGGCAATGAAGTACCTTAGGGTCATACAAATAAATTTATCCTAAGACACAAGTGAGACCACATTTTGTATCAGAAATAGACGCGTTTTTTTCGTCTGCGGTGTGTTTTCTCTGTCTGAAGATAAATGGTTTCTCCCTCTCCTTCCTGCACAGCCAGGGGGTCAGTGCCGTCTTGTTTCACTGTTTCATTCACTGTGCCAGCCAAGTTTGTAAGAAGAGGGACTGTCAAACATGATCAATAATGGTAATAAGGGTGCAGCTGAGGCTCGCTGTGAGATGACTGAACTCACCCACAGCGCACAGATTGGCTCACCTGTTTGTGTTCCAGACTGGTCAGAGGAGTAATTTCAGTGAGCTGGTTGATCTGGAGCATTTATAAGTCTTATTTCTGAGGTCAGAGGAGACTGTTGGTAAATAAAAGAATTCTTTTTTTTTTTTTTTTTTTTTTTACATTACGAGAATAAAGAAACAATATTACGAGAATAAAGTCGTAATATGATGAGGAAAAAATTCTCGTCATATTACGAGAAAAAAAATGTTATATTATGAGAATAAAGTTGTAATATAAGAGAAAATGTCATAATATTAGGCGAATAAAATATTACAAGGAAGAAAGTCTGCCGGGGCGCCGCCTCCATTAAAATGAGCAATGTTGAGCATCTTGTGAAGCTATACTTTAGCATCAGTTTCACAAATAAGGAAATACTTCATCTCTTGGCACATCAGCATCAAATTATTATCAGAATCAGGACAATACTCCATCTTAGATGCATGGTGCCGCAGCAGATTGTCTTTCTTGTGATACTTTATTCTCGTAATATTAAGACTTTTTTTCTCGTAAAATTATGACTTTACTCTTGTAATATTACGACTTTTTTCTCGTAATAATACAACTTTTTCCTCATAATATTTTTTCTCATTATATTATGACTTTATTTTCATAATAGTATGACTTTATTCTCGTAATATCATTTTTTTTTATTCTTATGTTTTTTTCTCTTCCTGTGGCCCTAATACTCCATCGTAGGAAACAGCTTCAGCTGTGTGAGGAGCGCATTTGTGCTCATATGGACATGTCAGGCTGTCTGCTGCCTCTCTACCAGGCTACGTGAGGCAAAAACACAAGAACTGACTACAGATAGATATGAGAAGAGGACAAATATCAGGTGGTGTTAGAGAGGAGGACGTTTTTGTTCCTCCGTTTGCCTTAAAAATCGGCACCACCACCATGTGTTTGAAAAAATAGCTGCAGCAATGTCGCACTGTGAAATTATGCTGTAATTTCAAATTGTTTATCAGTTACAAAGTTTGATAAATCAGACGGCTGTCACAGCACTGTTTAATGTCTTTCCTTTTGGTCCAAAAGCTTTGCGCTATTTAGGGGGTACTTGGCTGAAAAAGTACTTCACAGGGGGTACATGACTGAAAAAAGCTAGTTATAATGAAGCTAACTAGGGACTACCTCGTTAGAATGAAGCTAGTTATAATGAAGCTAACTAATTACTAGCTAGTTATAATAAAGCTAGTTATAATGAAGCTAACTAGTTACTAGCTAGTTAGAATGAAGCTAGTTATAAATAAGCTAACTAATTACTAGCTAGTTATAATGAAGCTAGTTATAATGAAGCTAGCTCATTACTAGCTAGTTAAAATGAAGCTAGTTATAATCAGGCTAGTTATAATGAAGGTACTTATAATGAAGCTAGTTATAATGAAGCTAACTAGTCACCTGCTAGTTATAATGAAGCTAACTAGTTACTTGCTAGTTTTAATGAAGCTAGTTATAATGAAGCTAACTAGTTCCTATCTAGTTATAATGAAGCTAACTAGTTACTAGCTAGTTATAATGAAGCTAGTTACAATGAAGCTAACTAGTTACCTGCTAGTTATAATGAAGCTAGTTATATTAAATCTAGTTATAATGAAGCTAGTTATAATGAAGCTAGTTATAATGAAGCTAGTTATAATCAAGTTAACTAGGGACAGGCTAGTTATAAGAAGCTAGTTATAATGAAGCTAGTTATAATCAAGTTAACTAGGGACAGGCTAGTTATAAGAAGCTAGTTATAATGAAGCTAACTAGTTACTAGCTAGTTATAATGAAGCTAGTTATAATGAAGCTAGTTATAATGAAGCTAACTAGTTACTAGCTAGTTATAATGAAGCTAGTTATAATGAAGCTAGTTATAATCAAGTTAACTAGGGACAAGCTAGTTATAAGAAGCTAGTTATAAGGAAGCTAACTAGTTACTAGCTAGTTATAATGAAGCTAGTTAAAATGAATCTAGTTATAATGAAGCTAGTTATAGTGAAGCTAACTAGTCACCTGCTGGTTATAATGAAGCTAGTTATAATGACGCTAACTAGTTACTAGCTAGTTATAATGAAGCTAGTTATAATGAAGCCAGTTATAATGAAGTTAACTAGGGACTAGCTAGTTATAAAAAGCTAGTTATAATGACGCTAATTAGTTACTATCTAGTTATAATGAAGCTAACTAGTTACTAGCTAGTTATTATGAAGCTAGTTTTAATGAGGCTAGTTATAATGAAGCTAGTTATAATGAAAATAGTTATAATGAAGCTAGTTATAATGAAGCTAGTTATAGAGAAGCTAGTTATAATTAAGCTACTTAGTGAAGCTAAATATTTACTAGCTAGTTATAATGAACATAGTTACTAGCTAGTTATAATGAAGCAAGTTACTAGCAAGTTATAATAAAGCTAGTCATAATGAATCTAACTAGTGATTAGCTAGTTATAATGAAGCCAGTTATAATGAAGCTAACAAGTTAGTAGCTAGTTATAATGAAGCCAGTTATAATGAAGCTAACTAGGGACTACCTCGTTATAATGAATCTAGTTATAATGAAGCTAGTTATAATGAAGCCAGTTATAATGAAGTTAACTAGGGACAAGCTAGTTATAAGAAGATAGTTATAATGACGCTAATTAGTTACTATCTAGTTATAATGAAGCTAACTAGTTACTAGCTAGTTATTATGAAGCTAGTTTTAATGAAGCTAGTTATAATGAAGCTAGTTATAATGAAGCTAGTTATAGAGAAGCTAGTTATAATGAAGCTAGTTATAGAGAAGCTAGTTATAATTAAGCTACTTAGTGAAGCTAAATATTTACTAGCTAGTTATAATGAACATAGTTACTAGCTAGTTATAATGAAGCAAGTTACTAGCAAGTTATAATAAAGCTAGTCATAATGAATCTAACTAGTGATTAGCTAGTTATAATGAAGCGTTATAATGAAGCTAACTAGGGACTAGCTCGTTATAATGAATCTAGTTATAATGAAGCCAGTTATAATGAAGCTAACTAGGGACTAGCTCGTTATAATGAATCTAGTTATAATGAAGCCAGTTATAATGAAGTCAACTAGGGACTAGCTCGTTATAATGAATCTAGTTATAATGAAGCCAGTTATAATGAAGTTAACTAGGGACTAGCTCGTTATAATGAATCTAGTTATAATGAAGCCAGTTATAATGAAGCTAACTAGGGACTAGCTCGTTATAATGAATCTAGTTATAATGAAGCCAGTTATAATGAAGCTAACTAGGGACTAGCTCGTTATAATGAAGCTAGTTATAATGAAGCCAGTTATAATGAAGTTAACTAGGGACTAGCTAGTTATAATGAATCTTACTATTTACTAGCTAGTTATAATGAAGCTAGTAATAATGAAGCTAACTAGTTACCTGCTAGTTATAATGAAGGTAGTTATAATGAAGCTAACTAGGGACTACCTCGTTATAATGAAGGTAGTTATAATGAAGCTAGTTATAATGAAGCCAGTTATAATGAAGTTAACTAGGGACAAGCTAGTTATAAGAAGATAGTTATAATGACGCTAATTAGTTACTATCTAGTTATAATGAAGCTAACTAGTTACTAGCTAGTTATTATGAAGCTAGTTTTAATGAAGCTAGTTATAATGAAGCTAGTTATAATGAAGCTAGTTATAGAGAAGCTAGTTATAATGAAGCTAGTTATAGAGAAGCTAGTTATAATTAAGCTAGTTATAGAGAAGCTAGTTATAATTAAGCTACTTAGTGAAGCTAAATATTTACTAGCTAGTTATAATGAACATAGTTACTAGCTAGTTATAATGAAGCAAGTTACTAGCAAGTTATAATAAAGCTAGTCATAATGAATCTAACTAGTGATTAGCTAGTTATAATGAAGCGTTATAATGAAGCTAACTAGGGACTAGCTCGTTATAATGAATCTAGTTATAATGAAGCCAGTTATAATGAAGTCAACTAGGGACTAGCTCGTTATAATGAATCTAGTTATAATGAAGCCAGTTATAATGAAGTTAACTAGGGACTAGCTCGTTATAATGAATCTAGTTATAATGAAGCCAGTTATAATGAAGCTAACTAGGGACTAGCTCGTTATAATGAAGCTAGTTATAATGAAGCCAGTTATAATGAAGTTAACTAGGGACTAGCTAGTTATAATGAATCTTACTATTTACTAGCTAGTTATAATGAAGCTAGTTATAATGAAGCTAACTAGTTACCTGCTAGTTATAATGAAGGTAGTTATAATGAAGCCAGTTATAATGAAGTTAACTAGGGACTAGCTAGTTATAATGAAGGTAGTTATAATGAAGCTAACTAGTTACTAGCTAGTTAAAATGAAGCTAGTTATAATGAAGCTAGTTATAATGAGGCTTACTAGTTACTAGCTAGTTATAATGAAGCTAGTGAAGCTAATTAGTGACTAGCTAGTTATAATGACGCTAACTAGTTACTAGCTAGCTAGTTATTAGTTATATAATGTTAAAAACGTTTTTCTATTCATGAGAAAGTCATCTAAACCTCAAAGTGTTAACTTGTCACCTCTGACAACAACATGGACCAGGTTGTTGATGCTGCACCATGATGACAGTTTTATGACCTCACTCCTGTACGCAGATTCATCTCCCCCTGAGATGAGCCCGACCACTGTCGTGTCGTCTGCGTACTTCACGATGGAGTTGCCTGGGTGAGTGGGGGTGCAGTCATGTATGTAGGGAGTGTAAAGCAGGGGGCTCAGTACACATCCTTGTGGGGAGCCGGTGTTGAAGCTGAGAGCTGTGGAGAGGTGGGGCCCTACTCTGACTCTCTGTGGTCAGTCGCTGAAGAAGTCCTTAATCCAGAGGCAGGTGGAATGTGGGAGGCCGAGGTTGTTTAGTTTCGATACCAGCCTGCTTAGGATGATTGTGTTAAATGTCAAGCTGAAGTCAGTGAAAAGAAGCCTGGCATAACTATTTTCTTGTTCTAAGTTGGCCAGGGTGGTGTAAAGGGCTATGGCTATGGCGTCCTCTGTTGATCTGTTTTCCCTATATGCAAACTGGTGAGGGTCAAATGTGGGTGGAAGTCCTTGGATGATGTGGCTTCTGATCAGTTTCTTGAAGCACTTCATTATGACTGGAGTCAGAGCAATTGGCCAGAAGTTATTTAGGCTGCTGATGGGGGTCTTTTTTGGGACAGGGATGATAGTTGAGGACTTAAGGCAGGTTGGGACAGTGGCCTGAGCTAAGGATAGGTTGAATATCTTGGTAAAGCCCCCAGTGAGCTGGTCTGCGCAGTCTTTTAGCACCCTGCCAGGGATGCCGTCAGGTCCTGCTGCTTTCCTGGGATTTACTTTCCTTAGTACACGCCTCACGTCATGTTCCTCCACCCTGAAGGAGTGGCTGGTGTTGGCTGTTGGATGAGATGGAGCTGCTTCTGACGACCGCAACTAAAGAGCAGTCAGGGTCTTCAGTACCAAGAGAACTGTGTCACTTATCGGAAAAGCCTCCCCTACAGAAGGGGGCATCCAAAAACAACATCCAGTGGTTTATCATAACACCTGTTGTCTGTGCTCTGGATTTGGATAACCAGGTTGTGACACTTTCAAAGGAGCAGGTGCTGATCATCACTGATGTCACTGAGTCTCCGTTGAGACTTGACACGATAGTCTCTCATAAAATGACACCTTCAGCTGATGAGCTAGGGGCTGTTCCTGTGTTAATTTCGTCAACTAAAACTATGACTAAAAATGTTCGTCGAAAGCTTTTTTTTTCCATGACAAAAACTAGACTAAGACTAACAAAAATTGATCTGTGATGACTAAAACTGACAAAAACTAAGTTTAGTTTTCGCCAAGATGACTAAAACTAGACTAGTATAGTAATGTAGTTTTTGTTGGACATTTAGAATCTGTGATATTTCTCCACTGTGGGTAAATCTGTCAAAAAACAATGTAGCTGTATCTATTCTGCCTCTCAGCTGTAGAAAGCAGGGACCCCAGGTTTGGCAGAGTGCAGAGAACACACTACCATGATTTGGTACCAGATTCAGGGAAGAAAATAAATGCTTGGTCTAAAAGTAAAGACTAAAATGTGAGGACTTTTCATGGACTAAAACTAGACAAAAAATGTTTTTGAGTTTTCATTGACTAAAACTAGACTAAAACTAAAAGGATTGAAATGACTCAAATGTGACTAAAACTAAAATGAATTCCATTTAAAGACTAAAACTAAGAGTAAAATTAAAAATAGCTGCCAAAAAACACTGGGCTATTCTCAACCACCTAGATAAGTTGTTCCCAGTTTTAGGGAATAAAATTTACAATGGGCAAAAGCTTACAGAACCCCTGATTCAGGCCTTGGTAATGACTCATGACCCTTTTGTTCCACACAATGACTCATTTCTCACCTTCATTCTAGATGAGATTCACAAACAGCTCGGAGAACCTCCACTTGATGCTGAGCTTTGGGCTCGCGAGCTTTGCTTTCTAATGCAGAATGACAGTCCGGAGAAAACCTCTGAGTACGTGTGTCTTTACAGACTACTTGGTCACATGCATGCTCCTAAAGCATGCTCCTTCTATTTAACATAGAAGCTGAATAAAGCTGAATTTCTACTTTAGTGTTAAATACAATTGCAACAAGTAACCCTTTCAACCTTTAACTATCACACACTCACGCTGAAGCACATTGGCAGAAGAGCAAGAACACTCTTTCTGTTACAGACAGCTTTTAATGTTGCTGTCTTCACTTATTTTTAATAAAGAAATGTCCAGTTTTGACTAAGTGCTGCTGTAACTTAGTCAGAGGTAATTGCTACACAAACATTGAAACAATAAGTTACCTTTCCCCCCTCAACTATCACATAGTCATGCCAAAGCAGGTCAGCAGAGGAGTAAAATACATCTTTCCCAACATGAAAAGCTTATCAAGTTGTTTTTCATTTTTGTCATACATAAATGTGGCCCAGTTCCAGTGAAACAGAGGCTAAAGCTATATCTGAGTATTTAGAGCAGTGGAGGCAGCCATTAGAGGACTTTCAGTCCCCCTAAACCCTGCCCTTAGTGCAGCTCTGTATGTATGGCTCTGGATAACACAGTGGAGGCAGCCATTAGTGACAGCATTCAGTCCAAGCAAACGTTTTTGCAGCTTTTGAACTAGTTTCATTGTATTCAGCATAAATTGTCATTAATAGCTTATATCCTTCTATAGAAGGGTTTCTAGCCATGCTCTCGCCGGAAAGCTGAAGCATGCTGCTAGACTAACCCAGGGAGCATCTTTTGAGCAGAGCCTTCTCTGTCAAATAAAACTGTGTGTCCATTTTGCAATAAAATTGTTAAATGTATGATGTCTGATAATCCACTGGATGGCATTTTTATAATTAATCAGATTTTATTCAGAATGTTTTCAAGTAATTTATTAAAAATGTTTATTAGATAGAGGTCTCATGATATCCAATACTATAAAAGAGGCTTTAAAGGGTTAAAGACACCTTTTCCTGGTCTTAGTTTCACAACCTTGTTGATGGTTTATAGCTTCAGGTGTGACAGTTAAAGCAGCTTAACATTTAATCCTTCATTACAGTCATGGGGCGGTCTGTGTAATAATATAGTCATTGATTTAAATGTAATAAACATGAGAAGGCACTACATTCATCTGGTTTACCCCTACAGAACCCAGCGTAGCGCAATAAGCATATCCATTTTTGATTGGCAGTAGATTTTAACCAGATAAGATAGATCAATCATTCTTTTTGCATATAAAACCTGAGGAGTTACACTAACATTTCACATATTCACCATGTTTCAGAGTGCTTTTTCATTGCAGTGATGGGTGTGTAAAAAATACACAATAAAATGCACATAACACAAAGGCTTAAACGAGACCACGGGTATTTGCAGCACTTCCTACGTTGAAATAAACGTCATCACGTTGTGGGCATGACCTGTCCCAGGATTCTGACATGTCCCTACCTCATAGGCTCCCCACCCCATCAACAGGAAGTGGCGTATTTTCCCAGTACTTGTATTTTTTTTCCCGCGGAATACATTGAAGACCTTAGCCTGCACACATACTCGCCCTCACTCTCATTTCACCCCTAATAAATAACCAAAACACTCTGACACACAACCCACACACACCAGACATCCATCACACACACCGCTTTTGAACTAATTACAGAGTTGGATGAAGAGTCCAACTACTCATCTGACTCGGTTTCTTTACAGGTTACAAAACAGACTTTATCTCAAAAAGCAACTTATGTACAGACTCTGAATAAATTTCCTGTGGTTCCAAAGGATCCAACTATTTTACATTTACAAATATGAGGGATACAGCTGTGCAATTTCTGTGTTTTATAATATATGTGAAAAAAACAAAAACGATTTTCTTTTTTTTTTAGGTTTATTGCACTTTTAAGCTATTAATTGTAGTAGTTAAGACATAAGTCAATACATGTTATTAAGACTTGGGATATAAGGGTTATATTGATGTAAAGTAAATAAACATACTCCCAAAAATGGCACTACAGTATGTAAAAATGTAAGAATATGTCCTGGCAGACTTGCACAATGGTAGGTTAAACATCCTCTTCATTTACGTGACAGTTTAATGACAGAAAACAATGGCAGTGGTTGTTTATTCCTACAACAGACCCATAGAGAAAAGGAGAAGGACGAAGTGTAAAGAGCAGACTGTTAGGTCCTAACGCAGGAAGAGGCGTGGCTACAGTATGGTCATGATCCTTAAACTCTATAAGCACAAGTTAGCAGCTTTCTTACATCTAAAGCCACTCACTCCTGCTGCTACTCAGCATTATTCTGAAGATTCTTCTAACCTTTATGCTAATTAAAGACATGTTAGCTAAAATAATATATATATATATATACACACACACACACACACACACCCCAACACACTACCGCTCAAACATTTGGGATCACTGGCAAATTTCTTTGTTTTCCAAATAAAAACATTTTCATGCAGTTCACAAACAGTTATCAGCAACTGTCAGTCCTCTGCATCAATCTCTTAGTTTGGCTGCTCCAATCCAAGTTAATCCTGTTGCACAGCTAAAAATCATTCTACTAATAAAGGAGCAAAAAGACTGGACACTGGAAGGTGTTGTGCACGGATGAGTTTAAGTTTGAGGTCTTTGGATCAAACAGAACATTTGTGAGACACATAACAAATGAAAAGATGCAAGAACAGAGCTAAAACCACCAACCAAGTGAGGTGGAGGTAGCGTGACGGTCTGGGGGGCTTTGGAGGTGGTTTGTAAAGAGTGGAAGGGACCTTGGGGAAGGAAAGCTATCACGAGGGCCAATTTCATCCTACAGCAAGATAATGACCAAAAACACACCTCTGTGTCTACGACATATTTAAAGAATCAGCAGTCAGACAGAATTCTGACTGTAATGGAGTGGCCAGCACAGTCTTCAGATCTCAACCCTATTGAGCTGTTGTGGGAGCAGCTTTACCTTACAGTACAAAGGAAGACTCCATCAAGCTAATCCATCTTGTGGGAGATTCTCCAGGAAGCATGGGGGGAAATCTCATCAGATTAACTTGAAAATTGACAGCTAGAATGTCTGAGGTCTGCACGGCTACTGAAAAAAGGTGTTTTTTTTTCTATGAAGACAAAGTTTAAAGAACATTTTTCATTAAAAATCCTTATTTCTAACTCTGACAGTGTTAGCATATCCAGTTCATTTGCTGTATCTCCTATTCAGACTAATTTCATGAGTTTTTCCATGGAACACTTCCAAGTGATTCCAAACTTCTGAGCGGTAGTGTGTATATATTTACACTGATATGCATTCAAATCCATCTCAGGATTGTGTTGTTCAGTAGAAAAAAAGAGAACCTGATGGTCTGGAAGGGCATCTGTAAATGTAGAGGGGGTTAACTGAATGTTATGGGGATTTTTCACAGATGCAGATATTTTGATGACTACAATCATCATCATTCCAGTCTACCACGCCTCCTCCGTGCCGTACTTCTCCACAGTCCTCAACATTTCTTGTGTTGTCAGGCTGCCCAGGCCCCCAGAATCTAACAGACGAGATATGAGAGAAAACATTTATGTCAGATGTGTCATTAATGACTTAATCATCATTATATCATTAATGACTTAATCATCATTATATCATTAATGACTTAATCATCATTATATCATTAATGACTTAATCATTTTTAGATTGTTAATGAATAAATCATTTTTACATTGTCAGTGACTTAATGATTGTTACATTGTTTATAAATAAATTTTTTTTACACCATTAATGAATTACTCATCTTTGGATTGTTAATGAATAAATCATTTTTACATCGTTAAGGACTTAATCATATTTACATAGTGAATACATTCATCATTTTTACATTAATAATGAATTTACCATCTTTATATTGTCAATCAATTAATTATTTTTACATCGTTATTGACATAATAATTTTTACATTGTTAATGACTTAATCATCTTTACATAGTTATTGAATTAATCATTTTTACACCATTCATTAATTAATCATCTTTATAGTAAAAACTTACGTGGTTGTGACTCTGGTCCCATCCACCCACATCCAGGTCCCTTCACCAACATGGTCATTCAGACCAATCCAGACATGATTACCTGAATCCACCAACCCTCTGACAAACACCTGTTAATATGATAAACATGATTAAACTCAGACATCTATTAGCCACTGTACCCAAAAACCATGTCCACTAACAAAACCAATATCAATCATTTCATTTCTGACTGTTATTTCTGTGAGGTTTCACTACATCCACATTCTGTCAACCCTGAATAGCTACTTCCTGTTTCATGGTGAACATGAACACAGCTTTTGACATGGACTTTTGACCTTCAGTGCAGTAAGGTCAACATATTGAGATGTGGCTGAATACATTTTAGCAGAAAAAGAAGAACTGTGGGGAAAAACTTGAGCTGTGACTTCCTGAAAAGTATTGGAAAAATCTGAGGTGATGTTAGAATTGTATAACATATGGCGTTCTTTTATTAAAATTATTACAGATTTCTACATGTAGAAACTTCAATTCTTGGATACATTTCTTTCTTTCTTACCATTTTATCTTTGGTGTTTATGACTGCCAGATCCCCTCCATTGGAGTTGCAGAAGCTTCTGCTTGAATGCCAGCTTCTTTTTATGGTTGAAACGTGGAAACAGCTTTCACCAAACTTGCTCCAGCCTGATGGACAACTCCGGTCTATAGATATAGAGAAAGAGAGCGCAATAATCAGTGTGCAAACACCAGCCTACTTTATAGTACAGCATTAAAACTTCAGTGATAATCTTCTTACCCATCTTGTTGACCCTCTGCTGTAACTGATCTCTTACTGCTGTCAGACTGTTGTAGTCAGTCCTCAGCTGATCCCTCTCTTGTTCTACAGTACTGTAGTTTGTCTGTAGCTGATCCCTCTCTTGTTCTACAATCCTGTAGTTTGTCTGTAGCTGATCCCTCTCTTGTTCTAAGGAGCTGTAGTTTGTCTGTAGCTGATCCCTCTCTTGTTCTAAGGAGCTGTAGTTTGTCTGTAGCTGATCCCTCTCTTGTTCTAAGGAGCTGTAGTTTGTCTGTAGCTGATCCCTCTCTTGTTTTATGTTGCTGTAGTTTGTCTGTAGCTGATCCCTCTCTTGTTCTACAATCCTGTAGTTTGTCTGTAGCTGATCCCTCTCTTGTTTTATGTTGCTGTAGTTTGTCTGTAGCTGATCCCTCTCTTGTTTTAAGGAGCTGTAGTTTGTCTGTAGCTGATCCCTCTCTTGTTCTAAGGAGCTGTAGTTTGTCTGTAGCTGATCCCTCTCTTGTTTTAAGGAGCTGTAGTTTGTCTGTAGCTGATCCCTCTCTTGTTCTAAGGAGCTGTAGTTTGTCTGTAGCTGATCCCTCTCTTGTTTTAAGGAGCTGTAGTTTGTCTGTAGCTGATCCCTCTCTTGTTTTAAGGAGCTGTAGTTTGTCTGTAGCTGATCCCTCTCTTGTTTTAAAGAGCTGTAGTTTGTCTGTAGCTGATTCCTCTCTTGTTCTAAGGAGCTGTAGTTTGTCTGTAACTGGGATCTCTCTGCAGCTCCAGCCTGAATCTGCTCCGTAGACTTGGGTTGGCAGGTAAAGTGATCTGTAGAGAGGAAATAATAGAAAATAGTGTCATTTTCTTGATGTGATTGGGTTTTTTTCATCCCGGGGGGACCTGGGACTGGAGGCACTAAGTTTTGGCGTTGTTCATGCATTCATTGCGTCTGTATGTTGGCCATTCATCTGAACACTAGATCTCAAGACTGTGAGGGGTTTTCTGAAAACTTTGCAAATGTCCCCCCTGACTTCAGAAGAAGTTACAAGACTGAGGTGTCCCCCAGGCCTACTGGTGTAGACATGTAGACATGTGACTGATATAGTTCTAGTTCTAAAAAGAGCTCAACCTGGAGTACTTAACCTTAACGTGGCGAGCACTGTAAGATAGAAATAACTTACAGAAGAGAAACTGTCCGACATTTCCAGCCAGCAGGAGGACACACAGTAATCCAAGGAACACAGAGACGGATCTGGAGGAGGGCGCTCTTCTGTAAAGATTCACTGAAGGACACATAAACTTAAACTAATGCTTAAACACTAAATGTTTACTTTTTACTTTACTTTTTAAAAAGTTTTTCCCCTGTTGTAAAACTTGTGTTTTTTTCTAAATGTCCCATTTTCTTTTAAAATAAAAGTCGTTTTTTAACAGGATAAAAAGAGAAAGCAAAGGAACCCAAGGCCAAGGAGATCTCTGAGCTGTTATGTTTGTCTTACTGGGGCGCAGGTGGCCGAGTGGTTAAGGCGCGTCCCATGTACCTGGACGGCCCGGGTTCAAGTCTGGCCTGAGGCCCTTTACCGCATGTCTCTCCCTCGCTCTCATCCCTGTTTTCAACTCTATCCACTGTCCTCCTCTATCAAATAAAGGCACAAAAATGCCCAAAATAAACCTTAAAAAAAAAAAAAAAAAAAAAGTTTGTCTTACTAGAAGAAAATGAAACGTCATTGGACATGGAGTCATTTTGTACATACACTCCTCCATGTTTCTATATGTATTACTGTCTATAAGCACTCTGAAGCCGTCTGTTAGTTCTAAGTCATGGTGTCAGACTTAGTGTAGTGTTTGTTTTAATGATACACTACGATAAAATAAATCATTTTGACTTCGAGTGTTCAAAGAAATCAAAACACTGATTATTTCATCACATTGCCACTAGAGACTAAAATTTTGTTTTGACCTGCAGTTGTTCAATTTAAAGATTTCAGTTAAAAAGTGACTGTGTGTGTATAATAACACTACTAAACATTAATAAACTCTGATAAACAGGTTTAAGATAACACTATAACAACACTACTATAATAACATTACTAAATACACAGATAGAGGAGTTTATAATAACACAACTATAATAGCATTACTATAATAACTACCTAATACACAAATAAAGAGGTTTATAATAGCACTACTATAATAACCCTTCTTAACACACAGATAGAGAGGTTTGTATCTGAATAAAGGGTTTCTGAGGGTCAGCTTGTCTTTAAAACAGGATTGACAGTTGTTAATTCAAATATTTATTCTTACTCTTTCATATTGTACTCTATTTTAAGGGGGACATGTTTTACCTTTTGTGATGAGGTCCTTCATTGTGAGGTTCTTCGTTATATATGCGCTGTCATCAACCTCCATACGATCCATTCTGATAATGGTTCCACTTTTTTCTAGAATAAAACATGTAACATCTGTATTTCATGTTAGAGCCAACCTCTGTTCCTTCTACATACCTAAGGACAAACTTAAAAACATGGAGTCAAGTAAGACATAACATTTCCTTCATAATTACACAAAATAAACCACTAGGTTTCATGTTATAAAACAAGGACTGTTTAAACATTATAAAGATCAAACCTATAATCATAGCAGTGATTTGGACACTTCTAAAAAGAAACTGAAAGAAACTGATTTAATTGAAAATTAATTCCAATATTCAGACTAAAACTGAAATGAAAATTGACCAAAATTTGGATGAAATATTCAGTCACTTTGAGGAAAAAAGGCTCAAAATGTGCACGTACCTGTGAGCTGAGATGATAAAAGAAGTGAGTGTCACTTTGACTGCATTCACATGAAGATGCTGCAGTGATGTGTTCCCCAGATATTTATAGCCCAGAATAAATATTCAGTCAATCATCTTGAATTCAGCAGTTATTATGAGGAAGTTTCAAATTTTCTTAGATTTGCATCATCAGCGTTTCTGTTCCTATTTCACTTGAATACTTCCTACTGAAATCAATGAGACAGTGAGTGTTACACAAAATAGTAGAAAATTCTAGCTCTGCTTCATTTTAAAATGTATTATTAAGTCATTATGCACATCTAAAGACCGTCCAACCATTGTCTTCTTCGTTTATATTCAGGGCCAGAGGGCACTGGAGCCACTCTAGGTCACCCCCTGGACTGGTTACCAGCCAATCACAGAGCTCACAAATAGGGACAGACAAGCAGCAACACACCTATGGACAATTCAGAGCCACTAATATAGCTAGCAAGTATGTCTTTGGCCTGCACGAGGAACCTGGAGTACTTCTACAAAATAAATCAATCACACAAAAACAATGTCTTCTTTAGTTTTCACTGGGTTTATCACAAGAGCAAGCACAAACAAAATAAGCTATGACACCATGGTCATGATTTCTCTGCTGCTAGTCTCTACTAAATATTTAAAATAACTGACTGTAGCTACCAGGGAGAAGGGCGTGGTGAAGTAAGAGTTTTCAAGAAAAGAAAAAAATGCACTAGTAATTAATCTTTGCACAAGATAAAAAAAATACTTTGAAACCTTTTGGTGTGAATGAAATAAAAAGTACTTCAAAATAAACATTATCTTCACAGTGAACTGAAAAAGACTGTTCTCTACATAAATAAGAAAGCCAGCCTGCCCTCCAAACTGTATTAGACCAATGATTAGTTGCAACAATAAGGCTTGGTGCATCTGCACTCCTCTACTGCTAACTTTGTTCATTTTACTGGAAAAAAACAGCAGAAATACTGAAAATCACTGCAAAAAAGAAATATTGACAAAATGGAAATGGCATTGTGCTGCGGACATGATTAAAATGTAAATGATTTGAGCTTCTATAGCCAAGCAACAGAACACAGAATATAGAGTCAGAATGATGCAGTAGCTGTTTCAGACAGGACTCTACAGGTTAAAACTTTGTGTTTTCATGTTCTGGTCAGTTTAGAGATTTTGGTCTATTTTGCATCCATGTCTTCTTTTACCCTTAAAGAGAGAAAACTTCCAAAAATGCACATAGATGGTGTTTCCTCTGTCTGTTTGCATCTGTAGATTTTCCCTGTCCAAACAAGCTCCTCAACATATTTAAACATTTCAGGGGAAAACTGTCTGTAAGTTACTGGGGAAGTTTGATGGTGATCTGTTTTAGTTCCCTATTATATCCTATTCACCTCCAACACCTTGGCAAATGTGTGCAAAGGAGTGCAATATAATTAAAAAGTGCATAATTAGCATATAAATGTGGAGATTTTGATGATGGATTTTTAGATACAGATACCTCTATTCATCTGTAGTCTCTCCCCTTTAGTACAGTATGTTAGCCTGTATGCCATGATGAAGTGCCTTAGCTAAACTGAACTTACTAGTGGCTCATATGTGCACGTTAGCAACACACGTTAACTGTTTGCTCTTGTCATCTGTGAACTTGAGACCTTCCTTAATCACCACTCACCTCCAAGAGTAGAAATACCAGAAACTAAAGCCAAACTGTGCTGAGGGTCGGGGTCTGCTGCTGCCTGTCTCTGTGCTCACATCCGTGCTGCAGGAGAAGGGAGGGGGATGGGGGCCGGGGAGCTCGTCATCTCCCAACCAGCCATTTGGAGTTTTTTTTTTTGTTTTGTCTTGTTTTGTTTTTAATTCATATTTATTTGACAGGGAAGCCATGCATGAGCAGGAATGTATATGTATATAAAGAGATAGAAATTCATTTTTTTAGTAAAAAAAAACAAAACAAAAAACAAAACACTTTGACAAAAGGGCACTTTGGGCATCAAGGGGCAAAGGGGCAGGTGCTCCAGCCCCCTCCGCCCCCCCTCTGCACGTGCCTGGGGCTGGATGCTGGTGCAGGGGTAAGTGCCTCACAGCAAGAAGGTTCCCAGTTCACTTCCCTGTCAGGGCCTTTCTGTGCAGAGTTTGCATGTTCTCCCCATGCATGAGTGCACCCAAAGATGGATATCCCTACCTTTGATCTCAATATGGTGGTTTATCCTGATGTGCACCTCAACAGCCCAGTATATCAGTATCAAAGGGACTACATCAATATCATATGAGATTTGCCCGGCCTTACTGAGGTTGATTCAACTGCGCACCTGAACAAGTTCCGAGGGTAACATAATCATTGATTTAAATGTAATAAACATGAGAAGGTACTACATTCATCTGGTTTAAACATCCTCTTTATTTACATGAGAATTTAATGATAGAAAACAATGGCAGTGTCTGTTTATTCCTACAACAGACCCATAGAGAAAAGGAGAAGGAGGAAATGTAAAGAGCAGACTGTTAGGTTTACGTAAACGCAGGGAGAGGCGTGGCTACAGCATGGTCATGATCCTTAAACTCTATAAGCACAAGTTAGCAGCATTCTTACATCTAAAGCTGCTCACTCCTGCTGCTACTCAGCATTATTCTGAAGATTCTTCTAACCTTTAGGCTAATTAAAGTCATGTTAGCTTAAACTATATATATATATATATATATATATATATATATATATATATATATATATATATATACACACACTACTGCTCAAACATTTGGGATCACTGGCAAATTTCTTTGTTTTCCAAATAAAAACATTTTCATGCAGTTCACAAACAGTTATCAGCAACTGTCAGTCCTCTGCATCAATCTCTTAGTTTGGCTGCTCCAATCCAAGTTAATCCTGTTGCACAGCTAAAAATCATTCTACTAATAAAGGAGCAAAAAGACTGGACACTGGAAGGTGTTGTGCACGGATGAGTTTAAGTTTGAGGTCTTTGGATCAAACAGAAGAACATTTGTGAGACACATAACAAATGAAAAGATGCAAGAACAGAGCTAAAACCACCAACCAAGCAAGATGGAGGTAGCTTGATGGTCTGGGGGGCTTTGGAGGTGGTTTGTAAAGAGTGGAAGGGACCTTGGGGAAGGAAAGCTATCACGAGGGCCAATTTCATCCTACAGCAAGATAATGACCAAAAACACACCTCTGTGTCTACGACATATTTAAAGAATCAGCAGTCAGACAGAATTCTGACTGTAATGGAGTGGCCAGCACAGTCTTCAGATCTGAACCCTATTGAGCTGTTGTGGGAGCAGCTTTACCTTACAGTACAAAGGAAGACTCCATCAAGCTAATCCATCTTGTGGGAGATTCTCCAGGAAGCATGGGGGGAAATCTCATCAGATTAACTTGAAAATTGACAGCTAGAATGTCTGAGGTCTGCACGGCTACTAAAAAAAGGTGTTTTTTTTTCTATGAAGACAAAGTTTAAAGAACATTTTTCATTAAAAATCCTTATTTCTAACTCTGACAGTGTCAGCATATCCAGTTCATTTGCTGTATCTCCTATTCAGACTAATTTCATGAGTTTTTCCATGGAACACTTCCAAGTGATTCCAAACTTCTGAGCGGTAGTGTGTATATATGTACACTGATATGCATTCAAATCCATCAATCAGGATTGTGTTGTTCAGTAGAAAAAAAGAGAACCTGATGGTCTGGAAGGACATCTGTAAATGTAGAGGGGGTTAACTGAATGTTATGGGGATTTTTCACAGATGCAGATATTTTGAAGACTACAATCATCATCATTCCAGTCTACCACGCCTTCTCCGTGCCGTATTTCTGCACAGTCTTCCACATTATTCCAGTTGTCAGGCTGCCCAGGCCCCCAGAATCTAACAGACAAGATATGAGAGAAAACACCTGTTAATTGATTTTATGTCAGACATGTCTTTAAAGGGATACTTCAACATTTTGGCAAATTCGCCCATTGCCATAATTCCTATAGTCTTAGTAATAGGTTCGTTTCCTATAGTTGTCGGTGCAAGCTGTTTCTAGATCTGGGGGACTGATATACCAGCTTCACAGCTAACGCTATGTAAGCAGACGGGATTTTTTGCTTTCTCCCATCAAACTCATCAAATACACAATCCAACAACTCCAAAACGCTCTCGTGGACAAGTCGTGACCTGTACATTCACCACGCTATGAAATAATCATGGAATATTACGAAACGGAAATGTTTTAAACTTAAATGCAAAGCCCGAACTACACTCCAGACATGGCTGCTGCACTGTGTCACTCCGCCCAGTGGTTCACTCAAGAAATAGTTCAGAGTATTTGCTTCATGTGTAGTAACGTTACACAATTATACGTTATTATTTCATAGCGTGGTGAATGTACAGGGCACGACTTGTCCACAAGAGCGTTTTGGAGTCGGATTGTGTATTTGATGAGTTTGATGAGGGAAAGCAAAAAAATCCCGTCTGCTTACATAGCGTTAGCTGTGCAGCTGGTATATCAGTCCCCCCAGATCTAGAAACAGTTCGCACTGACAACTAATGGAAACGAACCTATTACTAAGACTACAGGAATTATGGCAATGGGTGAATTTGCCAAAATGTTCAAGAATCCTTTTAATGACTTAATCATCATTATATAATTAATAACTTAATCATTTTAAGATTGTTAATGAATTAATCATCTTTAACTTACTAATGAATAAATCATTTTTACATCATTAAGGACTTAATCATCTTTACATAGTTAATATATTCAGAATTTTTACATTAATAATAAATTAATCATCTATATATGGACAATGATTAAATCATTTTTACATTGTTAATGATTTAATCATTTTTATATCCTTAATGACTAAATCATCTTCACATCGTTAATAAATTAATCCTTTTTACATTTTTAATGACAATCTTTTTAACACTGTTAATGACTTAATCACCTTCACATTGTTAATGAATTAATCCTTTTTACATCATTAATGACAATCATCTTTACATCGTTAATGAATTAATCATTTTTACACAATTAATGAATTAATAATTTTTAGACAATTAATGAATTAATCATCTTTACAGTAAAAACTTGCGTGGTTGTGGCTCTGGTCCCATCCACCCACATCCAGGTCCCTTCACTAACACGGTCATTCAGGCCAATCCAGACATGATTACCTGAATCCACCAACCCTCTGACAAACACCTGTTAATATGATAAACATGATTAAACTCAGACATCTATCAGCCACTGTACCCAAAAACCATGTCCACTAACAAAATTGATATCAATCATTTCATTTCTGTTATTTCTTTCTGTGAGGTTTCACTACATCCACATGCGGTCAACCCCTGAGTAACTACTTCCTGTTTCATGGTTGAACAAAGCCCCATGACAACAGCTTTTGACCTTCAGTGCAGTAGGTCAACATATTGGGAAGCTGTAGCTGAATAAGGCCGGCCACACACTACAGGATTTTAAGCCTGATTCGTGGCAAGATTTAACTCCCCTGACGATCATGGGGGCGTATCCCGCGAGAAGCTTCGTTGCAAATGACTATTTGTCTGAAAAATCCTCATGTGTGTGGTGTCAACAAAACTGTTTTAATGCTCCAAATTGCGTAGTAGCCTCCAAAATCCCAAAATAAATATCAAACGATTCTAGGTCATAGTGCCGCTGACGGAGTACCCACAACAACCAATGAGAGCGAGCACACAGGGTAGCGTCACAGCCGGATCATACATAACTTCACCGCTCACAACCATAAACACAACTGTACCTTCATTCCAGCCAGGATTTCATCCTGAGTCTTTCACATGTTTTATGATTTTTGCTGCACCTGTAACACATGGCAGGACAGCCTGTTGTGGAGAGACAGCAAGACAGTATTGACAGACCTCTGTGTTTGTTTACTTTTTTTCTTTTTTCTGAAGTCACGTGATCACGCGAGGTCGTAGGCAGGTTGGCAGGTGTGTGGTCTCTAGTAATCCGACAGTCTGGCTGAGTTGTCTAGTGTGTGCGATCAGAGGATTAAAGATGAAAAATCTTTGGAAATTGTCCTGAAGTCTGTAGTCTCTCACGGTTTTAAAATCGTTTCAGATTAAAAAATCATCTAGTGTGTGGCCGGCCTAAGAGGAAAAGAGGAACTGTGGGGGGAAACTTGAGCTGTGACTTCCTGTAAAGTATAGAAATATCTGAGGTGATGTTAGAATTATGTAACATAAGGGCAGTCTTTTATTAAAATTATTTCAGATTTCTACATGCAGTGACTTCAGTTCTGGGACACATTTCTTTCTTTCTTACCATTTTATCTTTGGTGTTTATGATTGCCAGATCCCCTCCATTGGAGTTGCAGAAGCTTCTGCTTGAATTCCAGCTTCTTGTTGTGTTTGAAACGTGGAAACAGCTTTCACCAAACTTGCTCCAGCCTGGAGGACAACTCCGGTCTATAGATATAGAGAAAGAGAGCGCAACAATCAGAATATAAACACCAACCTACTTCATGGCATTAAACTAAAGTGATAATCTTCTTACCCATCTTGTTGACCCTCTGCTGTAACTGATCTCTTACTGCTGTCAGACTGTTGTAGTCAGTCCTCAGCTGATCCATCCCTTGTTTTAAGGAGCTGTAGTTTGTCTGTAGCTGATCCTTCTCTTGTTCTAAGGAGCTGTAGTTTGTCTGTAGCTGATCCCTCTCTTGTTTTACAATCCTGTAGTTTGTCTGTAGCTGATCCCTCTCTTGTTTTACAATCCTGTAGTTTGTCTGTAGCTGATCCCTCTCTTGTTCTAAGGAGCTGTAGTTTGTCTGTAGCTGATCCATTTCTTGTTTTAAGAAGCTGTAGTTGGCCTTTAACTGGGATCTCTCTGCAGCTCCAGCCTGAATCTGTTCCATAGACTTGGGGTTGAAGATAAAGTGATCTGTAGAAATGAAATAATGATAATAATAATTTTAAAAACTGGTTAAGGATAGGGTTGGGTTTTTGCACCCTCACCCTGGAGGGAGCTGGGACTGGAAAGCACTAAGTTTTGGTGTTGTTCATGCATTCATTGCGTCTGTATGTTGGGCCATTCTTCTGAACACTAGATCTCAAGAATGCTGAGGGGTTTTCTCAAAACAAATTGCACAAATGTCCCCCCCCCGACTTCAAGGGAAGTTACAAGATTGAGGTTCCCCCCAGGCCTACTGGTGTAGACATGTAGACACGTGACTGATGTAGTTCTAGTTTTTATTATCTTAATTAAAAAGCTCAACCTGGAGTACTTAACCGTAACATGGCGAGCGCTGTGAGATAGAAATAACTTACAGAAGAGAAACTGTCCGACATTTCCAGCCAGCAGGAGGACACACAGTAATCCAAGGAACACAGAGACGGACCTGGAGGAGGGCGCTCTTCTGTGAAGGTCCCCTGAAGGACACATAAACTTAAAGACCCTGTAAAGTGAAATCCAAAGTTTTTGTCTTAACACTCTAGATATGTTGGAATATGGTTGCTGTAAACATGTGAAAACACTGAGATCTACATGTGACTGCATTCTGGATTTAGGCCATTTCACCTCTCTCCTGGCCTGGTTTCATGTGGGATTATTTTGTGCAAAGGAATTCACTCCTGTACCGTTCTATAATGTTTGTGTTTCATTGCAAAGTTATAGTTATGCATGTTTTGTTTATTGGTTCATGTTTTCAGGGGAAAGTATTTTTCAAAGTATGACACCATGAGTGAGGGAGTTAACGCTGCAGACTACCCTGCCTGTTTGTGTCTTTATTTGTGGTTCTAAATAAATGATTGCTGCTTATACTTATTACATGAGGGCTTGTTAAACTCATTCAACTTATTTATGAGCCACTCATCACAGTTTGCCACAATCTAAAATTACAGAGCAGTTCATCTCAGTGGAACCACAGTGGTCTATGGATCGTTTAAAGCATTATAGCAGAGATTTGAACAGACTTTGTCTCTTCTTCTGAGGTCAACAAAAGGTCAAAAGACAGGCTAATGGCGTGAGTGCTTTCCTCTATTCAGACTGTAACATTTTTAAAACCTGAGAGGATCATATTCTTCCTGAGTGGGCGTGGCTTCAGCTCATTCAACAGACACGCCCACACCATCCTGGAGCAGATTTAACTGCCTCATTTTTCATGATTTGAAGCTTATTCTAATAAACTTGGAGATGCTTTATTTAACTGAAATTTGACCTCGGGGTTCATAACACAGTGATCTATCATATGACAAACCTAAATACAGATTTATTTTTACTTTACAGGGTCTTTAAACTTAACACTTAAACACTAAACGTTTACCTTTTAAAGTTTTTCTGTTGTTAAACTTGTGTTTTTTTCTAAATGTCCCATTTTCTTTTAAAATAAAAGTAGGTTTTTAACAGAAAAAAGAGAAAGCAAAGGAACCCAAGGCCAAGGAGATCTCTGAGCTGTTGTGTTTGTCTTACTAGAAGAAAACCAAACACCAACTCCTGAGAAGTCTAAATGCTCTCACATCAACAAGAATCATTGGACATGGAGTCATTTTGTACATACACTCCTCCATGTTTCTATACGTATTACTGTCTATAAGCACTCTGAAGCTAGTTCTAAGTCATGGTGTCAGACTTAGCTTAGTGTTTGTTTTAATGATACACAATGATAAAATGAATCATTTTGACTTCAAGTGTTCAAAGAACTCAAAACACTAAACATTTCATCACACTGCCAATAGAGACTAAAATTTTGTTTTGACCTGCAGTTGTTCAATTTAAAGATTTCAGTTAAAAAAGTGACTGTGTGTTTATATTAACACTACTATACATTGATAAACTCTGATAAACAGGTTTAAGATAACACTATAACAACACTACTATAATAACATTACTATAATTACATTACTAAATACACAGATAGAGAGGTTTATAACAATACAATAATAAAACCACTGTAATAAAACTATTAAAAGAATGACTATAATAACACTACTATTATAACATTACTAAATAAACAGATAAAGAAGTTTATAATAACACCACTATAATAACACCAGTATAATAACATTACTAAATAAACAGATAGACGTTTTTAGTAACACTACTATAATAACCCTTCCTAACACACTGATAGAGAGGGTTTTATCTGAATAAAGGGTTTCTGAGGGTCCGCTTGTCTTTAAAACAGGATTTACAGTTGTTAATTCAAATATTTATTCTTACTCCTTCATTTTTTTACTCTATTTTAAGGGGGATATGTTTTACCTTTTGTGACGAGGCCCTTCTTCTTGAGGTTCTTCGTCATATCCGTGCTGTCCTCAATCTCCAGATCCATTCTGATAATGGTTCCACTTTTTTCTAGAATAGAACATGTAACATCTGTATTTCATGTTAGAGCCAACCTCTGTTCCTTCTACATACCTCAGGACAAACTTAAAAACACGGAGTCAAGCAAGACGTTAACATCTCCTTCATAATTCCTCAAAATAAACCACTAGGTTTCATGTTATAAAATAAGGCCTATTTAAACATTATAAAGATCAACCCTATAATCATAGCGGTGATTTGGACACCTCTAAAAGGAATTTTTCTCAAGGTTGTCAAAGTATGAAAGAAACTGTGACTTAACTGAAAATTACTATTGCTACTAATTACTGTTTTGACTAGTACTGAAATGAAAATTTACCAAAGTTTGGATGAAATATTCAGTTATCTTTGAGGAAAAAAGGCTCAAAATGTGCACGTACCTGTGAGCTGAGATGATAAAAGAAGCGAGTGTCACTTTGACTGCGTTCACATGAAGATGCTGCAGTGATGTTTGCCCCACATTTATGCTACTGATTATCTGGAAGTTCAGCAGTTATTACAGGGAAGTTTTTAATTTTCTTAGCTTTGCATCTTCAGCAGTTTCTGTTCCTTTTTCTAGTAGGGAGGTTAAGCCCAAAAAATAGTCCTTTGAAGTACCTTAGGGTCATACAAATAAATTTATCGTAAGACACAAGTGAGATCATACTTTGTATCGGAAATAGACGCGTTATTTCACAAACGCTAATTCACTGAAAATACTCTAGAGCCCATATGTTTGCTTCTGTTATAGCTATAATGACAAATTTGGTGTCAAAGTGTACATTTTTGAGGACAAGAAATCCAATAAAATAGGTTTCAAGTTTAAAAAAACAACAGTATTCCCCTAACCATGATAACTGGGGGGTAAGTATGCACATTTCACATAAAAAATTGTGTCATCAGAATGACTTTACTTATCTTTTCCTTCAAAAACTTTAACATTTTGTATTTAAGCAGTGCAGCTACTTCTGTACATTACATTTGTCCAAAGTAGCATGAGATTTCAACCAGTAAGTAGCCTACGCAAATCAGTTCCCACGACAACACATCCCATCTGCACCAGGGACTGTGATAGCTGTTGTTGTCAGAACACTTTGAGGTTTGTATGACTTTCTCATTGAATAGAAAAACGTTTTTAACATTATATAACTAATAACTAGCTAGCTAGTAACTAGTTAGCTTCATTAAAATTAGCTTCATTATAACTAGCTAGTAACTAGTTAGCTTCATTATAACTAGCTAGTAACTAGTTAGCTTCATTATAACTAGCTAGTAACTAGTTAGCTTCATTATAACTAGATTCATTATAACTAGCTAGTAACTAGTTAGCTTCATTATAACTAGATTCATTATAACTAGCTAGTAACTAGTTAGCTTCATTATAACTAGATTCATTATAACTAGCTAGTAACTAGTTAGCTTCATTATAATTAGCTTCATTATAACTAGCTAGTAACTAGTTAGCTTCATTATAACTAGATTCATTATAACTAGCTAGTAACTAGTTAGCTTCATTATAACTAGCTTCATTATAACTAGCTAGTAACTAGTTAGCTTCATTATAGCTAGCTTCATTATAACTAGCTAGTAACTAGTTAGCTTCATTATAACTAGCTTCATTGTAGCTAGCTTCATTATAACTAGCTAGTAACTAGTTAGCTTCATTATAACTAGATTCATTATAACTAGCTAGTAACTAGTTAGCTTCATTATAGCTAGATTCATCATAACTAGCTAGTAACTAGTTAGCTTCATTATAGCTAGCTTCATTATAACTAGCTAGTAACTAGTTAGCTTCATTATAGCTAGCTTCATCATAACTAGCTAGTAACTAGTTAGCTTCATTATAGGTAGCTTTATTATAACTAGCTAGTAACTAGTTAGCTTCATTATAACTAGATTCATCATAACTAGCTAGTAACTAGTTAGCTTCATTATAGCTAGCTTCATCATAACTAGCTAGTAACTAGTTAGCTTCATTATAGCTAGCTTCATTATAACTAGCTAGTAACTAGTTAGCTTCATTATAGCTAGATTCATCATAACTAGCTAGTAACTAGTTAGCTTCATTATAGCTAGCTTCATCATAACTAGCTAGTAACTAGTTAGCTTCATTATAGCTAGCTTCATTATAACTAGCTTGTAACTAGTTAGCTTCATTATAGTTAGATTCATCATAACTAGCTAGTAACTAGTTAGCTTCATTATAACTAGCTTCATTATAACTAGCTAGTAACTAGTTAGCTTCATTATAACTAGCTAGTAACTAGTTAGCTTCATTAAAATTAGCTTAATTATAACTAGATTCATTATAACTAGCTAGTGACTAGTTAGCTTCATTAAAACTAGCTAGTAACTAGTTAGCTTCATTATAACTAGCTAGTAACTAGTTAGCTTCATTAAAATTAGCTTAATTATAACTAGATTCATTATAACTAGCTAGTGACTAGTTAGCTTCATTAAAACTAGCTAGTAACTAGTTAGCTTCATTATAACTAGCTAGTAACTAGTTAGCTTCATTAAAATTAGCTTCATTATAACTAGCTAGTAACTAGTTAGCTTCATTATAACTAGCTTCATTATAACTAGCTAGTAACTAGTTAGCTTCATTATAACTAGATTCATTATAACTAGCTAGTAACTAGTTAGCTTCATTATAACTAGATTCATTATAACTAGCTAGTAACTAGTTAGCTTCATTATAACTAGATTCATTATAACTAGCTAGTAACTAGTTAGCTTCATTATAATTAGCTTCATTATAACTAGCTAGTAACTAGTTAGCTTCATTATAACTAGATTCATTATAACTAGCTAGTAACTAGTTAGCTTCATTATAACTAGCTTCATTATAACTAGCTAGTAACTAGTTAGCTTCATTATAGCTAGCTTCATTATAACTAGCTAGTAACTAGTTAGCTTCATTATAACTAGCTTCATTGTAGCTAGCTTCATTATAACTAGCTAGTAACTAGTTAGCTTCATTATAACTAGATTCATTATAACTAGCTAGTAACTAGTTAGCTTCATTATAGCTAGCTTCATCATAACTAGCTAGTAACTAGTTAGCTTCATTATAGCTAGCTTCATTATAACTAGCTAGTAACTAGTTAGCTTCATTATAGCTAGCTTCATCATAACTAGCTAGTAACTAGTTAGCTTCATTATAGCTAGCTTCATCATAACTAGCTAGTAACTAGTTAGCTTCATTATAGCTAGCTTCATCATAACTAGCTAGTAACTAGTTAGCTTCATTATAGCTAGCTTCATTATAACTAGCTAGTAACTAGTTAGCTTCATTATAGCTAGATTCATCATAACTAGCTAGTAACTAGTTAGCTTCATTATAGCTAGCTTCATCATAACTAGCTAGTAACTAGTTAGCTTCATTATAGCTAGCTTCATTATAACTAGCTTGTAACTAGTTAGCTTCATTATAGTTAGATTCATCATAACTAGCTAGTAACTAGTTAGCTTCATTATAACTAGCTTCATTATAACTAGCTAGTAACTAGTTAGCTTCATTATAACTAGATTCATTATAACTAGCTAGTAACTAGTTAGCTTCATTATAACTAGATTCATTATAACTAGCTAGTAACTAGTTAGCTTCATTATAATTAGCTTCATTATAACTAGCTAGTAACTAGTTAGCTTCATTATAACTAGATTCATTATAACTAGCTAGTAACTAGTTAGCTTCATTATAACTAGCTTCATTATAACTAGCTAGTAACTAGTTAGCTTCATTATAACTAGATTCATTATAACTAGCTAGTAACTAGTTAGCTTCATTATAACTAGATTCATTATAACTAGCTAGTAACTAGTTAGCTTCATTATAACTAGATTCATTATAACTAGCTAGTAACTAGTTAGCTTCATTATAATTAGCTTCATTATAACTAGCTAGTAACTAGTTAGCTTCATTATAACTAGATTCATTATAACTAGCTAGTAACTAGTTAGCTTCATTATAACTAGCTTCATTATAACTAGCTAGTAACTAGTTAGCTTCATTATAGCTAGCTTCATCATAACTAGCTAGTAACTAATTAGCTTCATTATAGCTAGATTCATTATAACTAGCTAGTAACTAGTTAGAATCATTATAACTAGCTTCATTATAACTAGCTAGGAACTAGTTAGCTTCATTATAACTAGATTCATTATAACTAGCTAGTAACTAGTTAGCTTCATTATAGCTAGATTCATTATAACTAGCTAGTAACTAGTTAGAATCATTATAACTAGCTTCATTATAACTAGCTAGGAACTAGTTAGCTTCATTATAACTAGATTCATTATAACTAGCTAGTAACTAGTTAGAATCATTATAACTAGCTTCATTATAACTAGCTAGGAACTAGTTAGCTTCATTATAACTAGATTCATTATAACTAGCTAGTAACTAGTTAGCTTCATTATAGCTAGATTCATCATAACTAGCTAGTAACTAGTTAGCTTCATTATAGCTAGCTTCATCATAACTAGCTAGTAACTAGTTAGCTTCATTATAGCTAGCTTTATTATAACTAGCTAGTAACTAGTTAGCTTCATTATAACTAGCTTCATTATAACTAGCTAGTAACTAGTTAGCTTCATTATAGCTAGCTTCATTATAACTAGCTAGTAACTAGTTAGCTTCATTATAGCTAGATTCATCATAACTAGCTAGTAACTAGTTAGCTTCATTATAGCTAGATTCATCATAACTAGCTAGTAACTAGTTAGCTTCATTATAGCTAGATTCATTATAACTAGCTAGTAACTAGTTAGCTTCATTATAACTAGCTTCATTATAACTAGCTAGTAACTAGTTAGCTTCATTATAGCTAGATTCATTATAACTAGCTAGTAACTAGTTAGCTTCATTAAAGCTAGATTCATTATAACTAGCTAGTAACTAGTTAGCTTCATTATAGCTAGATTCATCATAACTAGCTAGTAACTAGTTAGCTTCATTATAGCTAGATTCATTATAACTAGCTAGTAACTAGTTAGAATCATTATAACTAGCTTCATTATAACTAGCTAGGAACTAGTTAGCTTCATTATAACTAGCTTCATTATAACTAGCTACTAACTAGTTAGCTTCATTATAGCTAGATTCATTATAACTAGCTAGGAACTAGTTAGCTTCATTATAGCTAGATTCATCATAACTAGCTACTAACTAGTTAGCTTCATTATAGCTAGATTCATTATAACTAGCTAGGAACTAGTTAGCTTCATTATAGCTAGATTCATCATAACTAGCTAGGCACTAGTTAGCTTCATTATAACTAGCTAGTAACTAGTTAGCTTCATTATAACTAGATTCATTATAACTAGCTAGTAACTAGTTAGCTTCATTATAACTAGATTCATTATAACTAGCTAGTAACTAGTTAGCTTCATTAAAGCTAGATTCATTATAACTAGCTAGTAACTAGTTAGCTTCATTATAGCTAGATTCATCATAACTAGCTAGTAACTAGTTAGTTTCATTATAGCTAGCTTCATTATAACTAGCTAGTAACTAGTTAGCTTCATTATAACTAGCTTCATTATAACTAGCTAGTAACTAGTTAGCTTCATTATAACTAGCTTCATTATAACTAGCTAGTAACTAGTTAGCTTCATTATAACTAGCTTCATTATAACTAGCTAGTAACTAGTTAGCTTCATTATAGCTAGATTCATTATAACTATCTAGTAACTAGTTAGCTTCATTATAACTAGCTTCATTATAACTAGCTAGTAACTAGTTAGCTTCATTATAGCTAGATCCATTATAACTAGCTAGTAACTAGTTAGCTTCATTATAGCTAGATTCATTATAACTAGCTAGTAACTAGTTAGCTTCATTATAGCTAGCTTCATTATAACTAGCTAGTAACTAGTTAGCTTCATTATAGCTAGCTTCATTATAACTAGCTAGTAACTAGGTAGCTTCATCATCACTGAAGCAAGCACATAGCCTTAGGGTGGTCATAAGTCCGGTTTTAGGACGGACAGTCTGGTATTTGAATGCCTTGCCTGGCGTCCGCCGAAGCCTCAATCCAGACACCTATTTGTCCTCCTTTTTGGAGTTGCACCTGAACATAGCGCAGCATATTATCCAATCCCGTAACACATTCGGACTAACAAAAGATGGATAAACAGTATTATTGGCTGAAAGCGAAGTGATAAGCTGATATACAATTGGTTGAAAATGTAAACAAACGCCCATGTGTTAGCCCCCTACAACATGCCACCACATTAACAGAACGCATGCCGAAAAGACAGACCTCATTCAATCCAGAACACTCATTTATTGCTAAAAGCAGCAAAGATGACTTGCATGCATATTGCATTCTTTGTTGGTGTGATGTGGACGTCAGTACCAGAGGAAAGGGGGCTACTGAAGGGCACACTATTACTGACAAACATAAGAGCAACAGATGAGCCGTGGATACGTCATCCCTGACGTCATATTTTTCAGGAAGCAACATCACCACAAGATGACAAAATATCCTCTGCAGAGCTTTGTAAAGTCTATCATGCAGTCAAGCATCAGGATTTTGGATGCAGCCAGGAAGGGTCAGAAGTATTGCAGATAAAAAGTCAACTATTTGGTGAGTACACTAGTCTCATGTTTTATTTTACCACTAAGATAATGTTGTGTCAGAGGCATCCACTTGATATGATGATGTTTGCATGTTGTGTATTATTCTTAGGAAATACACACTATTTTACAGTAGGAAGCTCTAATGCCAAATTGATTCTAATGCAAAATTTTGATTTTGTGAATGGGCTTTATGAAATGAATATGTATTGTATCTAAAACCATACATATTTTTGAAAGTTTATAACAGAATTTTTGCAATGTTTTTATGTTTACCACCACCTGCAGGAGATGAACAGGCCCATGGGCAGTGGAGGCTTGGCCATGATGACCCTGGAGGTTCTGTTGTCTCCTGAGCTGCTGCAGAGGATGAAAGTGGATTGTGGTGAAGCCAATTTGAAGAACAGGATACTTAGGACTATTAAAATACAGGTGGACTGCTGCACACGAACACATAGAAAACACAAAGATAAGTCCCCAAGAGACTGAATCAGAAGTACTTAACTGGGAGCAATTCAATGTTCGCCAGTTGTTTTTTTCTTTTGCTGTTTCTATAAAACATGTTCTTTATGCTGGTTAAGAGCTGAAATGTGTATTTTTTGCATTCATTTATATGTTTATTTTTTTATTTTTTTCGCGCGCAAAGGGTGCGAACACACACTCTTGCGCAAGTTCAAAATATTCAACTTTGGCGACAAATTCACCTGAGGCCATGACGCAACGGCCAATCAGTGTCGGCAGAAGAGGATGACATCAGCAATGGAGAAGAAAGCAAACACCATTGTGCAGATACCGGAGCTCTCCAACTCGACTCAATGTAAATAGATTGGCTATATAAAAAGAATGACTGGATAAAAGTCACAGAGGAGTTTAAACTATCCTGTAAGTGCATAAACTACATATTTGAAGTTTGATTTAATACTGTAGGTCTGTGAACACAGATAGCTGCTACTACGGCGGTTAGCTTCACCACAGCTGCCCCACGCTGTCCTTTTCCTTGTTTAATAGCGGTGATTCAATGTGATTTTACCAGGGGAAATATGCCAAAGTTTACTGGAGAGGCTCCGGGACAAGAGAGAAAAGCAGAGGGAGAGAGAGGGTCTGTGGCTGCACCAGGGAGAAAGACGAGGGGAGAGATGCAGATGCAGCCCCATCACAGGCTGTCACAGGTGGGTAAACAGGAGAGGAAAACATCCTGAAGCGTGTGGTAATCAGTAGTTTTACAGATAGTTTTACTTGTTTATACATATTAAAAGACAGAATTGACACAGAAAATGTTTATATCTTCATTAATAAGGTGTAGTATAAGTTGGAAACATATCCAGACCCATTATAAGTACACCTAGGAATGCATTTAAACACTGTGGCTCCTCTCTGCTGTTAAAACACCTGCAGACTATCACACAGGACTGTTATTAATGAAACCACACTCTATGGAAACTTAAATGACTACTATTAAATAACAATCTATGATTTAAGTGAGAGTATGAAGCCTTTAAAGAGGAGGGAAAAATCAAGAATGGATGTAATCATGGTTAGGACTGTGATTCATCAATAAGAAATCTTATTATGTTCAGTATTTTGTTGTCAATATTGACTACTAGTAAGCATTTATGTTGTGTTAATTGTAAATCTCCAAGTCATTGCATTTTGCTTATAAATTTGAGAGCCTGCATGTTCATAATTATATATGTATTAGTTTAATTTGATGTTTAAGAAGTCAGTTACATACAAACTTGGTTAAGAACTCACAAACCAGATCTTCACTGTGAATTTAATGTAGTTTCACACAGCTATGATGATTTAAGAGTATGAATATATACAGTATTTGTTTATTATATTGTCTGCAAAATAAAGGCGTCTTAATTTGGTTAGAAATGACTCACTTTATGTATTTTTGCTTTGCCACACATTTGGGGTTAATGAAAATGTTTTGCATGGTGCTTGCTTCAAAATATAAATATATCACAATCACAAAATATAATCATTTTGTAGATTAATCTGTAAGATATTTAGATGTGCAGACTACACTACATGACATTATCAGCTACACCAGATTAAGGTTTTAAATGCTCCTTCAAACATGCATTTGACTCATAAACAAAACACACAATATCATATTGCATCATTGATCTTTATTATGCTGCCAGTTAAAGACAATATTCCTCATTTGTTTTTGTTTTTTTCAAAGGGTAGGCTATAAATTTATTTCAGTTAGATCAAGATAATGTTTAGAAAGACTGCCTTAATTTAGTTGTAACAAGACTAGGTAAAAACCTAGTACATGGCTGACTGTAACTATCTGGGATAACTGTTGAAATGCTTGACTGGCAGTGATTTTGTCATTATTGTTATTTTTGAGCCAAATTTATGCACATAGCCACATGCTATAGAACGCCAACTGGACCATAACGTCTACTTCGGTGTTCACATTAAAACGTCAAATTTATACGTCTTAACATGTAAAAATACTACGTCTTAACACATTAAAACCACGTTAAGACGAAAGAAATGCCATGTTAACAAGTACATTTTTTACGTCTCAAGACGTTTACAGCATTGAGGCTTCCATACTATTGGCTGGAGTCAACATACCCACCCCCTTCAGACGTAGGGGCTGCGTTGGGCTGAATGCATGCCTACATTGTGGTCATGTGGTGGTCATATGGCTCTTGCTACTGGGTACATTTTGGCTTTTTTTACTTTTTTTTTTACGGTTGTGGCCGTACATTTGCTGAATATACCCCACTTTTATCATCGGATGACCAAGAACTTGATTCTATACAGCATGTTATAACCAGGTAGGCTATGAACTACTAGCGTGAACAAGCAGAGTTACTTATTTGGTAATTATCGACTGAATGCTTCGCTCTACGAAGCTGGGTTTTGGGGTTAACGCTAGCGAGCTAACTTAAGGCTTAACCCTAGGCTGCACAATGGTCTGCTCTGTAGAATGTTATGATTTTATGGATCGGACTGAGATCAAGGCATAGAAAATCTATGATTCTAAAGGCATTAATGGAAGATAACTCTTTGAAAGTGGAATGCCTTAATGGGTTGTGGTAGTGAAGCCAGCGACCGCAGGGATACACCAGTTGAACTGTCTTCGTTGTCGCTCTTCTATCAGGAAATGATGCAATTGCCAACTGTAGATTTGAAAACAATCAATTGATAATTACCAAATAAGTAACCCGGCTTGTTCACACTAGTAATTCATAGCCTACCTGGTAATAACGTGCTGTATATAATCCAGTTCTTGGACGATGAACCACCTGCTGGAATCTAGTCGCCAAAGCTTGCAGTCTCTGGTGCCGGTTCATTTTGGTCTTGCACAAAACCTTTCAGAAAACCCATCTCATTTCTTTAATTTGGAAAAACAGAGACAGACAACAAAGAAAATTCATAGGTTGCTTATTAATGATGTAATTAATGAAGATCAGGACCAAGTAAATGAGGAAGTTAAAGTTTTTCATAGCAATTTGTATAAATCCAATTTTTCTAAGGAAAACTGTCTTCAGTTTTTAAATAAGATTAGAGAACAAAATAAGTTAATGGATGATGATTTCAAAAATTATATGGAGGATATGCTTGAAATTGAAGAGCTAGACAGAGCAGTTATGCAGATGTCTTACGGGAAGTCACCAAGACTAGATGGTTTAACCGTCGAGTTCTACAAATTTTTTTGGAAAGATATTATAGAGTTGCTTTACAATGCTTTCACAGAATGTATTTCAAACAACAATCTTCCTCCCACAATGAAACAGGGTCTTATCTCTCTAATCCCAAAACCCAACAAAGATGTACTTTTATTGGATAATTGGAGACCGATTACCTCATTGTGTAATGATTACAAATTATTGGCACATGTTTATGCAAACCTTTTAAATGAGGGTTTAAAGCAAATAATACATGAATGTCAATCAGCCTTTATAAAAGGAAGAAGTATACACAATCACACCAGATTGATATTAGATATGCTTGACTACAAAGACTTTATTGATACTGATAGTTTGGTGTTATTTCTTGATTTTTATAAGGCTTTTGACACCGTTAAACACTTTTTATTAGAAGCATTGCACCTTATATGTTTTGGTAAAATATTTTGTAATATTGTTAAGATGTTTTATACTGACATTTATAACTCAGTTTCTTTGAACATTGCGGCGTTCGGCAAGGCTGCCCAATCTCCTCGAAATTTTTTATTTTGACCACTCATCTGTTAACACTGCTCATTAAAAGCAATCCAGAAATTGAAGGTATTACAATATTCAATAAGGAATTTACAATATGTCAGTTCGCGGATGACACTGTCATCTTCTTAAAAAACAAATTTATGGTTGAGAAAGCTCTTAATAATATTTCTATATTCTCCAAGGCTTCAGGGCTATCTTTAAATATTAAAAAATGTGAAATACTTCCCATTCATACATGTACAGATCCCAATATTGCTTCAATTAAAGTTACATCTGAAGTAAAATATCTTGGAATAATGATTTCAAAAAACATTATCAGAAGAGAAGACGTTAATGTAGCTAATCGCTTGATAGACATGAAAAGATCCCTAAGTCGTTGGTTAACCAGAGATCTTACAATCTATGTTAGAGTCATTCTATCAAAAGCAGAAGGTGTCTCCAAAATAATTTATCCATGTCACTCCCTGTATGTCTCTTCAGACAATATAAAAAAGCTAATTCTATTATTTTTTCATTTTCATGTAAAACGAAAACCCATTATATTAAAAGATCTGAGCTAGTTAAAGAATATGGGAATGGGGGTATTAAAGCTTTAGAATTTGATTCAATTGTTGGAACTCTTGAGATTAAATGGCTGAAGACATATTTGTCTCAGACAGAGTAAATGTGGTTTCATATTCCAAGATCATTGTTTAAAAATTAGGAGGGCTTGAATTCCTTTTAAAATGTGATACTGATCTACACAAAGTTCCTATTATTAAGCTATCTAACTTCCACAAGCAGATTCTTCAATGCTGGAAAATGATATTTACTCATAATTTCTCCCCTCATGGATCTATTTTATGGAATAACAGAGTGATCACAGTAAACAAGAAATCAATATTCAGAAGAGATTGGTATGAGAAAGGCATTCTGTTTGTAAAGGTTATAATGGATTCTGATGGAAGTCTTCTAGACTACAGGGCTTGGTTTGAAAAATATGGAATAAATTGTACTCAGAGAGAGTATAATAGGATTTGCAAAGCAATCCCCTTACAACTGATTCAATTAATCAAGAATACCTTATTGTATTCGAATGTTGTATCAGTACTACCAAAATTGATGATTAAAGATTGTAACTTAATTGACAAAAAATGTAATAACAAACTGATTAGTGCTATGTTGAAATCTATAATATTTTATAATTACAACTGAGAAATTAAAGCACAAGTGATTGATAAGGTAACTGTGTCTATGATGGAAAAAGCACACTCTAAATATATTAAATGGCCTATCTCCCCAAAGATTAAAGAAACTCATTTTAAAATACTTTATAAAGTCTACCCAGTTGCAGAATTTCTAAAAAAAAAAAAAAAAAAAAAAGATTTAAGTTTGACGTTCACCTGTGTACCTGCTTTTGATATTTCTCATATATTCTTTTACATACATAACTTAAAATCTAATATCTCTGATCTGGTAAATTTGATTATTCTAATGGGTAAATATCATATTCATTGCAGCAAGTGGAGAAATAGCAAACCCTCCTTTGATTGGTTTATTAATGATTTCAAATTATTTTTTTCTGTCCCTTAAAAAATTGTGTAAAATTGCTATAAAGACCTGTGAAGATATATCTCATTTCTTACTTATCTGATTTAGCCCTAACTTATTCTTGCTTATTTGATTCATCCCTAACTTTGCTCCTCCCTATATATATATTTTGCTTGCCTTGTTTTCTGTGCCCAATAATGTAAAATGTGAATGTGAATTTCTTGTGTTTGACATTTCATTGTAAGAAAATGAATGGTCCTTATGAGAGAATGTATGTTTTTGTATTGTTCATTTGTGTTAAATTAAAAAAAAAAAAAAACTTTCAGAATGGGCCCCTGGAGACTAGAGGTTGGTTTCAAAATTCAACAAGCTGCCATTATTACTCTAATACTGCCATCTAGTGGGCACATAGGCAAACACAACATGTCATGTATGATATTGTAAACAAGCTGCATGTACTGCAATTAGTAACCAGTACAGAAATAACACAGGTGTTTAATGTCACCGTAAATAAATATTATTTTTGAACCCCAATTGAAGTAATAGCCTATTGTCTCTTAACCCCAATTTATACAAGGTAGGTGGGGAATTGATTTCTATCTTGTAATGATTGTATATATAGGATTTCCCCTCAGAAACTGATGAAGTGGTAGCACCCAAATTTAAACGCCTTAATAAGTAAAAAAAAAATGTACTTTTTAACACAGCATTTTCTTTCATCTTAATGCGATTTTTACATGTTAAGACGTACAACTTTGCTGTTTTAATGCAAGCGCCGAAGTAGACGTTATGGTCTAGATGGCGTACGATAACATGCTGTCCTCTCTCTCTCTCTGCCTCCCGCTTAATAAAGCTCCTCTCTGTGTTCATATGAAAAATCTACCGAGACATGAGTCAGACTTCACTGATAGAGACTGACAGTGTCACTGGAGATTATTATTTTCTTATCAGATATAAGTCTTTAATGGTAGTAAGTTTATACTAACAATAAAACACGAACTGTTAATGAACTGTTCGTTCTAAAATAAAATAAAAACTGCAGCAGGTTTCATGAACATTTCTAATTCTCCTCAGACAGGTGTGTAAGGGTCTTTATATGTGTAAAATTGAGCTGAAGTTTTACTTAAATGTTCCTATAATTTTTTATACCCGTTAATTATCTATAAACAGCACATTTATCATATCCCTGCCGATGCAAATGTGGAGATTTTAACATTTATTTGTTCCCCATAAGCATATTGTATTAAGGGAATATTTACTTTTTTTTTTTTTTTTTTAACAAAGCACACATTCCTGACTCACACAGCGACACAGACACACGCAGCTGGAGCACACACACAAAGCGCTGATGCGCGGATCCTCCGTGTTCAGAGAGGAGCTTTAAGAGGAGAAAGTTCTGCTGTTTATCCTCCAGTATTCTGAAACTTTTTCCCTCCACAGATAGAAGCCTGAGGTCTACACCACCAACATGTCAGCGTGCGTTTCAGTGTAGGTGTATGCTTAAGCATCGTGTTTGTGTGTCACTCTGCAGCACGAAAGCAGACGAGAATGAGAGGAGAGCAGGGGGACAGGAGCTCATGATGGAAAAATTGAAAACCGAAGGTTGTGCACGAGTCTCAACAAAATATATTCTCTGGACAAGACAAGCTGTCGGTGTTGCTCTGTGCTCTGGTTTTAAGAAGAACAGCAGTCCAGGTCGGAGTAAACAGCAGCTGTCTTACAGCAACATCCAAGCTAACAGCTAACGCCGGACAATGCGGGACAAGCCCTCCACCAGGATCGGAAAGCCATGCCGAAACAGACCGGGAGTGGAGAGAGAACATTTTTTTTCTGTCACAGAAAGCTTTCAGTCTTGCTCTCAGCACTTGTTTGGATAAGACACAATGTGTGGTTGAGCTAGAAGCACCGCTGCAGCTCAGTCCCAGCAAATAACTAGCAGGCCTGCTAGAGTTATTAGCTGGGACACAAAAACTCATAAGCTGTATACAACAAGTAACCCTTTCCCCGCAACAATCACATAACCATACGGGGGGGGGCAGAAGAGCGACAACATAGTTTTCTGTCACAGAAAGCTTTCCGTGTTTCTCTCAGCGCTAGCTGTGATGAAAAAATTTGTTGGTCTGGCTAAAGCCACGCTAATGTTCAGCTAGCAGCCGTAAATACAATTACAAGTAATCCTTTCACCCTTTAACTATCGCACACTCACGCTGAAGCGCGTTGGCAGAAGAGCAAAAACACTCCTTCTGTTACAGACAGCTTTTAGTGTTGCTGTCTTTGCTTGTTTTAATAAAGAAATGTCCAGTTTTGACTAAGTGCTGCTGTAACTTAGTCAGAGGTAATCGCTACACGAGCAGCAGTTGTACACAAACATTGACACAAAAAGTTACCTTTTCCCCCTCAACTATGACATAGTCATGCCAAAGCAGGTCAGCAGAGGAGTAAAATACATCTTTCCCAACATGAAAAGCTTATAGGGTTGTTTTATTCTTTTGTCATACATAAATGTGGCCCAGTTCTGGTGAAACAGGCTAAAGCTATATCTGAGTATTTAGAGCAGTGGAGGCAGCCATTAGAGGACTTTCAGTCCCCCTAAACCCTGCCCTTAGTGCAACTCTGTATGTATGGCTCTGGTGAACACAGTGGAGGCAGCCATTAGTGACAGCATTCAGTCCAAGCAAACGTTTTTGCAGCTTTTGAACTAGTTTCATTGTATTCAGCATAAATTGTCATTAATAGCTTATATCCTTCTATAGAAGGGTTTCTAGCCTTGCCCTTGCTGGAAAGCTGAAGCATGCTGCTAGACTAACCCAGGGAGCATCTTTTGAGCAGAGCCTTCTCTGTCAAATAAAACTGTGTGTCCATTTTGCAATAAAATTGTTAAATGTATGACGTCTGATAATCCACTGGATGGCATTTTTATAATTAATCAGATTTTATTCAAAATGTTTTTCAGTAATTTATTAAAAATGTTTATTAAATAGAGGTCTCATAATATTCAATATTATAAAAGAGGTCTTAAAGGGCTTAAGACACCTTTTCTTGGTCTTAGTTTCACAGCCTTGTTGATGGTTTATAGCTTCAGTTGTGACAGTTAAAGCAGTTTAACATTTAATCCTTCATTACAGTCATGGGGCGGTCTGTGTAATAATATAGTCATTGATTTAAATGTAATAAACATGAGAAGGCACTACATTCATCTGGTTTAAACATCCTCTTTATTTACATGACAATTTAATGACAGAAAACAATGGCAGTGTCTGTTTATTCCTACAACAGACCCATAGAGAAAAGGAGAAGGTGGAAGTGTAAAGAGTAGACTGTGAGGTTTATGGAAACGCAGGAAGAGGTGTGGCTACAGCGTGGTCACGCTCCTTCAACTCTGTTAGCACCAGTTAGGAGCTTTCTCACATCCAAAGCCACTCACTCCTGCTGCTAATCAGCATTATTCTGAAGATTCTTCTAACCTTTAGGCTAATTAAAGACATGATAGTTAAAGTAATACTCATTTTTAAAAAATACATATAGTATAGATAATCAAAATTTGACAATTCTTCTCAACTGGAAATTTCTATTAATGATCACAGATACTAATTATCAATGCAAATGCTGTATGTATATACCCTATAACTCTGTATTAGGATTGATCATTTATGTGTTTGTGTGTGTTATATATATGCTATATACATACATATATGCACACAACTGCTCAAAAGTTTGGGATCACTGGCAAATTTCTTTGTTTTCCAAATAAAAACATTTTCATGCAGTTCACAAACAGTTATCATCAACTGTCAGTCCTCTGCATCAATCTCCTAGCATGGAGGCTAATAGCAGATATATAAAGAGTGGAAGAGACCTTGGGAAAGGAAAGCTATCTCGAGATTTTGTAATGCCATGCCATACCCTGTGGACAGCACTTGCTAAGGTCAATTTCATCCTACAACAGGATGGCCCAAAACACATCTCCAACATGTCTACGACATATTTAAAGAATCAGCAGCCAGCCAGAGCTCTGACTGTAATGGAGTGGCCAGCACAGTCTTCAGATCTGAACCCTATTGAGCTGTTGTGGGAGCAGCTTAACCATACGGTACGAAGGAACTCCATCAAGCCAACCCATTTTGTGGGAGATGCTTCAAGAAGCATGGGATGAAATCTTATCAGATTACCTTGAAAATTGACAGCTAGAATGTCTAAGGTCTGCACGGCTGTAATTGCTGCAAAAGGGTTGTTTTTTTTTCTATAAAGGCAAAGTTTAAAGAACATTTTTCATTAAAAACCATTATTTCTAACTCTGACAATGTCAACATCTCCAGTTATTTTGCTGTATCTCCTATTCTACCTAATTTCATGAGTTTTTCCATTAAAACAAAAAAATCCCAAGTGATCCCAGACTTTTGAGTTGTAGTGTATATATACAGTCATGGATGAAGGTATTGGCACCCCTGGAATTTTTTTCAGAAAATACACCATCTCTCCCAGAAATTGTTGCAATTACAAATGTTTTTGGCATACATGTGTTCATTGCCTTTATGTGCATTGGAACAACACAGAAAATCAGAAGAAAAAAGATAAAAATGTACACAACTTTACACAAAAATCAAAAAATGGGCCTGACAAAATTATTGGCACCCTTTTAAAACTGTGGCTAAATCATTTTATTTCAAGCATGTGATGCTCATTTAAACTCACCTGTGGCAGTAACAGGTGCTGGCAATATAAAAATCACACCTGAAGCCAGTTAGAAGGTATAAAAGTTGACTCAACCTTTGTGTTGTGTGCCTGTGTGTGTCACACCAAGCATGGAGAAGAGAAAGAAGGGCCAAGAATTGTCTGAGGACTTAAGAAGCAAAATTTAAGAAAAATATGAACAATCTCAAGGTTAAAGACCATCTCCAGAGATCTTGAAAGTCCTTTGTCCACTGTGCGTAATATAATCAAGACGTTTATAACCCATGGAACTGTGGCTAATCCCCCTGGACGTGGATGGAAGAGAAAAATGGACAAAATAATGTAATGCAGGATAGTTGAAATGGTCCTCAGTCAACTTCCACACAAATTCAGGCTGTCCTGCAGACTCAGGGTGCAAAAGTGTCAACTGGGACCATACGTGGTCATCTGAATGAGATGAAGTGCTATGGCAGGAGACCGAGGAGAACCCCACTGCTGACAAAGAGACATAAAAAAGCCAGACTGGAGTTTGCAAAAATGTACCTGAGTAAGCCTCAATCCTTCTGGGAGAACATTTTGTGGACAGATGAGACCAAGGTAGAGCTTTTTGGAAAAGCATGTCATTCTACTGTTTACAGAAAATGGAATGAGGCTTACAAAGAAAAGAACACAGTACCTACAGTCAAACATGGTGGAGGCTCAAGGATGTTTTGGGGTCATTTTGCTGCCTCTGGCACTGGGTGCCTTGACTGTGTGCAAGAAATCATGAAATCTGGAGAATATCAAAAAATTCTGGGCCGCAATGTAGGGCCTAGTGTCAGAAAGCTGGGTCTGGGTCAGAGGTCATGGGTGTTCCAGCAGGACAATGACCCCAAACATACCTCAAAAAGCACCAAGAAATGGTTGGAGACAAAGCTGGAGAGTTCTGAAGTGGCCAGCAATGAGTCCAGATCTAAATCCTATTGAACACCTATGGAGAGATCTCAAAACTGCTGTTGCAAGAAGGAACCCTTCAAATCTGAGAGACCTGGAGCAGTTTGCAAAAGAAGAGTGGTCCAAAATTCCATTCGAGAGGTGTCAGAAGCTTGTTGATGGTTATAGGAAGAGACTGATTTCAGTTATTTTTTCCCAAGGGTGTGCAACTAAATATTAAGTTGAGGGTGCCAATAATTTTGTCAGGCCCATTTTTTGAGTTTTGTGTAAAATTGTGTACATTTTTATCTTTTTTCTTCTGATTTTTTGTGTTGTTCCAATGCACATAAAGGCAATGAAAACATGTATGCCAAAAACATTTGTAATTGCAACAATTTCTGGGAGAGATGGTGTATTTTCTGGAAAAATTCCAGGGGTGCCAATACTTTCGTCCATGACTGTATATATATTTTCAGTGCTTAACAAATTTATTAGACCACCTGTCATATTTGTCTCAAAGACCATCCAGCATCATGAAGTGCTTTAATGTGGACTCTCTTTTATTTTCAGTGAGCTCTCCACGTTTTACCATTTTGAACAGGAATTAGGGATTTCAAACTGAATTCACCCAAATTTGAGCCGGCTCACTGGGCTTCTCTGAGAAGCCAAAAATTAATCAAGCATAACATTCAACCAGTAAAACTCATTTCTCTGTTCAAGAATGCAAGTAAATAACTATAATTTGACATATTGTATATATGATATGCCTGTAAATGTTTGTTTTTAGCCTGGACCCCAGGGAGACTAGCTGTGCTCCAGGGTACAGCTAATGGGAATCCAAAGTATTAATATAAGTATTAATATAAGTATTAATCAAGAAATAATAATGTCCTTTACTATTTTTTCATTTTTTTTGTAAATCAGTAAATTTGAAAATTCATGGATAACAATAATAATTATCTTTTAGCATTAAAAATATCATTTTGGTTAAAGACCGTCTACATATTGGTGTATTACCCATTGCAGAAACATAAAAAAATGATTTTGGTAATTACCAATGCTGTTAATTTAGGGCAGCTGTGGCATAAACTTTACTTTGGTTAGGGTTAGGGTGGTCTAATACATTTCTTAAGCACTGTATATGTACAGTACATTGATATGCATTCAAATCTATCAATCAGGATTGTGTTGTTCAGTAGAAAAAAGAGAACCTGATGGTTTGGAAGGACATCTGTAAATGTAAATGGGGTAATTGAATGTTATGGGGATTTTTCACAGATACAGATACGTTGAAAACTACAGTCATCATCATTCCAGTCTACCACGCCTTTCATGTGCCGTATTTCTCCACAGTCCTCCACATTATTCCAGTTGTCAGGCTGCCCAGGCCCCCAGAATCTATCAGATGAGATATGAGAGAAAACACCTGTTAGTCACATTTATATCAGACGTGCCATTATTGACATAATCATCATTATATCGTTAATGACTTCATCATCTTTATGCTGTTAATGCGTTAATCATCATCATCCTCTGTCTATCAGTGCTTTCTAAGTTAGTATGAGCAAACTTTAGAGTGGACATACTATGCAAAATTACTTTTTCAGGCTTTTCTAACAAAAATATGTGCCCCTGGCCTGTCCACAATTCCCTCAAGTGCCATAAAAATCCATTGCCTCCCCCCTCTCCTTCTCCATCTTTCAGAAAACTTGTGCTAAAACAATCCGTTCTCAGATTTTCCCCTCATGATGTTATGTGGGGAGTTAGCCCCGCCCCCAGGCTCGGTTGGCCCTCCCAGTTTGGAAAAAAGTTCCACCCTCCTCTCCTGATACTCCTCTCAGCTGGCAGGTGAGAGGAGGAACATCCATTTCCTGAGAGGGGTTGAGTCAGTCAGCTCATTAACATTTAAGGACACAGAAACAGCTCAGAAACAGTGTTTTTTTTTTTTTCAGCAACAAACTTTACAGGTATGTTTTGGGGACCTCTGAGACCAACAGAAACTTGTCTTAAAAGGGTAAAATATGTCCCCTTAAAACCTCAGATTACAATCACTGCATTGTTTAATGAAGAGCTGAAACAAAGATAGATTTTGAACCATTAGAATAAAGGGATTACTTTTAATAAAACACAAAATCCTGATAAGAATGTTTGGGATTCTGTGTTTAGTAAAAACTTACGTGGTTGTGACTCTGGTCCCATCCACCCACTTCCAGGTCCCTTCACTAACATGGTCATTCAGACCAATCCAGGCAAGTTTATCTGAATCCACCAACCCTCTGACAAATATCTGTTAATATGATAAACATGATTAAACTCAGACATCTATTAGCCACTGTACCCATAAACCATGTCCACTAACAAAATCAATATCAATCATTTCATATCTGACTGTTATTTCTTTCTGTGAGGTTTCACTACATCTGCATGTTGTCAGCCCCTGAATAGCTATTTCATGTTTCATGGTGAACAAAATTCCCATGACCACAGCTTTTGACCTTCTATGCAGTAAGGTCAACATATTGGGATGTGGCTGAATACATTTTAGCAGAAAAAGAGGAACTGTGGGGGGAAACTTGAGCTGTGACTTCCTGAGTAGTATTGGAAATATCTGAGGTGATGTTAGAACTATATAAAATACATCATTTATTAAAATTTTTATTTTATTTTATTTTATTAAAATTATTACAGATCTCTACATGTAGAAACTTTAATATTGGGACACATTTCTTTCTTTCTTACCATTTTATCTTTGGTGTTTATGATTGCCAGATCCCCTCCATTGGAGGTGCAGAAGCTTCTGCTTGAATGCCAGCTTCTTGTTGTGGTTGAAACGTGGAAACAGCTTTCACCAAACTTGCTCCAGCCTGATGGACAACTCCTGTCTAAAGATTTAAAGAGAAAGAGAGTGCAATAATCAGACTGTAAACACCAACCCACTCTTTAGAACAACATTAAACTTCAGTGAGAATCATCTTACCCATCTTGTTGACCCTCTGCTGTAACTGATCTCTTACTGCTGTCAGACTATTGTAGTCAGTCCTCAGCTGATCCTTCGCCCTCTGCAGAGTGTTGTATTTGCTTTGTAAGTCGTTTTTGCTTCTTTGCAGTTGATCCTTGTCATTCCTCAGTGCAGAATTGCTCCTCTGTAACTCATCTCTGTTTGTTCTCATGCTGTTTAACTGTGTCTGTAACTCGGTCTTTTCTTTTCCAAGGTCATTCAGATTCCTCTGCATGTTATTAAGGTTTGTTTGAAGCTGATCTTTCTCTTGTTTTAAGGTACCGTAGTTTGTGTTTAACTGTTTCATTTCCCTCTTAAGATCATTGTTACTATTCTCTAAAACATCTTTGTCATCAGACAGGGACTGGTATCTGCTCTGAAGTTGATTTTTACTGTCATTCAGATACGTGTAGCTGGCTATCAGCTTGTCCTTGTCACTCTCCAGTGAGGAATAGTTCCTTTGTAGCTCATCCTTTTCTCTCTTCAGATTATCAGAGCTCTTCTGCAGGTCCCTGTAGTTTGTCTGTAGCTGATCCCTCACTTGCTCCACAGTCCTGTAGTTTGTTTGTAGCTGATCCCTCTCTTGTTCTAAGTTGCCGTAGTTTGTTTGTAGCTGATCTCTCTCTTGTTCTAAGTTGCCGTAGTTTGTCTGTAGCTGATCCATCCTTTGTTCTAAGTTGCCGTAGTTTGTTTGTAGCTGATCTCTCTCTTGTTCTAAGTTGCCGTAGTTTGTCTGTAGCTGATCCATTCTTTGTTCTAAGTTGCCGTAGTTTGTCTGTAGCTGATCTCTAGCTTGTTCTATGGCGCTGTAGTTTGTCTGTAGCTGATCCCTCGCATGTTCTAAGTTCCTGTAGTTTGTCTGTAGCTGATCCCTCGCATGTTCTAAGTTCCTGTAGTTTGTCTGTAGCTGATACCTAGCTTGTTCTAAGTTGCTGTAGTTTGTCTGTAGCTGATCCCTCGAATGTTCTAAGTTCCTGTAGTTTGTCTGTAGCTGATACCTAGCTTGTTCTAAGTTGCTGTAGTTTGTCTGTAGCTGATCCCTCGCATGTTCTAAGTTCCTGTAGTTTGTCTGTAGCTGATACCTAGCTTGTTCTAAGTTGCTGTAGTTTGTCTGTAGCTGATCCCTCGCATGTTCTAAGTTCCTGTAGTTTGTCTGTAGCTGATACCTAGCTTGTTCTAAGTTGCTGTAGTTTGATTGTAGCTGATCCTTCTCTTGCTCTAAGTTTTTGTAGTTTGTCTTTAGCTGATCCCTCTCTTGCTCTAAGTTTTTGTAGTTTGTCTGTAGCTGATCCCTCTCTTGCTCTAAGTTTTTGTAGCTTGTCTGCAGCTGGTCTTTGTCTTCTGTAGAGTTACTCAGTGTGGTCTGTAGCTGATCCATCCTTTGTTTTAAGGAGCTGTAGTTTGTCTGTAACTGGTATCTCTCTGCAGCTCCAGCCTGAATCTGCTCCGTAGACTTGGGGTGGAAGGTAAAGTGATCTGTAGAGTGGAAATAACAGAAAAGAAAAAGAAAAAAAAACATGCGACTGATGTAGTTCTAGTTTTTATTATCTTAAAAAGAGCTGAACCTGGAGTATTTTAACCAGAACACGGCGAGTGCTGCGAGATAGAAATAACTTACAGAAGAGAAACTGTCCGACATTTCCAGCCAGCAGGAGGACACACAGTAATCCAAGGAACACAGAGACGGATCTGGAGGAAGGTGCTCTTCTGTGAAGATCCTCTGAAGGACACAAAAACTTAAACTTAATGCTTAAACACTAAATGTTTACCTTTTAAAGTTTTTCTCCTGTTGTTAAACTTGTTTTTTTCTAAATGTCACATTTTCTTGTAAAATAAAAGTAGGTTTTTTTTTTTATCAGAAAAACGAGAAAGCAAAGGAACCCAAGGCCAAGGAGATCTCTGAGCTGTTATGTTTGTCTTACTAAAAGAAAACAAAACTCCTGAGAAGTCTCAGTTCTCTCACATCAACAAGAATCATTGGACATGGAGTCATTTTGTACATACACTCCTCCATGTTTCTATATGTATTACTGTCTATAAGCACTCTGAAGCTGTCTACTAGCTCTAAGTCATGGTGTCAGACTTAGTGTTTGTTTTAATGATACACGATGATAAAATGAATCATTTTGACTTCAAGTGTTCAAAGAAATCAAAACACTAAACATTTCATCACACTGCCAATTGGGACTAAAATTTTGTTTTGAACTGCAGTTGTTCAATTTAAAGCTTTCAGTTAAAACAGTGATTGTGTGTTTATAATAACACTACTAAACATTAATAAACTCTGATAAACACGTTTATGATAACACTTTAACAACACTACTATAATAACATTACTTAATACACAGATAGGAGTTTATAATAACAATACAATAAAAACATTACTATAATACTACTACTATAACACTATAAAACATTACTCTAATAACACTACTACAATAATTCTATAACAACATTACTAAATACACAGATATAGGAGTTTATAAGAACAGTACAATAATAAAATTACTATAACAACACTACTAAAATAATACCATAATAACCCAATAATAACACTACTATAATAACATTACTAAATACACAGATGGAGGAGTTTATAAGAACAATACAATAATAACATTACTGTAATGTTACTATAATAACATTACTTAATACACAGATAGAGGAGTTTATAACATTACTATATAAGACTACAATAATAACACGATAATAACACTACTATAATAATACTATGATACTTAATACACAGATAAAAAGGTTTAGAATAGCACTACTATAATAACCCTTAACACACAGATAGAGAGGGTTTTATCTGAATAAAGGGTTTCTGAGGGTCAGCTTGTCTTTAAAACAAGATTTACAGTTGTTAATTCTCTTATTTATTCTTACTCTTTCATATTGTACTGTATTTTAAGGGGGATATGTTTTACCTTTTGTGACGAGGTCCTTCATTGTGAGGTTCTTCGTCATATACACGCTGTCATCAATCTCCATCAGATCCATTCTGATAATGGTTCAACTTTTTTCTAGAATAAAACATGTAACATCTGTATTTCATGTTAGAGCCAACCTCTGTTCCTTCTACATACCTCAGGACAAACTTAAAAACATGGAGTCAAGTAAGACGTAACATTTCCTGAAAAATTACACAAAATAAACCACTTGGTTTCATGTTATTAAACAAGGACTATTCAAATATGACAAAATCAAACCTCTAATCATGGGGTGATTTGGAAACCCCTAAAAGGAATTTTTCTCAAGGTTGTCAAAGAATGAAAAAAAATTGTGAGTTCATTGAAATTACTGAAAGTATTCTGATTAAAACTGAAATGAAAATTAGCTATTTTGGATGTAATATTCAGTTATCTTTGAAGGGAAAAAAAGCCCCAAACGTGCACGTACCTGTGAGCTGAGATGATAAAAAGAAGTGTCACTCTGACCGCATTCACATGAAGATGCTGCAATGATGTTTTCCCCACATTTATCCTGTTGAATATCTGGAAGTTCAGCAGTTCTTATGGGGAAGTTTCCAATTTTCTTAGACCTGCATCTTGAGCAGTTTCTGTTCCTATTTCACTCTAATTACCTTTCTACTGAGGTCAATGAAACAGTGACAGAGTTACAGGAAAAAGTATAAAGTTCTAACTCTGCTTCCAGTTTTAAAATGTATTATTATGTCATTGTGCACATCTAAAGACCATCCAACCATTGTCTACTTCGCTTATATTCAGGGTCAGAGAGTACTGGAGCCACTCTGGGTCACCCCCTGGACTGGTTACCAGCCAATCACAGAGCTCACAAATAGGGACAGACAAGCAGCAACACTCACACCTATGGACAATTTAGAGCCACTAATATAGCTAGCAAGCGTGTCTTTGGCCTGCACAAGTAACCTGGAACTAGTCCAGGAACTAGACACCTTGTTCAGAAGGTTCAGGACTCACTTACTAGGACTACATGCAGTCCGGTGAGTACCTGCAAGATCCAGAATACTGTATTACTACTCACTCAAAGAGAAAGAGGTAAATAGCACAGGTCGGATATTTGGTAAAATGACAGACAAAATGCGAGGCGCTCAGGTTCACAGTGAATCATTAATTGCTAATGGCATTGGGATGAATTTCGAAAACCACGGTCTCGCCAAAACTGAAACAGACCTCCTGAAGAGTCTCTTTTGGATATCTGGTTCCAGTGTCGGTAAGGACATACCGAATGATGGCGACGAGTTCCTCACAATGGTTTCTTTCCTTAAAACTGACATAAGCAAGTACTGTGTAAATCAGGGTGAGGAGATGTTAGCCCCATTTGCTCAAGCTCTGGTTTAGATTTAAAGCTTGCACTCTTTCTTTAACTGGCACTGCAAAAGACATAAGACCAGTATAGCTTACGTCGTGGATCCATTTTGTCCACCCCTGAAAGACAAATGAGAAGAGCACCCACCCCTTGATGATCCAATCACTATCCCTTATCCGGCTGGATGCATTGAGGGCTTGTGTCAGAACATGTGGACATTGGTATGCATCTCTGCAACCAGACTAGCCGGTGCGCTCCAGCGGACTTGGATCATAGCCTCAGTTCAAGGCAACAACCAAGTAGTAGCAGTTATACACTAGTTCCACCCAAACGCCTTAATAAAGGATAAGAAGATACAGATGTTCTGCTTGGCTCAGGCATTTGGTGAACAGCTCAGGTTGATACTCAACAGATTGGGACTTGCCCTCAAGCCAGAGGAAACTCTTCGTCTGTTGTATGCTGGCTGTCAGTTGCCACAGGCACTCAAAGCAGTGAGCTGTATTTGCTTACATGTACTTGTACATGAGATTACATGTACTTGAATAGTTTTTTAAAAAAAATCCTACTTCTGAGAGTAGTTATTAAGAAGAGTTCTTTTTACTCCTACTCTGTTACATTTGTGATTAAAAAACTGTACTTATACTATGTTACACTGGGCAATACACTGTCCGCTACTTTTACTTGTTTATAATTTATTTTCATGAAGTATTTTTTTTTACATTCAACTGAGCTCTCACAGCAGCATGAGGTAAAATCCTCTGCACCACAGCGTAAACAGAGGAGTGACCCCTTCCTCTTAACCCCTTAAAGCCTGCTGTAACATATTTGATACATACATTTATGATATCTCTATGTGCTCAATAAATTACTCAAAAAACTTACGAATATCTGATAAATGATAAAAATGCCCTCAAGTGGATTATCAGTTACCAAAAACACCTAAAGAATGAAATGCGATACTAAAAATATTGTTACATTTTATGGAAATTTTGATTTTTTTGAATTTCAGTAGAAAGTAAAAAAAAAAAAATTTCAGTTCCAAAAAAACGAGAATTTTCTGGCTATTATTTGTGTTTTCAAGCTTTAAAGGGGTTAACTATCAACAGTTGGAGATAATGGCTCCTTCAGAGGAGCATGTTGGTCCAACATCAAGACTCTTTGTTTCAAATGACAAGGAACAACAGCCACATAATGCACTGCCTACTGTGTCTACCTACAACGGTGGAAATCTCAAGCTCCAAAAATAGCACGTCAAATCTAAGAAAGCACATTATGGTAAGTAAGCTAAACAAGCTAACGACTGCACTGCTAGTTAGCTAAACGTATAAGTTCAAATCTCTGTTTTAACCCGCAGACTGCAAAGACACAGTTGTGTCAGTGATAAATGATGTCACGTGTCCAACCACCTATGAAAATCTGCCACAAATGTGATTTTACATGCCATTGTTTAACGTTACGTCGTCGTTGATACTGTTATCATGTGTGTGGCATATCACTGAAAACTAACATGGTTATAATGTTGGGCTAGTGGGCCACAGTCTTTGGTTTTAATAAGTTTCAGTTTGGCTTGCAAAATTTTTTGAGTGATAATCAGGATAAAAATTCATAAACTGGAGCTAAAAAGCAAAAATTATATATTAAAAAAAGGTCCAAAAGTCAGAAATGAGGCCAGTTCATATGAATAATTTTATAAATATGAGCCAAAAATCACTAATACATGAATAATGTGATTCAAAAGTAAGAACTGCAAGGTATCCATTCATGTATGTGAGACTACATTCAACATTTAGAAATAAGATTACTATTATGAGAGAAAGAGTCTGTTTTTTCTCATTATATTGAATTTTTCATCTCATAATTGTGATTAGCAAACATAACTTGACTGCTGCTTTGAGTATTAAGTTACATTTTTTATTTCTTGTGGTTATTTTTGGCAAGTTATGCTACTTTTTTAACGACAGTGTGCAGCTTACATTACTACCCCTGAATATGTTGGAATGCAATCAATTTTAATAAATTGCACTAAATAAAGTTATTCACTACTTGAGTAGTTTTTTAATAAGGTACTTATTTACTCTTACTCAAGTACTTATTTCTACGAGTAATTTTACTTATACTTGAGTAAATATGATTATTAAGTATCAGTACTTTTACTTGAGTACTGTAACTGTGTACTCTACCCACCACTGACTCTAATCAATGCTACTTTCCTTATACCAGCACATGTGGGTGGGTTTCAATACGGACTGCACTCCAAAGTGATCCTGCGAAATACCAGCAATCCTTTGGTCAATGCAATAGAAGATTTACGTAGGCTGGTGAAGGCTTAACTACTGAGTCCAATGGTGATCTGCAAAACAATCTACCAAAAACCGTCAGATTGTACGTGGATGCACCTGGCGCAGGATCCATATTCCCTCAATAATCCGGTCACCAAAAGCTTATCCAGTAGGCTTAAACATATGACTCAAGTTGCAGTTCTGCATGGAGCGCAAAACACAATCACTGCAGAGCTGTTCCACAAAAACTTTCAGGAGAATGCGGAGGTTGCTGTGTACCTATTAAACCAGAAAAGTCTTCCCACGTTTGGCACAGGCTATCTTAGATCTTCTTCTGACAGGTAAGCGCAGAACCTGAGCAGGGATGGTCGAAACTACCATGACAATGTTCTTGTTGGTTCTGAAATCGAAATCCCTGGTGGGAATCTCAGGGATGTGCAGGCAAGTTTTATGATTCAAGGATAAAGGTGTCAGGATGGGGAAGTGGGACACAATTGCGGACCCGGGTTTCTTAAAGTTATCCCAGAAGGATAACCACTAAAATCACAAGCGATATTTGGGAAAGGGAAGGGAGAGAACCCAAATTGGTGGCAACCAGAACTAAGAATCTCCCCAACTAAATAAATACTGAGAAAAGAGAACAAAACCACCGCTGCCTAGCAGCTGACTAGAAACAAAGCTCTAAGGGGAAAGAAAAGCCTCCTCCAATGAAACACTAAGGTCACCAGACTAGTGTAAAATTAAACAAAAGGACTGGGCAAAGGCCTCCAGCACTAAACCACTTCAGCTGGTAAATCCCAGATAATATACTCAGGTAAGTTGTCAGTTATGTTTGTGCAAACTCTCACTAAAACACAGGAAAACAAAGGGGGAGGCGCTCACTAGCTCTGAAGGTGAGGTAAAGAGTCAGCACTGAGAGCTGAAAACCAGGAGTATAAGTAGGCTTTCCACACCTGGCCACAATCAGGAGCCATCAGCTCACACACACCTGGCATTGCACTGATTGATCACACTCAGTAAGGACCCTGTGTGATCTCCCTCACAAAAGGTCAACTAAATAGCTCTTCTCTCAAGGGTAGGTGCTGCCTCTGGGAACTTCTCATCCGCAGACTTCACTGTAGCGAATAAAAAAGCTGTATACATGACTCATTCTGTCTCTGTTTTGTCAAACATATTTATAGATTATTCAATTTTATGCCTTTATTAAAAGTACAGTCTGTAAATTAGAATTCAGATTCCAAATTACAACACTCACTTCTGATGGTATGTGTGGCTTTTCAGAGTAAAAACTGAGCTTTCTATTCCTGTGGTTTATTTTGTGGCTCCTTCTACCTCAGCCTGTACTCTCACATCCTTTTAAAAACCACCGAAGTTAAATAAAATGAACTGTTTAACCTCTTACAGTGGGAGAGAATACCTGGTAGTTCACATATTTTAAAGTCATTAAGAAGAAGAACCTTGTGAAAAGGGAACAGAAACCTGATGAAACCACAGAGTTATCTCTCCATCATATTCAAACTGAATGATGAGAAGGACAGAAAGAGAATACTGTTACCTGACTGTGCATTAAAATTATCTGAAGAGTAAAAAAAAAAGTGCTGGCTACATTATTTTATAGTCAAACTACAATTGCCTGGGAACCAGAGTTATGAAAGCTGAACCAGAGTGGTAAGTAAACATTCTACGAATTTTTATAGTGAAAATTCATAGAATGTGGCAAATTGTTTCGTATTGCGAGCCTGTGACTCTGTCATTCCTTAAAAATCACGCTGGATCCATCCTGACAGAGAGCTTTATGCAGTAAAACAGCCATCCCCAGATGGCGGACCATGGCCCACTCCCGGCCCACCACCAGGTGTCATCTGGCCTGAGAAATTTGGGGGAAAAGTCGGAAATTTTTAAAAATATATTCACTTTTAATGCTTATGTTCGTAGGTGTTTAAAATACAAATTTTCACTCATTTATCATGATTAATTATAGTCGTCAACGGGCCGTTGACGACTTAATTTGCATAACACCATCTTTACAGAGAAGCAGTGGCAGCAGTAGCATATCACAAGTGTGATCCTCTGTTTGAAAGCTAACAATCTCATGTTTTCAGCCATATAAACCAATCTCAGATACAACCATAACAGCAAACACAGTCCGTCAGACCTGCAGCAAAAAAGACGGAGTAAAATAAACGGAATTACTCACCTTTGAAGCCCTGTCCTGTTCCACTGCATCAGAATATTCCCACAAAAATAGTCTCAAAATCTTCCTAAGATATCCATAAATCCAATGACACTCAGCATCTTGTCCAAAACTCATAAGAAAAGGCCATAAATCATGACTAAATATAGTTGCATTTACAAAAAGACGTCCACCCTGTAAATTTCCTCCTCCTTTTTTGTTATATCTGCATATTCCTCCCCCCGATTGTTTACATCTTTCCTCAACATGGCCGCTGGGGTCTGACCATTTGATTGACACCTCATTTGAGCCGATCGGAATTTGTATATCCAAACCACAGGCTCTAATGTCCAACCAGCGACCGCAATTCAGAAAAGACCAGCCCAGACTCCTGCCCTCCAAACTTTCAGCCAATGAGAACCAGCTTCTTTTTGACTGACTAGTCGTTTAGCCAATAGACTGACCTTTCCTATGATGTATCACATGTAGGGGTTTGGATTAGATTACATGACGTAAATGCGCCATATACATCCCACTGTGTTGTGTGGCCTAAAAGGACTGTTACAATGACTGGCACAATACACACGGACTGTAGATTGCATGCAGATGTAAAATCAGTTGTAAATAGTGTAATGTAATTACTTTGTTGTGTTTTCTTTATATATATATATATATATATATATATATATATATATATATATATATATATATATATATAATTTTTACAACCAAAGCACTTGTACTGACCTCTTGTTTTCTACAATTTTAGCAGCAAAAAGAGAAAAATGCACAAAATGTCCCTTTTTTTTCTGCAACAAGTCATATTTTCACTCTAGGTTTCCTGCTCCTGCCTCCTCCTTTTTAAAAAAAAATTTGATTCACGGAAGTATAAACTAAGCGTAACTCTGCACTTTGTTTGTATTTTCTATTTAGATGCTCTTGTACTGCAGGGAGGGCCCGCGATGGTGACCCAATTCATGTTTTCCCAGGCAGTTCAGAAGTGGCTCCGCTATGCACCGGACAGGGCAGGGGGAGCTGGACGCCTGCACCGGTAAATGTGTTATTAAATGTAAATGTGTTATTAAATGTAAATGTGTTATCAAATGCTGTTATATTCTAATAAAAATGTGTTTATATGTACTTTAAAGTCATCAGGTGTAGTCATTTTTTGCCAACCCTAAAAGGTTTTCATAACTTTTTCCCACCCTGGCTGTAGAGAAAGCAGGGTTTCTAGGCCTGGATATTCAGCTTATTACAGTTGAAATTGAATTGAAAACACCTTGATTTATAGTTGAGTAGAAATGTCCACGTTGTTTCAATATTCCTGATAATTGAAATACCATTGAAATTCTGTTGTTCTATGTTCAGAATTTCAATGTTGTTTCAATATTAAAAAATGGTGCAACATGATGTAGAATCAACATCATATTTCAATGTTGATTCAATGACTTAATGTTGAAAAAATAACGTTGGTTCAATAGAGTTTCAATAACTGCTTGCTGTCTGGGGTCAGAATCGTTCATCATCAGTGCTAAGTTTTTTTGTTTGTTTGTTTGTTTTTTTTTTTATATATATATTTTTTTTATTTGACAGTTTATGGTTAAAAAGGTGACCCTGTTAGGCCCTCAGGTTTGTCCTGAATCCAGAATCTGGCCTCTGCTGTGAAGTTTGACGCCCTTGGTCTACATTCATGTATGTAGTAATAATGGCATCCACTGTGACCAAAAAATAAACGAGGTCTGTAAATAAAAACATATAAACTGACAGTAAGCAGCTGATTTATAGAATTATATTGACAGATTACAAATGTATGGTTTAATCGGGTTCTACTTAGTGTCAAGTCAGTGTGTTACATTTTTTAAATTTGTTAAATAGGCGGCAGCATTTTTCAAAAAGCCCGTCAGTGTTTATACATGTCTGCATGTGAATCAGTGAGTGATAGGCTAGTTTTACCAGTGCCAATGATGGGACAGGGAGTGAAAATTACTCAATTTAGTTGATGTGGCAAATGCTAGGGCAGTATACACATACTTTATGTCTGTTAGTTAACCTGAATAAAGGTGAAAAACATCTTTTAAGGAAATATCGGTCTATCCGTCCGTGTCCATCTGTCTGCAAGTCAGTACAGCTCACAGTACAGTAGGGGTGTAAGAAAATATCAATACACTGATATATCGCGATATTTCACGGCGCAATACTGTAACGATATTTTCTCAATAATTTACTTTGTTGGTGCAAGGTTTTGTGATGTAATTTCACCCCCTGCATTCAAGATCAAGTGAGTCTTCCGGTCTGAGTGAGCCGGTTGCTCGTGCCTGCACAGCAGAGCAGCGTCTGCTGCGTTTGTAGCAGATGTGTGGATTTATTATGACTTCCAAAACATCAAAGACGATACAAACATAGACAGGAGTCAAGTACAACTCCTCCCTCTTTCCCACTCCTGAAACCTCATTTAAAACACCATAGTTTGCAGGTGTGTAATGTGGATATCAGCTATGGGAATATAACAGATAAAGTTGTATGTTTGTGACCTACTCACAGCTCATAACAGAGACAGAATTAAAAAGTTGCTCTCCATCTCTCCAACTTGGCTCAGCGCTATGACGCATGAATGGGTGCTGAATGAAGCTCTCTGTCAGGATGGATCCAGCGGGATTTTAAAGGAGTGACCGAGAAACAGGCTTGCAGCACGAAATGGATCAGAATAAAACACATCCGAAAATAACAGACCCAGTGTGTAAAGACCTGTACTCATGCAACCTAAATTTCCTGGTTAATACTTAGTTTTATTTATAAGGACCTGCGCCGTCTTGGTGTCGTTAAGAACCAGGGCTTCCATAATACCATCAAAACGCTGACCCGTCACGTCATGCCCTCCTCACAATTGACCTATGGCTAAGCCACACCCCCTCCACTCACTCGGACAAACAATGAACATTCACTGACGGACACTATTGCAGGAGACATTTCACAGGAGGCCAATGATGATTTTTGGAGACAGAGAGATATCATCTAGAAGTCACCAAAAGGGTCTAAACTACGCATTGGAAGGATATATTAATCATTTTATTGTCGAGAAGGTTGATAAAAAGTTAAAAGCCAAAATTTACAGGTCCCAGAGCAAACATGATAAACCACATCTCGTTGCCATCACAATCTCAGACCACAAGATAGAGGATCAGCATCAAAGTGCCACTGAAGTTCAGGTTTTTGGCTCATAATATGACAAAAAATATAACGACCTTTTTACCATCTTTACCAAGAGTGTCTCTCCGTTAGTTTGGTGCTACAGTATTTACACTGAATCATTCAGCGTAACGTCTGCCAACCTTTGTTATCTCGGCTTTTACAGATAAGTTCATGAAGCTAAGCTCCAGAAGTTAACGTTAGTTTAACTAGAGACTTTTGGACAACAGCTAACAATGATGCATGATAACCAAATTACAAAAACTAGAAAAAAAAATGCCAACGAACTCCCAACAAACGTGACACAACGAACAACGCAGCTAGGAGCTAATGTTAGGCTAACTTTAGCTTACGTTAGAGATGTTAAAAATAACTTTATATTTCTCTCCAGCAAAGTCACAATATGTTGCCTCAAATACGATGTTGGCTTACCTTGGAACAGATGTTAATTTTATCCATGTTGAGTTGATGTTGTGGTCTACTGCAACACTTTTATCCAAAGAAGACACTTTTCTCGGTTTAGATGTGGCTTAGGAAAGGGTAAAAAATACACTCCATCATCCAGACTCTCAGGATACCTTGTGTTGGAGTCGCATGTACCCAATGAACACTGTTTGACCATTTTTAAACTTAAAATCTCAAAAAACCTCATAAAACCGGACAAAAACTGACTTTTTCCCATTCATTTCAATGGATGTCCAGGCAGCCGATGTCCGAGTGTATTGGAGTGGTATGCGCACTGTGATTGGCTCATCGCGTTTGAGGGCGGGACTTAGCCATAGGTCAATACAGTCCATCAGTCCTTAAAGCCGGACATGAGGATCAGCAGTCCATATTAAATTCCATATTAACTTAAAAGTACAGTTATTTATTTATATAAATATCTAAATAATATACAGATCGCGCCCCCCCCCCCAATCGGGATACATATCTATTGCCAGATTCTTGCCAATACACATCCCTACAATACAGCTATAATTTTCTATTACAGAGAATAAGTGTAATTTTATTGCTAAAATATAAGAAAGGATATCTCGCTCATTTGTTTTCCATGGCTGATTTCAAAATCACTCCATATTCACTATACAGTGAACTAAATAGTGAATACGCCATTTTGTATTGGTGTCCAAATTCTCAGTAAGTATTGTTATTGTCTGTCTGATATTATGCAATTTAATATTATTAAATGCATTTATATTTTTCCAGAACCCCCAGAAATCATCTCGCTACCTCCACTGGGGTCAGGACCCTAAGGTTGAGAAAGGCTGCTCTAGAATTTTGATATGGTCCCAATATCAGAAATATCAACCAGACAGACTATAACACGTATTGGATTTCAGTAGAGACAAAAGAACAGTTAAATACTTTCTCTGCCCTCCTACGAAACCTTCTATTTGCTCAAAACGCATTTCTGCATACAAATATAGATATTAAATATTCACACTGTTGTCTGAGGGCTAAGAATTAGTCTGATGGTAAATGATTTTGACATTTAAAAAATTAAAAACACAAGTTTTAAAGGCTCACAATCTGAGAAAAGTAAATTTAATTGTTCAAAAAGGTCAAAACATGAATTTGAAAAAAGGTCAAAATATGAAATAAAATTTGTAATCATGAAATTCAAGTTCAAAATATGATTCAAAATTTTATATTATGAGTCTAAAAGGTCAAACTATAGGATTATAAAGTCAAAGTCTGTAGTTGAAAATATTAGGTAAAACACAAATTAATTGATTACAAGATCAAAATATCACTTAAAATTAGAATTATGAATCTTAAAAATCACAGTATTATATGAGAAGTCAAAATTATGAGTTGAAATGCTCAAAATATGTTATATAAAGTCAAAATCCTGAGTTTGAATCCTACTTGTGAGATGCAAAATTGAAAATGTGAAATTATAACACAAATGAATTTCTTTTCCCACATTCCTGATTTCATATCTAAATATTTTTATTCCTTTCTGTTTCAGATTTTTGGACCTAACAAGGATATCTTTAGGATATCAGAAGTCCCCTCATATACCTGTACCTGTGACGTGGTCTTGCCTCTGGAAAGTAACATTTTCTCAGCAGCGGACAAACACAGATTTCTATGACTTTTAAGAACTTTGCAAAGTCAGTGCCGATACCAAAATGGCGAAACACCAAATCGTCTGACAATGAGTCACAAAAGCCAAAATAGTTTTGGTTGGCGGGCAGTGGCCCCCAACACTTGTGTGGTGGATGAAATTCTGCTTGGGAGCAACAGACTGCTGTCCAAGCGAGAACGGTTAGCCCCGGTATCATACGTCCCAGCAACATCGGGACGTAGTGAAAAATATGTGCACTCAAGATCCCTCTGGAGGATACTACATCCTGTCTGTGAGGGATTATCAGCGGCTCAAATCATTGTCCCAGACTCCTGTAAAGGAAGAAAGGACAAAGAAGAGAGCGATGGCGGCCAGGGGACCGAGGGAGCAGTTAAACCAGCCGCCATCGCAGAAAGAGCTGGAGGCCCAGGAGAAGAGAAAGAAAGCCTTGGAGAGACTTTACGCTTCCAGGATGACAGAAGAGGGTGAGGTTAAGAATGAAATAGCCTCGTCCTTGGACTCCAGATTCAGAAAAAACAGAGAAATTAAATTAAGGAGGAGGCAGCCATCCAGGAAAAACTGGGGGTGGACAACCGTCACTTTGCTTTAATGAGAGAAGACAACAACAAGACAGAAGTCAAAGTCGCTGAGAGGGCCGACAAGCTTCGAAAAGAACATCTAAGGAGCCTGGATGAGGACAATGAGGCCCTAACTGAGAAGCGCATTCAGGACAAAAAACGTCTGAATGATCTAGAAAGGACGGAGAGACTAAAAATGGAACAAAAAATTGTGGAAAAGGAGCAGGAAGAAAAAAGAGCCTTAAAGCAGGCGCAGGAGAGAGAATACTGTCTCGGACTGAGCAGGCTGTAAAGAAAGCAGAGACTCAAGCACTGCTTGGGAAAATTACAGTAATTTTTTGTTGTTAAATTACAGTTTCTAACTTTAACTTTACATGGGCTGTGTGTATTTTCAGTGTTTTTAAACATTATAGGAAAGAAATTACACATTTCAAACCACTAAAATAATGTATGGTTAAAATTTGTAAAAATACAGGAAAGCCCTACATTAGAGTTGTTTTAATGTCAGATTTCTGTGTTTTAACAAACAGTAACTGTTACAATGACAACAATATCTTGATAATTATGTGGTGGATGAAATTCTGCTTGGGAGCAACAGACTGCTGTCTAAGCAAGAAAAGAGGTGCTTGTGAGGTGGTCTTGCCTCTGGCAATATGGCCCTTTTCCTCTCCAAGAAACTGTGTTATTAAATGAAATAAAAAAGCAAAAAGAATTCTGATGCGGTAAATCTTTTATTTTACTGGATTTGTTCTTTTTTAGTTCATTCTTTACTTTCTGATAATGTCCGCAAGGGCAACAGCCAATGTGTAAATGTGTTTGTGGAAAATAAAACGCTGTCACTCTACACCATCAGATCACTCGTTTTTCCAATCCTTCCCTGCATGAAAAGATTAGAGTGTTGTACGCTCATGTGTCTGTACATTTTATTATCTGATCAATACTTCTAAGCTCTTTTAAGAGGTAGTGAATACTTTTACATTTATTTTCAGCTGTACACTGAAATATCTGGCTGAACTATAATAAAACACACCAATGCTGGTGTTATTTCTGACATTTGACCCAACCTGATAAAAGTCTGAAGTTAAGTTTATGGCTGCAGGACAGTGTTATTATCTGGTAAGGGGACATCACGGCCACCCCGGCCTCATCTGGAAAAACCTGTCCCTTCTCTCAGTACCAAACTGATCACTTTTTGTGCATTTTTTAAAAATGCTGAAGTGGGCGAAGTTAGCTCTGAGCTTCAGGTTTACTTACATTTAAAAGTGCATTGTGTCTGGTTTGTCACTAAACACCAGTGGTAATTTATATTCACTTGTGATTTTAGAAGAAACAATATCTGCGCATATTCAACAAAAAAAAGTCAGCATGGGTGAGAGGGACCTGGATGCAGCCGAGGACCTCCACTTCACACCAGCAGTCAAACAAACGCCGCCACATCTTGTCCTCTAATACTGAAGTCGCTTGAACTGAACAGCTTCTTCGTTGTTTTCTTCGTGCATCTCTGCCATATTGATACGGGCAAGTTTGTGACATGAGGAAATAGAAGTATACGAAAAATACATGACTTTTTAGACAAACAAGGACAGCGATTATGAAACATTAATTTCATTACATCGAAGTATGATCCATATTCAAGTATCACTTTGCACAGACATAATACGTGACGGGAGTTTGGCTGGCCGGATGCTGATGTCGCCCCCTTGTTGCCAGAGGCAAGTCCACTACGTCATTCAATACAGTAGACAAGGATTGTACACATTTTCAGAACAAAAAGCTCAAACCACTAGATTATATGAATTTTAATGAATCACTTAATACATGATCCATATAAAAATAATAACTGCTAGTGAAATGTAAGTATATAAAGAAGTCATAAATCATTTTTGGCGGAAGTGGTCCAGCACAATAAACACTGAACTGGAAGTACTTCGTATACACGGGAAAAGGCCTTGCTGTGTAAGTTATCAGAATAAAACACTCAAATGATCAAATTAATATATGAATATGCACATATTGATTCAAAATAAATAAATATCTATATATACATGAAACTGTATTATATATAACATTATTTTATTTTAAAACATGGAGTACATCTTTTCATTTAACCGAGAAAATACAAGAAAGCGGACTCGCTTTTTTGTTTCACTCAGTTATTTTTTAAAAAAACAACAACAACAAAAATAGACCTCTGGCCCCCGCCTTTCTTTCCTTAAAGTACTTTGGCCCTGGTGGAAAACTAATCAGTAAACTGTGGCATTGACCAACCCTCTAGTTCTGAATGAAATTTCCTTTACAATTAGCAGGATTCAACACAGAACGAAGTGTTTCTATGAACTTTTTTTTCATTCAGATCAGGTATTTATTCTGACTACAAGTGGTCCATGTAAACATGGCCAGTGTTCTTCAACTGTGCTCAACCAAAAAGCCTTATTGTTGAAAGAAAAAGTCTTTCCAGAGCCAAAATCCAAACAAAACACAATAATTACTAATATATATATTAACCACAGCATACAGAGAGCTCAGTGTCACCTTTCATTTTCATGAAGTTTCTTTATCTCTAGTCATTAATCAGGTACCATACCAAACTGACAAAAATATGCATTTTACGTCTTATAACTAGAAAAGCACTTGGAGAGTGCAGACCTCCGCCATTAGCCCTATCTCCCAATAGTGAAGAATCCTTTAAAAATATGTGGATCCAGACGGTGAACCGGATCACTCCCAAAATCTAATCAGTTCTTCCTTATGCCATTTCTGACATTTCTGAAAAATTTCATTAAAATCCATCCTTAACATTTTGAGTTATGTTTCTAACAAACCCTGTTGATCACATAACCTTCTTGGCGGAGGTAATTAGCTCAAATGGACATCTGCCATGAAAAATCTTTTCTGAAAAGACGGGGCTTTCTATGTCACAAACTTTATATAAGAGGTAGTAGTGGAGGAGATAACCACAACAATTGTTCACTTTGTGATAAAAGCATGAAATTTGGTACAGTTAAAGCCAAAGGCATTTGTGGCAGGGTTCTTTCAAAAAAGCCAGAACTGCTCCAAGGCCAACTGCTGATGCATCCACCTGGACCAGGAACCTTTGTTTCAAGTCTGGGCTTTTGAGAACAGGAGAGGAACACAGCTGGGATTTCAGTGTGGTGAAGGCTGTTTCGCGGTCGTCAGACCAGGTTACTGGGTTTTTCTGGTGCTTACTGGTGAGTGCTGTGAGTGGTGCAGCAATGGTTGCAAACTGTGGCATGAACCTTCTGTACCAGCCAATCAGGCCCAGGAAAGATCGCACCTCCTTCTTGGGCCGAGGTAGAGGGCACTTCTGGATAGGTTCCACCTTATCCACTTGTGGTCGCACCTCTCCTCGCCCTAGTTGGTAACCCAGGTAACGTGTCTCCTGATGTGCCCATTCACATTTGGAGGGGTTAAGAGTCAGTCCCGCTTCCTTAATCTTCCCCAGGACCAGTACCAGATGTTAAAGGTGATCCTCCCAGGTGTTGCTTAAGATCACCACATCATCAAGGTAGGCAGCACTGCAGTTCCCACACTCCTGGAGAACTCGATCCATCAGTCTCTGGAAGGTGGCTGGCGCTCCATGGAGACCGAATGGCATCACTGTGAACTGAAAAAGGCCAGCTGGTGTCCTGAATGCTGTGTATGGTCGGCTTGACTTCTCCAGGGGCACTTGCCGGTACCCTTTGCACAGGTCCAACGTGGTGATGTATTTTGCTGCTCCAATATTCTCCAGTAGGTCATCAATTCTTGGCATAGGGTAGGCGTCGAACTCTGAGATTGAGTTGAGTTTCCTGAAATCGATGCAGATGCGAAGAGACCCATCCTTTTTTAAGACTATCACCACTGGACCACACCACTCAGAGTTGCATGGCTCGATCATACTCAGCTTCAGCGTCTCCTTCACTTCTTGTTGCAGCTTTGCCACTAGATATTGTGGGACATGGTAGGGACGCTGGCGAATTGGTTGACCCTCCTTTAAACGAATGACATGCTCAACCACTGTTGTTTTTCCTGGGCTGGCAGAAAACAGTGAAGAAGTCTCCTTGAAGACCTGGAGAAGCTGGGCAGCTTGTTCTGGAGTCAGATGAGCCAGAAATGGAGAAGCAGGCATTTCAGGAGATATCAGACCAGTTTCCTCTTCCTCATCCAGGTTCACTTCCCTCACCAGCATAGCAATTACAGGAGACTGGTTTGGGCGTTCCTTCCACTCCTTCAGTAAGTTCATGTAGTATGTCTGTTTTTGCCTTTTCTTCTCTGGATGGTGGACCTCATAGGTGACAGGACCCATCTTGTATGTGTTGGTGTAGGGACCTTGCTATTTTGCCAGGAGTTTGCTGTTGGAGGAGGGAAGGAGCAGCAGCACTTTCTGGCCAGGCTGGAACCCCTCGGTGGCAAGCCTGTTGGTCATACCAGGTCTTCTGGCTTCTCTGAGCTTCACGCAGGTTGACCTCTGCCTCCTCTTGGTATTTTGTGAGCCAATCTCGCATCTCCAACACAAACTGGATCACCCCTTTGTCATTTGCCATAGTAGACGGGCTTCCCACCCTTTACGGAGCAGACCAAGGGGTCCTTGAACATCCCAGCCGTACAGCAGCTCAAATGGAGAGAAACCTGTTGAAGCTTGAGGAACCTCCTGTAAGCAAACAGCAGAAATGGCAGCCAGTGATCCCAGTCCTTCCCTGTGTCATCTACAAACTTCTGGAGCATCCTCTTCAGCGTCTGGTTGAACCTCTCAACCAGACCACTAGTCTGAGGGTGATAGGGAGTGGTCTTGAGTGTGGTGCTGCCCAGTTGTTTGTAGAGAAGCTGCATCAACCTTGAGGTGAAGTTGGTGCCTTGGTCCGTGAGGATCTCGTCTGGTATTCCCACCCTGGAGAAGAGCTGGATCAAGGCACGTACCACAGCCAGAGCGGTAATGGTGCGCAGAGGAAAGGCCTCTGGAAATTGTGTGGCATAGTCACACACAACCAGGATGTACTGATGACCACGGCTGCTTTTCACAAGGGGGCCAACAATGTCCATGGCGATCCTGTGAAATGGAGTGGAGATGACAGGAAGGGGCTGCAGAAAGGCTCGATCAGACTTGCAGGCAGTGCATGTTTTCTGACATGTGGGACATGTGGTGCAGTATTTCTGTATGTCAGAGTACACTGAAGGCCAATAGAACTGTGAACTAACACGGAGGTATGTTTTGTGGCGACCTAAATGTCCTGCCCATAGGAGTGTGTGTGCAAGATGCATGATGAGGTTTCTACAATCATATGGGATCACTAGACGTTTGTCCTCAGCAGAAACACAATAAAGCACATCATTGTCAATAACAAATGTTCTTTTCCCACACAATCTACATTTTCCTCTGTGGCTACTTTAGCAAACAAAGGTCTCAAAGTTACGTCACCTTTCTGCAGCTCAGAAATATTTTTGGGTACATCCCACACTTTGTCACCCAGCAAATCCTGTCTGACTGGTGATGTTAGCATTAGCTGCTTCTCAAAGCGCCGCTGGTGGCGGGATTTTCTTGGCCCCTTAGTGCCACCATCACACAGGCTACTGTCAAGGTCTGGGAGCAGTTGGACACCTGCTCTTGCTTGGGCTCTGGTAATAACAGGGCAAGACACATTGACATTTTCATTCAGGCCCCTTGTTTTTTCCACATCAGTATCAATCAGCACTTCAGTGTCATGTAACAACTCTAGAAGCACAGGTAAGTCCCATCCCAAAATGTCGTCTACCGGCAGATTTTCAACCACCCCCACTGTCATAAGGTAAGGTTGTTCATCAATGGTAATGGTAAGATCAGCTTTTGGATACCTACTGGTACCAGACTTTGTTTAACCAGGGACATGAAGCTACCAGTGTCCAATAATGCTGTTACCAGCTGACCATTGACAATAACAGTTTTATGTTTAGTTTTTACCCCCATGTCTCCGTTAGGACTCACTTCAAGCCGGGGTCCATAACAAGCGCTGGTGACCTTAGCTTTGCGTACGGGACGCACAGAAGCTTTGTGGCCTGGCTGCTGGCGGGAAAAACAAACAAGGTCCTTACCAAACCCACGTTGGTTTATGGCAGAGCTGATATCACCTGAAGGTTCATGGCTGCTCTCTCCCCGAGCTGGCCTAGCTTGGGGATGCTGGAAGGCTGGCCGGTGAGATGCACTGGTGTTGCGTTGAACTGGTGCCCCCTTCCTCGCGTTCAGGTACTGTAGAGCTAGCCTGGCCGCTGCAAGACCCTCCGCTGGCTCGTGCTCCTTCACCCAGGTCCTCACCTCTGCTGGAAGCACCCGCAGAAGCTGCTCCAAGATGATGGTCTCACTGATCTCCTCCTTGGAATGCTGGTCTGGCCGGACCCAGCGTCTGTAGAGCCCCTTCAGGCGGTAGTAGGGCTCAGTGGGGTTCTCACCAGGAGGGACAGTCGTGGATCTGAACTGCAGCCGGTATGTTTCTGGAGAGATGTTAAACTTTGTCAGCAGAGCTGCTCTCAGGTCTGGGTTGCAGTGGGCTCTCTCCTCATCCATCGCAGTGTAGGCCTCCAGCACCTTACCAGTCAACAGTGGCACAAGCCGGCAGGCCCACTCGCTCTCAGGCCACTTCCAGGTTTTAGCAATGTGCTCAAAGCGCAGCAAATAGTGTTCAATGTTCTCACCAATCTGATACTGTGGAATTTTTGGGTCTTGATAGTGCCTCCATTCTGGACTTGGCTGGTCAGGTCTGCTGTTGGAATCCTGTGACTGGAAGGTAGGAGCTTCAGCAGCCTCAGATGGAGACCTCTGATGTCGTCGCGGTGCTGGTGTTGGCAGGTCAAGCCTTGGGCTGCTTGCAGTCACTGTGCTAGGAGTGGTAGCAGTGTCAGGCCGGCTCAGCCCTGGTGGTGGTGCAGCCAGGCTTGGTTGGGTAGCAGGTAAAGACAACTGCTCTGTCCTTGGAAGAGAAGCCCTCAGGTCCCGGAGCTCTGCCATCATGCCTTTCTCTCTCCTCTTCTGTGCTGCCAAAAAGTCTCTCACCATGGTAAGCAGTTCTCCCCTGGTGCTGCCTGCTGCATCAGGGGCCCTAGACGCTGCTGGTGCTGGGACAGGTCTGGGCTCATCACTGTCCTCCTCTGATGCTGCTGACATTATCTCCCAAGCTGAGTCCGTCCATGCCGCTGCTTCCTCTAGCCGCACTCTCTGCTGAGACCTCAGTCCTGTGCGCGTTCTTCTGGGCTGGATAATCTTCTTGTGACTAGCCATCTCACTTCTGACACCATTTGTGGCGAAGTTCTTTCAAAAACACTCAAAAACACAGGCGTAGTCAGAAGGTTGCAGTGATGGTGAAATTTATTTCCAGGCGGCCTCCAAAAGTGCAGCACAAAAATGGGAAAAAATGAGCAAAAATGGAAAAAATACTATTTACACTATATACAATTAAACATAAAAGTGATTCAATAAACAAAAGAGTCCTTCAATAACTCAACTCAAAAAGGCCGAAAAGAAGTCAAAGTCAAACCTGGTGTTACCTGCTCTGTAACCCAGAACCATCTGACCCACTAGGCCATGGCAGCCTTCATTTAAAGCAGAAGCCCCTCCTACTGGGCATCATGAATCCCCTAAATTTCTTCAAAACAACATTTTCATTCAAATAAAGACATTCTAAACATTTTATTAACCGTCATCATTTTCATTCATTTTTCATTGGTTTTTTGTTACCTATTTAATTTACTCAAAAGCACAAAATACTCCTTATTTTCACAAGAAACAAGTAAAATCTCAATTAAATGAATCATGTGACCCTTTGAGAGGGTCACATGTCCTTTGGGACATTAAAATTATATAGGAGGCAGAAATGATGCGCTCGGTTTTGTCATTCACATAATGGGAGCTGGATGTGGTAGAACTCAAATGCAGCGTGCCTCCAGGTAAGAGCGCTTTAAACTGTTTAAATGTATGTCTCTGAAAGCTAGAGCTCCCAAGTATGCACCCTTGGTTGCGCTATGAAACGGAGAAGGAAGGGAAAGGTTCTGTGAATTTCATTGTATAATTAAAACAGCTGTCAGAGGGGGAAAAGTTTGGTGAGTGTCATGTCTGCCTGTGCGCTTTTTTTGTATCTGCCTCAGCGCGGTGTGTGCTTAAGCGTGTGCGTGTGTTTGTGTGCTGCCCGCAGTCAGTGACGGACTCGCTCCGTCACAGCATGCTAAAGAAAACTGGATATGGAGGCATCCTAAATTTTCAATACGGTGCCCATGGCAGCCATTTTTCAAAATGGCCACCAATGATAACCGTTTTCTTATCAATTTTATTATCAGGGATGATAATAAAGGATGATGAAGAATAAAAAAAAAAATGAAGAATAATTATTGTGACAGTAGTCATGTGTTACAGACAATGTAATAGAGTGGATGTCAGAGCACATCCAGGGCACACTGGTGACACCACCGCTGTGAAACTCAGCATGGGGTTCAGTGTCAGCTAAATACATTAGCCATTAACGTCATTATTTCTGTAGTCAGTATCAATCTACACCTTTTAGTGATAGTTTAGTGATGGTATGTGATTAAAAACATTGATCTGAAATTCAACTCAAGATTCAAGTTTATATAAAACTTAGTGTAAATTGTAAATAGTTCTTTTACTCTTGTGATCAAAAACATTGAAACTTAATTCAAGTTGCAATTTCATTTACAAATTAGTGCAAATTGTAAAAAGTTATTTTACTCTTGTGACCAAAAACATTGATAGGACACTCAATTCAAGTTTCAAGTTTATATAAAATTTAGTGTAAAATGTAAATAGTTCTTTCAGTCTAATTTTCCAATAAACAAAATATTGCAGGTAGCAACTTTTGTTTAAACTGTACCATTTTCAGGCTTAAAAAACAACAACCTCAAGCTAAATTTACATTCCATCTTTTTAATTTCTAAACATAGTACAAAAAGTAAGGGAATTTGTGTTTGGTAGATTATTTTGTTGTTGTAACAATGCTTCTTGGCAATACATTTTATACCATTGGAAAGCCTGTTTATTACCTTTGAAATGGTGCCACATTTACAGTCACCGCTCACACCTGGGATGGATTTGGAAATAGGCTACGTCATCCTCGGTCTGTGTAGCAAGCTCTCCCGCCTTTATTCAAACAAAAATTGGCAATGGAGATGGCAGGAGAAACTCAAGCTGAAAAACCAGCCCACCCACGACCATATATAACATACACAACTTAGAAAGCCAGCTTCTACTGAAGTTGAATAAGGACTTCTTTAGGTTTGAATAGTTTGGCTTGGCTGATAACTGAAGAAATGGACTACATTCACCTTTTCAAAACTGAGTGGATGTTTCTCAGTGAGACAAAAATACTGTGGTTCCTTTCCTTTGATTGGATTTATCCTATGAGCTTGTCTTGCTGGAAGAAGTATTGTTGAGCCAGGTATTAAGCTCCCCCCAGTGAATGTGTGGGAAGAAAAAAAAAAAAAGGCCCTCCTGTTTTTTGTTTTTGTTTTTTGGGTGGGTGGGGGTGGGGGAGGGTTTAATTACCCACCTAAATTTGTGCCAACATATGAAACTTTCTCTGCATGCTCAAAACATCTGTCTACTTGAGGATTTTTTGGATAAACCAACCAATAGGAGACAGGGAAAAAGTCAACCAATCATATTTGCTCTGCCTGTCGTTGCAGTAGCTCACATGTGCACACATCTGTAGTATAGCACCTCTTTATTTATCTAAGATGAAGAACAAAAACAACCAATAGGGCTGCAAGCAGCACAGAACGGGCCCTCGCACCTCTGTGCACATCAGGTCTTGGTACATTCTGGGTTTTAGCCTCATCAGAAACTATAGCAGGTTGCAGTGATGTTTGTCCAAACTGAACTGTAAAACAGCCATCAATTTTGGTCTTTTAGAGACAGCTTTACGTGAAAGCACAGAGTTAACCCTTTGGGCACCAGAGGTTTTTCAAGAAAATATTCAATTTTGATACCAAGATTTCAAAAAGCTGTAGCTTGAAAGTGATTAGAGATAAAGGCATACTGTAAATGAGAAAACTCTTCAGTATGACTCACAGTTTGTGATGGGAGTAAATTCACTCATCTAATTTGCATATTCTGACGTCACCAGGTGGCCTCCACCGCCATTGGCTGTGTGTTTTCTCCCACAGCTTCTAACATAGCTGCCCCTAGCTCTGCGGCATTTTTTATTCCCGCTACCTCCATGGCGGCGTTTGACCACCTATGCTACACCCACCACATCCCCTCTCACCCCCCCGGCCACGGCGAGGCAAAGCATCGGCTTCGGTATGGGCTGCTTGTTGACTGTCAGTCTCATCCATGGTTTCACCAGACGACTGAACATCATGTCAGAGGGTGAATATTCCCCTATTTCTCCCAGCATTGTGAGCATTCTGGCTACAATTCACTCTCTTTCTCTCTGTTACGCTCCGACTAAAACCACCACTTCCTTGTCTCCTCGACTGGGGGTGCGTCTTTCAAAACGTTCTCTCTCCAAAACTTTGAATAGAAACACATCCACAAATACTGCTGGGATTAAAGTTACTCATGTCCACCATCTCCTGGTGTAAAGTAGTAACAACATTAGGCACCATATTTGCAGCTGGAGCCTGTTTAATTCAGAAATGTTGCTTGTGACAAGTTTGCGACTTTGGCGCTTAAAGAGTTAAAATGTAATGTCGTGTGACTAAAGAAAATCTTGCATGGAGGATTGTTTACTACCAACAGTTGGCACCATAACGAAAATGCTTTGTTGGCATAAAGGTAAATTTGTGAGATTAAGTTATATTAGCCTGTTGCTCATGGGTCAGATAATCTTACCGAATCCAACCAGAGCACAAAACATGAAGATCTTGTGCAGAGCAGGCATAGTGACAGCCTGTGGTCTGAAAGTTTTCAGAGACCACTCCAAGTTTCATTGTGTTCACTATGAGACCCTGTGGTTATAGTCTTCATCAGCATGGCTTAGGTCAGATCCTGTCTTGTGAAGCCGTGTAGTATTGATGCTTAATCAAACTGTTAATTCTTGTCCTAAATTTCTTAAACATGTAATAAATAATTTTATACCCATTTTTCTTCTTCTCCCTACTTTTGGTTCAAGTATTTGACAAGAAAAGAGAAAATGTTCTTCAGTTAACCACTGACAGGGATGAACTCCTTAATGCTTCCAAGGTTGCTTGTTCTTTTGGCTCTCTTTGACTTTCTGTGAAAATAAATGTTTGTTTTATCAAGCAATGCTTTCTGATCTGCATATTAATTCACTGCCTGTTCATATATCTTTCAGTGGAAAAACACTACTGATCTGAAATCTGTTGTCTCACAAGCAGAGTTAGAGATGCTTGTTCCTACTTTTGTATCCTCCAGGTACAATTTCTTTTCACCTGACTCAGTGAGACCTCTCTCTGTTGTTGACAAGTCATCCAAAATGCTGGATGCTCCCAATGCGAGTGTGTTATGTAATCAAATGTGTATTTTTATCTTGACCTCACACTGGTGTGTGTTACTACTTAAGAGGCAGTATGAGGATGTCAAATGCCAGTGAGCTTAAATGAACTGAATATTGAATTTTGTCTCTGATATCTGCTGTCTGATGTTTGTTTGTAAATAAATTGGGTTTATCTGATAAAAGTATTGAGTGATAAACAGAGATACGGCACCATTTTTCCTGTGGTGGATGTCCATGTCACAACTTAAAACCTCAGAAATTTCCTTTTGAAACGGGAGTCAGTCTTGATGAACCACAGAAACCACTGTTGTCTGCTGCAGACATGAGAACTGAAGTTCCCACAGTCACAAACATACAATCATAAGTTGTTTTATTTCTTTGTTTCAACATTTAACACACATAGCAATCTCAATTACAGAATAAACCTGTCAAGTGATTTATTTTCAACAAAGGACAATTTAGATGCAACAAACTGAATTACCTGTTAGATGTGCTAGCAAGCTATGATCAAACATTTCAACAACAATAATGATAATAAAAAGGGATAAAATGTCCCAACTATACTGAAAACTCTACAAGGTTTGGAAAACAAAGGGAAAAAAGGTTTAACACCAATTCTGATTGAGGTGGATCAATTTCACAATGCAGCCAAATGCATCCATCACATTGAAATCATGTTTAACGCTACATTTAGCACTTCTTCATGATCTTGTTAATCCAGGAGATGTATTTGGATACATCTGTATAGACGTTGGGAATATTATTTACATAGTCACACTTTTCGTTGTTGTTAAAGGAGACAATACCAACGGCCAAATCGTCACACACCAAAGGTCCACCAGAGTCACCCTGATAGGAGGAAAAATGATTTCTGTCATTTTTAATGATTTTTTTTAAATATAGTGTCTGTTTATACTTTTACTGCTAACAGATGAATCACCAACCTTACAGAATCCTTTCTTTGTGTTGTTTCCACCTGCACAGATCACTTTCTCAGGAAGCGTGTTCCGCCACAGCTTATTACACTCCTCATAGTCAATCACAGGAACTTTCACATCCCACAGTTTATCTTCATCTTTTCCATCGGTTACTCTTGAACCCCATCCAGCTACACGGCACATTTTCTTCTTATTAAGTTTAATTTTATGACTCGGGAGTTTGATGCGTACAATATGTGTGCCACCCCCCAGTTTAGCTTTCCTTGACAACTGTAGATTAAAAAAAAAAAAGGTTAAAATCTAGAAAAATATTCTTTATAATATGACGTGGTTTCACCTCTCATTGCAAAGCAAACAGAAACAACATGTGGCGTCAAGTGAAGTAAAGCAACATGTTTCATTACCCTTAATAAAGCTGCCACCTGAACACAGCTGTTAGGAATTCAGGATTGCTTTAACTTTGTTTACAGTGATAAATGTGTGAGGTTAGAAAAATAAATAAATGTTACAGCTCATGCTGCATCACAAAAAATCTGAAACAGTTAAGACAATGGAACTTTAAAAACATTAAGTTCAGTCAGTAAATGAGTTTCTTCAAACAAAATCAGCTGAAATATTCAGTATTTTCCCAAAATCTGCCCAAGAGTTAAGCCACTCAGCCGTGCAGATCTCCATCCAGGTCAATAAATAATTCAGCCTACAGTCCACATTTAAAATATTAGATGGATGACAGACTAGCTTTGATTTCCAGAATTCAATTATTACCATGTCATGTTTCATTTTAAAGGTGAATTCTATTTTCTACTTGTTTTTCATGATGATGACTTCATTTCTATAGTGGTACACAACCATAGGCAGTTTAGGGCGTCACACAAAGGCAGGCTGTTGTTGGGCCCAAGGTGACCAATGGGCCCCAAAGCATAGGCAAAATAGGTGTGCATCAAATTTGAGGTTATAAAAAACATACTTGAATCGTTAAGGTCAGTATTTGTAATGTGCATGTGAATAAGGTGCCCAGAGTGCATTAAATAACATCAAAATAGCGTTTGATTTCCCAAAAAATGTCCCTTGGCAGGACCCAGGCCCCCCATGGAGGTTCAAGCCCCTTTAAATTCCCCACTCTGCTTTCATATCAAGCAAATTACACCAAAGTATATATAAAATCAAGTCAATTCTGAATTACTTGTGGAAATGGCAGATGATAGCTCTTTTAAAAAAAGGGGTTATTAATATGATGTGTTAAACTATTTTAAAATGTGGAGACTTTAGTCTGTTTTATCAGAAAATAAGCAAGAACTACATTTGTACGTCTACTATTGGTGTGTAGTTCTGTGGCTTTCTGACTAGGAAGACATATTCAGAATAATTTTATTCTCTTGTCTATGATTGCTTTAAGCACAATGGAAAAGGATCTTAAAATTACTCACACTACCCTTACTCACAACAAAACTTAAGGTTTAGCAGCTAACCAGACACAAAGAAGCATAATGTCTTTTGAGACAAACAGACTGGCGATGCTTACTTTGAGGAGCATGATGTCATCCCCACACCTAGTGCTCTTAAAATCCCCATGTTTGCACCTCTTCACAAGGTATTTCTTCGTTTCATCAACGTCTTTGAGACTGTGGGTGCCAAGGACAACATGTGTTGGATTCCTGCATGAAGATATTAAGAATAATCAGCAGAATTATACACAAAACACAAGGGTGAAGCAGGATGTTTGAAGCAAAAAGATACACACTTATCATCACAGTGAGCCGCAGTGAGCACAAAGTCTTCACTGATGAGGAATCCTCCACAGATATGACCTTTGTCATTCTGCACAGAGGCCATGTACTGCATCGCGCTCTCCTTGGTCTTTTCACCATTAATGATTTCACCACCCAGGGCTTTAAAGGTAGAGACATTTTTTAGGTTGAAATTTCTCCTTTTTGAGCCTAAATGTTTAAATCAGATTGAAATATCTTACCAAATCCCACCACAGCAGAAAAAATGAAGATCTTGTACAGAGCATGCATGGTGACAGCAGCAGTCAGTCTGTGGTCTGAAGGTTTTCAGAGACCCCCCTGTGTGCTCACTATGAGACCTGTGGTTATTGTGTTCACCAGCCTTGCTTAAGTCACGCCCTGTCTTGTGAAGGCATGTAGTATTAATTTCTTATACATTTGATACATTAATCCATCTCTATTTTCTTCTTCTCCCTCTTCTTTTGATTCAAATATGTGACTAGACAAGAGAACATGCTCTCCAGTTAAACACTGACAGAGCAGAGCACCTTATTGCTTCCAAGGTTGCTTGTTGCTTTGGCAGTCCTTCTGACTTACTGTGAAATTAAATTTCAACAATTTTGATTAAAATCTATATCAGGAAGTAATTTCTGATCTGCATTTGATCTCTGTTCATGTATCTTTAATTTGAAAAACACTGCTGATCTGAAATCTGTTGTCTCACATGCAGAGGTACAGATGCTTGTTCCTGCCTTTGTATCCTCCAGGTACAATTCCTTTTTCACCTGACTCAGTGAGATCTCCCTCTATTGTTGACAAGTGATCCAAAATGCTGTGGCAAGTTTGTTATGTAATCAAATGTGTTTTTTAACCTTAACCTCACCCTGGTGTACTGACGGGTCATATCAGGGTGTCAAATGCCAGTGAGCTTAAATGAACTGAATATTGAATTTTGTCTCTGATATCTGCTGTCTGGTGTTTGTTTGTATGTACATTTGGTTTATTTGATAAAAGTATTGAGTGATAAACAAAGGTATGGCTCCATTTTCCTGTGGTGGATGTCCGTGTCACAACTTAAAACCTCAGAAGGTTCCTTTTGAAATGTGAGTCAGTCTTGATGAACCACAGAAACCACTATTGTCTACTGCAGACACGAGAACTGAAGTTCCCACAGTCACAAATACACACTTTTAACCTGTTTTATTTCTTTGTATTATCAGTTAACACACATAGCAATCTAAACCAGGGCTTCAAGCAGCACATTCGGGCACGTCGGGGTGTGTTACAATTGCTGATATGTGGGGATAGTGGGATGTTTGCAAACCCGGGCAGTGTGCTGCAGCACAGCAAAATTGTAGCTCATCCCAGGAATGCATTAAGTGGGAAAAAAAAGGGTTACACAACAGTTTGTGTATGAGTTAATACTATGGAGCTATATTTGTTGCAAAAGTATTTGCAAATGCGTACAGAGATCTGCAAATGTGTACAAAGATCTGCACACAAATCCGCAAATGCGTGCACAAATCCACAAATGCGTGCACAAATCCACAAATGCATGCACAGATCCACAAATGCGTGCACAGATCTGCAAATGCATGCACAAATCCACAAATGCGTGCACAAATCCACAAATGCGTGCACAAATCCACAAATGCATGTAAAGATTTGCAAATGTGTGCAAAGTTTTGAAAATTTGTACAAAGATCCATAAATCTGCAAATATGTAGACCAATTTGTAATTGTGGACTTAGTTCATTTTGGTTCAGAATCTGCCTCTCAATTGGCTGTCATACACACGTGACTTTTGCAACACTTGTACCTTACATGATTTGTACTGAGATCTGTAAGCGTGTGCTTGGATCTGTACGTGTAGAGCCTGGGTCTTTGCCCTCAGTGAAGGCTCACAGGCGAGGCTGCCTTTCTCATCAGATAGGCTTCACACAGGAGGCAGCAGTTTAGACTTAGTAACAACTCTATATAACGTCAATGTGAAATGAGAAATGTTATCTTATTATACTGTTATTATTATCATTATTATTTTTATTATTATTATAATGGCTTCCTCTCCAAAGTCGTATCACAGCGGTGGTTGAATTGCCATCTCTACAAGACAGGGGGTTCAATGAGTCGTATTTAACAGAAATCGCCATTATGACGCTGTATGAGCCGGGTGATGTTAGCAATAAGATCGATAGAGTGGTCTGTAACATTTATGTTTATATGAATTACAGAGGAAGAGAAAGATTGTCGGTCTTGCTCGGAGCTGAACGGCACCAACCAATGTTGATATCTAATTACATTACTCCACAGTGACTGACTGCGAGGATCAAGTGGCTGAATGGCAGCATCGCGGACTTTCTTTTATCAAGTCCTGAGCTTGTATCTTGCGTCTTACACAAATTTTTTTTTATTACCTGGCTAGGAAACATACAGGACTTGAAAATTTGCTTCAATGTGTGATCAAAACGACTGGCCTAACGAAATATTCATTTCAGTCCATTACAGTTCAGCTTTCAGTCAATCAGCATCAGGCCAGAATCCGCGTATAGGCGGGCGGGAGTACATTACAGGTAGAGAGACTCTTCATCAGTGGAAGGGAGTTATCACGCTGACGCTGTTTGTGCTGCAGGTGCAGGATCAGCACCACACTGGGCAGGGCCAGGTGACTCTGAAGTCTCTAACTTCAGAGTTTTTCTGATAGCTACAGCAGAACTTTAGCTATTGATTACGTTTCAATGTTGGGATTCCTTAGCTCACGGGACTGCAGAGTGATTTTCTATTTTAAGGGCAGCTGACGGAGCTATAGGCGTGATGTCAGAGCAAATAATCAAAATATTAAAATGACGTTTAGTGCGAACTGTAATGGACTGAAATGAATATTTTGTTAGGCCAGTCGTTTTGATCACACATTAAAGCAAATTTTCAAGTCTTGTATGTTAAAAAAAAAGATTTGTGCAAGACGCAAGATTCGAACTCAGGACTTGATAAATGAAAATCCACAATGCTGCCATTCAGCCACTTGATCCTCACAGTCAGTCATTGCGACAGTAGCTGCAAGTGCCACTAGCATCAATCAGAGAAGATGCTACCTCATTTCCACATGAACTGCCAAGTCCATCGTTGTGTTTACAGACTGATAAACTCTCAGCCACGTTTATAAGTTTCACAGAATCAGAAGTCGGACAGTCATCAAAATCTCAGTCTAGTCTCATTCTGCGGACTTTTGCAGGGACATAAGCTCGCTGCCAACTTCTGAAAGGAAGGCTCCTTTTAACTCTGTGTGTGTGTGTGTGGGGGGGGGGGGGGGGTGCATGCATGTGTGTGTATTTATGGATTTGTTTTGGAACTGCTTCTTGTTAACTGAAATGAGTTTGAGTGGATCACAGTTTGGATTACAGTTATTTGTGCCCCTGCTCTTGTTGCACATTAATTGAATTGGATTATTAGTCATTAATCACACTCATGTGTTTATACTGTGTGCAGCAGCAAAAGGTCAGTTTTTGACTCAGACTCACTATAATATTGTTTATGATTTAAGCAGACTTGCTTTTCAAAAGCCTCTTTGTGTTCTTGTGCGTGGTGTTGTGTTGTTTCTTGCATAGCTGCAGTGGAACTGTCATAATAAATTTATTAAACCACATGATGTACAAGTGAGCATTTGTGTGGTGAAAAGTGACATTGTTGATGTTTTGACTCAAGAATGGAGAAGGGGGTACCTGCAGGCTCACAGGCAGCAGTTTCAGGACTGTAGAAATACGACCCTGCTTGAGCAGGTGCACATTGTTAATGAGCATTTGTTTGAATACAGCTTGCTAGCTACTGCTACCATGAACGACAGAGATGGGCAGTAGAACGAATGCAAGTATTTGATGAGCTAAGTTTGATAGGTTTAAAATAACATATAGATTTCATCCAAGCAAAATGAACAACATGTTGCAGCATGGGATTGTGTAACATTATTGATAAAACAACATTACTGATAGTAAGGGAACTAATGTTGTCTTATCAATAATGTTACACAGTTCATTAGAAACTAGCTAACATTACCCTAAATATTATATCTATGTTTCCTTGCATTTCACCCTCAAATGTCCGTGAAGCCTTCGGCAAGCCCTGTACCCCAGTTATCCCCTGGTGCTGTCCTAAATGTTCTGTTTGTTCTCTTGTTTTTGTGTTTTATTAAGTGGAAAATAAAGAAAAGTTTGGAAAAAGAGTTGTGAATTCAATAGGGGATCAAAGACTTTGGGGAAATAATGGCTTATTGAGTTTAAAACATTTCTACAAAATGGAAATAAACACTTATCACAAAAAAATAACTTCAAGTTAACTTTAAATTCCTGCCTATCAGAGTTATGTTAACTCAAGCGACTTACTTGCAATGCTTACTGACTTAGCCGGTGGGGCTGTTGTGACAAAACACGGGTCCTAGTTCTAGGGTCCTGAACCTGAGGTCTTGAAACTGCTGCCTGCGGACTGCAGATAGGGACTAATGCAAGAATGCGCCTTTGTATGTGAAGCTGTCCATGGTGCTGGATTAACTGCTGCCACTCAGAGAGAGTGAGGTAAAAAAAGGCGCTGTAAACAAATGATTTCACATGCTTCTCTTCAGCTGATCTCGAGTGGTTCATGTAAAAGCGTTATTTGTGCTCGAGGCACTGTACATTTTGATGCATTTCATGACTTTTTGTCTTTCTCTGACCATCCAGAACAAAACAATGACTATTTTCCCTGACCTCAGGGTTGAAGTATTGTTTCTTGTTACCTACAGGTGCAAACTTAGGGGTGGAAAAATTGCCTCTTACCTATAGGGGCACGTTTGCACTTGCCGGGCCTGGTTGGAGTATTTTGTATCATCACAAGATGGCAGCATAGCCTTAATTCTGGTTCTATTAAGAGAACAGGGAGCTTTGAAACTTTCAACAAGAAAAAATACATTTAAAAACTTAGCTTTGGTTTTACAATATGGGCCTAAAAGGCTTTATTGTAGGTTTTGAGATGATAGATATGCTCAAGAATTTGTAAATGCCTAGGTAATATGTGCTGCCGGGGCTGATTTTTTGAAATATTGTAGGGGGCACTACTGGGGCCAAAAGCCATGCCCACCCACAATACAAAGAGAGGTCATCTCAGATTTCCACTATTCATTTTTGTGTCAGGTTTCAGGGCTCTGTGAGTTTTTTAAGCCATGGATAATTCTACATCCTGTTCATGGTGGAAAAAAATCCCCATGGCCACGCCCCTTTGAGTAACAAAAAAGTTTAAATGAAATTTTCAACTATTACATGCCTTCTTTCAATACACTTTACATGAAGATGTTTGGATGAATGCCCCAAGAGGAATTTTTTTAAATATGACCTCTGCAACATGCTGCTTTTAAACCACAGAAATCAAAATGGCAAACTTCCTGTTTGTTATTTGGTATGGGTCCGAGAGGCTTTTTTGTAGATCTTTAAATGATGTATAAGCTCAAGAATATTCAAAATTCTAGGTAAAATCTGCTACAAGGGCTGAATTTTTGAAATGTTGTAGGGGGCGCAACTGAGCTAAAAAGCAACGCCTTCAAAAATCATCCTATAAATCTTCTCATTTTGCTACTGGGTATTTTTGTACCAAGTTTCACGGCTTTGCAAGTTTTGTAAGCATCATATAATTCTACTTCCTGTTACATGGTGAATGATAAATTGTCATGGCCACATCGTTTTAGGTAAGGACTCTTGACCTTCCAATTTGAGTAAGGTCAACATTGGAGGATGTATCTGGGGTAGTTTCAGTACGATTTGGCCAATCTTGTAATAAATGGAATTTTTTTAATGAGCGCCAGCTACTTTTATTACATAAGGAAGCATTTAAATTTGAGGGGCCGCCATGGCCACACCTTTTGACCAATGAGATAGTTGTAAACAACTTTTGACCTAAGACATCTCTTCTTGCTCTGCACCAAAGATCAAGTTGTTTGGATGAACGCCCTCAGACAAGTTTGTTCAAATGTGTCCCCTAAAATATGCCTCGTTCAACCAAAATAAATCAGAATGGCCGACTTCCTGTTTGATTTACGACATTGGTCCAAGAGGATTTTTTGTGCATCCTGACATGACACATCTGCCCACAAATGGTTGAAATCCTAGGTTAAACCTGCGGCAGGGGTTGAATTTTTGAAAAGTTGTAGGGGGCCTCACTGAGCCAATAGGCCATGCCCACCTACAAAAGTAATATCAATCATTTCAGATTGGCATTTGGAATTTTTCTGCCAAGTTTGAGTGCTCTACAAGTGTCCTAAGAATTTGAAAATTCTACTTCCTGTTGCATGGCGAACAAAAAATTGGCATGTCCACGCCTTTTGATGTAGATCTTTGACCATTAAGTATGTGTAAGATCAACTTCTTGGATACTGCCTGAGCAAATTTCAGCATGATTTGACCAACCACGTCAGTATCGTAAAGCAAAATTCAGGCGTAGTGACTTTCTGTTGCCAGAGGGTGGCACTGCGCAATTTTTTAAAATTTCAAACATTAATGTGTTCTGGGCAGGACTGTTATCAAGCACATAAAATTTGTCTCAGGTACAAGGATGTACTCCAGAGTTAAGGCTGTTCAAAAATTGATGGCAAGACAAAAAGGTAACTTTTTTGTATGTCGCCCCGTAGAGGCCACTCCCTCTGATGAAAAGTCACAGATTTTTGTACAGACCTAAATCCACTTCTTTAGGCTGTCCTGACACAAATTTCATGTAAATATCTTCAAAGGACTTTAAACAGCGGCTTCTGCTAGCAGCTTTAACACTCTCTGTCACCACTCATTGACGCTATGACAGAAAGAAAATATAACCATATGAATGTGTGCAGACATGGACCGTCCATAAATCCAGGAAGTTTGAATCAGATTGGACAATGCATCGCTGAGTTATACTCAACTTCCTGTTTTTCAAAAATATGCAATTTTGAGGGCTCGCCACGACCTCGCCTTTTGAGAAAGTCCTGAACAACTTTTCATCATCCATGTCTCATCTAGCTCTTTGCTGAAGTACAAGTTGATCGGATCAAATCTCTCAGAAGATTTAATCCAGATATGGAACAAGAGCAGTGCGAAAATACCCCAATTATTGCTATTTTCTTCAAAAAGACGGATTTCCTGTTGGAGATAGAGTGTAGGCCCAAGAGGCTTTTCTGTAGAAAGCTTCCTTTTTCTAACCAGTTTTGTTCTGATTCAATTATTCTTTCACTTTCTGATATCATTAGCAAGGACAACATCTTATATCAGTATTACTCAAGAGTGTTAAACAGAGAAGAACAGTTCTCTTTATTTGGACTTGTAAGCATGTTTTTAGTGTTGGAAGTCCTGAAGATGGACTGCAAAATATGTAATCCGCTGAGAAATATTTCTGCTGCTGCTGGATAATTACATTTATTCTTGTTTATATGAAATTCTGTTTGAAACTTGACTTCAACAACTAAAGTTAATCTTACAACCAGCAGTTTAATCAGGAGAGACTTATGCATTTACCTTGGAGGTCAGAAATCCTGCAGGAAAGGAAGCAATGGCCACTTTCATTGTCCTTTCTGCCTGAAAATGATCATAAGATGGCAGGATTCAGAGAAGCATTTTCAAATATGCAGGCCTCCTACTGATGGGTCCTTTCTGATGAGCCTCCAGCTGACACTGGCAACAAAAGCCAGCTTCCTGTGTTGGCAAGGCTTTAAGTCCAGTGAGTGCCAACAGGTATGTGATTTCGCAGTTAGAAGTAGCATGAAGACATTCCAGTGTCATCATGTCCACTCTCTAGACTACTGTTCTAAACACGCTGACCAGACAGAACTGAAAGAAGAGAGTCTCAGTGAAATGGTCAGAAACAAGTGGTTTAGAGAGAGCTAAAAACAGCTGTGTCTCCAGCTTCAGTCACAGGCAGCAGCTGCCTCTGATGTGAGCCTGAGGTCTGAGCACAAAAGGTTAATTTCTAACTATGAACCGAATGTCAACGACTACAGCTGACTGGGCTGTGTGACAGTCACATATGACAGGAAAATGAATAAGTGGCACTGTCCATGTGCAAAGCCTAGAATTTCGTGTGTTTACAAATAAGGCCAAATGTGACACAGAGTGAACTCTTCAGGAAGATAAGAAGCACAGAGGCGACATTAGATACAACTGAGCCACAACCATCAGCAGAAAATGTGGGTATCACGTATCCTCCTGAAGATGACAGACTGCAGAAAAAGCTCTCCTACATTCACTCTTCAAAGAAATACCCAGCTGTATTATCAGACAATGTCCTTTCTGTCCAAAATAAACATCCAACGCAGTCAATACCACTGGAAACCTTGTGCTCAGCATGTTCAGGAGACATAGTTCTTGGCCCACCAATTCTCATCACAAGTCCAGCACAGATTATGTCTTTGACTGGTATTCAAATGGGTAAGCTATAATCTGTATTTTGTTAACATGTCTGTTGTAAATCCCCCTGCAAAGGCTGCTAAGAATGCAGCAAATGTGGGATGGTTTACAGATACCAGTAGCCTGTCGCACCATCTATGCTGAAGTTCTGCCTTAAGTTATGGCACAGGTGTCAAACTCAAGGCCCGGGGGCCAAATGCGGCCCTCGGTGCAGTTTTACCTGGCTCACAAGGTCATATCATATCTTTATAATTAGAACTGGCTCACCGGAATGAGGTCAGCAGATTTCCTCCAGAATAAAAATGCATTTGTAACCTTGAAGATTAAAAAAAAAAAATATCCTTTTTAAGTCATAAAAATCTGAAAAAGTAGAAACTGAAATAACTAGATAAAAAGTCAGGAATGAGGGGAAGAAATTAATTTGTGTTTTCATTTCATATTTTCAATTTGCATCCCGAGATTATGACTAAAACTTCAGATTTTGTCTTTTAATTTCATATTCTGACCTTTTTAAATCATAATTTTGACCCTTTTGCTCATATTTTGACCTTTAAGATTCACAATTTTTCATTTTAAATCATATATTGACCTTTTAAACTCATACCTTTGACTTTTAATCCCATATTTTCACTTTTTAAAATCCTAATCTAGAATTTTATCTCATATTTTGACCTGTTACAGTCACAATTTTGAATTTTATCTTCTATTTCGACCTTTTAAACTCTTGATTTTGTATTTTATCTCATATCTTGATATTTAAACTCATGATTTTAACTCTCTATCTCATGTATTTGCCCTTTAAAAACTTTACTTTGACTTTTATATTTGCAATATGACCCTTAAGACTTATAAAATTGACTTTTTATCTCAGATTTTGAGCCTTTAAACTCATTTATTTGTTTAGCATTT